>NC_139025.1:129609512-129904752 GCF_964662115.1 Mustela nivalis
ATTTAATTTCTTTTCAAACTGCAACAAGATTTCCTTGAAAACAATTGTCTCAGGAACATGGCTACATTTTGCAATGGGAAATAGCACGGGGCCAAGGAAAACCTCAGTAAACACTCAGGGGAGCGTACAAATTAGTCCTTTCATATATATTTTAGTTTCCTTACAAAAACCTTCACCTTCGTAACTATCACAGCAGCACACTGAAAACAGCAGCCAGAAATCACCCTGAAGTAGCAAGTGAGCCATGCAGACATTACAGGCAGGTCTAGAGAATCTTGAATGGTTTCAGTCTTGCATTTCCCTTTATTTCAAATACTGTGTTGTTAAGAAAGTTGAAAGACAGCTAACAGAATGGGAGAAAATATTTGCAAATCCTGTGTTTTCTATGGGACTGATATCCAGAATACATAAAGAATCCTTATAACGCAATAACAAAAAGACATATCGCCCAATTTTATTTATTTTTATTTTATTTTATTTTTAGAGAGAGCGTACATATGTGTCAATGAGTGATTTTGGGAGGGGCAATGAGGGAGAGAGAATCCCAAGCCGACTCCACTGCCAGGTCGGTTCATCTCAAGACCCTAAGGTCATGACCTGAGCTAAAATCAAGAGTCAGATACTTAGCTGACTGAGCCACCCAGGCACCCTAATCCAGTTTTTAAATGGCCAAAGAATTTGAGGAGATAGTTCTCCTAAGAACCAAAGAGATACAATGGTTGATAAGTGCATGACAAGATGATCAACATAATTAGCTGTCAGGGAAAAGCAAATCAAAACCACCAGGAGGTGCCCCGTCATATTCTCCTGGATGGTTATGATAAAAAAGACAAACAGTAGCAACTCACAGTGAGGGGGTAGAGAAATTGGAGCAATCATACCTTGATGGTGGGAGTGGAGAATGGTCCAGCCATTTTGCAAAACAGTTTGGCAATTCCTCAAAAATGTCAAACACAGATCTACCAAACGACCCGGCAATTCTACTCCTATGCATCTACTCAAGAGAAGTGAAAAGTGAAATCTACATCCACACAAAAAGTTTATATACGAATGTTCATGGTGGTATTACTCATAAAAGCCAAAAAAGTGGAAACAACCCAAAGTTTTACGAACTCATGAATGGATAATTAAATGCAGTATATCCGTACAATGGAATATTATTCAGCCATAAAAGGAATGGAATACTGATCTACGCTACAACATGGATAAACCTTGAAAACATTTTGCCAAGTGAAAGGAGCCATTCACAAAAGAACATTTGTTATATGATTCCATTTATATAAAATGTCTGGAACAGGCAAATCTAGAAAGATGGGCAGTAGATTAGTGTATAGCTAGGGCTAGGAGAGAGGATGTGGGAGGCACTGCTAAGGGGTACAAGATGTCTTTGATGGTGATGGTCATGTTTGAAATTAGATGACGGTGTATGCTTGCTCAACTCTGTCAATATACTGACCCCATTGAACTGCACACTTAAAATGGGTGAATTTGACAGCATGTGAATTATAGTTTAAAAAATACATTTAACATATAAAATTCCATGGTCACATTCTATAACTCTGTGCTGAACACCTTAATTTGTCATTTTGTTTATAACACATCTTAGTACACCTGTGGGCTATTTCTATCCCTATTAAAAATATATGCGTGTTTTGACGTTAACATTTGAAAAAAAAAAAATGACAACAGTTAGGAATGAAACCTTTCTACTTCCCTCAATGTTAGTATCAGGAAAGGCCACCCTTCCACCCTGGATCAGAAGGGTGAGCTAGCCGGGGTGTGGAAGGACCCCCTTTGAAGTGCAAAAGCTTTCAAGAGGAGAATTTTTCTTCTTCCTCATTCATTCATCACCAGAGGAAAGAACTGCTTTCTTCTGTAATTGAGGGAACTCTCTGGATTTTCAGAGTGGTGACCTAAGGGTTTTCTCATCACCACAGAGAGAAAGTTGAATGAAAAGGTAGAGGTAGATTGGGACTGAAAACATGTCTCTGACCCCGATTCCTATGCCCTGTTTAAATCTCTTCTCCTCTAGAGACTACCCTGGCCTCTTCCCCCTCTTTGCCTTCTCTGGGATCTACCTCGGCAGAAGAGCCGGGTCCCTGACCATGGGCCTGACCTCTTGGTGCAGCCTTTGAGATGAGCACAGAATAAAAATGTGCTAGGACTTAGGGGATCCAGAGATCATCTGATCTAACCTAATTCTGTGAATGAGAAAACAGGACTCTCCCAAAGTGACCCCGATTTAACCCATGGCCTGATTCCTGCCCAATGCTCTTAGTGAGATCCTATTATGTACTGGAGTAGGTAAGATGCTAGATTGGGATGGATTCCTACAACTGCCCAATGATCAGCTCTGGAGGCAGGAGAGCTTTAGGCTGGTCAAGCAAATTTCCAGCCCCAATATACTCATCTGAAAAAGGGACAGAAATTATTATCTTTTTTTTCCCATCGCAGGGCTAGTGAAACATTCTATTGAAGGCTTTTTGAAATATGTACACATTTTATAAATGTTAGTTATTGGTGTTCTTATTTGTAATAAGCCCAAGGCTCTCTGAGAAGGGAGGATATATCTTATGGTTTGGCAGCGACTTTTATAAATGCTGAAAAATTATATGGATGGGAAAGCTGAGGGTGTCTAGGATATTTGATTTGTAAAGACCTCCTAGGAGTGTGTCTGGTGTCACATGCACTTGGAATTTGTCAGATGTTGGTTGATCTGGTTGCATAAGAGCCCAAAGCAAGGATTCTGAAATATGGGGGCCACCCTGTGTGATCCAGAGCAAAACCCTCTCGGCCTGGGTTCAGACTCTGCCTCGCCCAGGAGAGGAGGCTGCATCCATGCCTCCACGTCTGCCCACAAGGATGTCACTTGGGGGTGTTTATATCCTCAGAGAGGATAGGACATCATTTTCCTAGGTTCTCAACTACTTGTAGAAGTGTTCCAGGAATGAATTCTACAGGTATTGCCTGCAAGAAAGTCAAGTAAGTTTAGAGTGCCTCAGAAGCCTGCACAAGTGACTCTTTCCAGAAATGTCGAGCCCTTGGGGTGAATCTGCGATCTAGTCCAGCTCTTCTCTCCAGGACAAGCTCAGGCTAGGTCAAATGTCTGGGGCTTAGGTCATTCGTGTCTCCCATTCAGACCTGGTTGACCCACATTTTCTACTCTGCTGGAAAGATCACCCCTCTGTTGCCACCATGGGTGACAAACAGTTGAGCAAACAGAAGAGATCTTGAGGCCACAGCCCCAGGAGGGCTTTCTACCCCCACCCTTCCCCCTGTTTGTAGAATATATAAACTCGCAGAACCCAGCCCTAGCCCCTTGGTGTTAGATTTTCTATTCTCCGTCATGAATCAGCTGCATGTTATTTCCAAGTACGCATCATTTGTAAATGAAGACCTGCAGTGGTGGAGATGCATGGTGCTTTTTCTGGGTTTATCACCTATCCTTCAAGTGTTCTTACAGTTTCGTTTTTTTGACTCATTTGCTCTTTAATTTTACATCATGGAAAAAATTAGACATGACCAAAGAGAATACTGGTTGCCACTTCATCCCTCGCTCAGCATCCCACCGGCAGAACAAAAGGAGGACACTGTTCTCCATGAATCTATTTTTATATAACCATTTATAACAGTTCCCCCCACCCCCAACCCAAAAGCACGCATGTTCAGCTCATATGTCTACTCAGGGCAGCCTCGGCTGTGTCCACTGTGTGCCAAACACCGTTCCAGGCCCCCGGGAAGCAGCAGAGAGCTACACAGACAGAAATCCCTGCCTTCGCCGAGCTTTCATTCTAGAAGTCTCTAGATATGGAAGATAAAATTTAGGGGGAAAACGGAAACATCCCCCTTAATTTCAGTCACTAATGGTTTAGAAACACCCTTCTGGCACCTTTTAAAAACTGTCGTCAGTTTAAAATCTTAATTATTAAAATAAGCAATATATTCCACTCTCTTTTTCTGTTTATTTGAAAATTTTAAAGATAACTTTTTTTTTTAAAATTAGGAAATATGGTCACTGTGCCCTCTCCACCTGCGTCTGCCCTCCTGATGAAAATGGGTTTCCCTTCCAGCCTCGGGCCAGTTCTTCCAGAGTGTATCTGTGGATGGC
The DNA here is from genome assembly GCF_964662115.1 of Mustela nivalis. NCBI lineage: Eukaryota > Metazoa > Chordata > Mammalia > Carnivora > Mustelidae > Mustela > Mustela nivalis. The sequence continues at coordinate 129,613,621 of NC_139025.1, forward strand.
CAAGCCTTCTTGGATCCCTATCTGTGAATCTGAAGAAGCGGGGACATGACCTGACCTATCAGCTGAGCCCCTCTCCATTCCAGATGACTTGGGGTAAGGGGGCAAGGGGACACTTCCTCAGGCCTGGGACTGTCCCTGCTCCATGAGAACTTAGCTCATGCCCGTGACCTGGGCTCTATCCAGCCTGAGCACCTTCTGTCCCTGTCATGCAATCTGGGCACAGAACCTCTCTGAACCCCAGTCTACTTCTTCTTTTTTTATTTATTTGAGAGAGAGAGAGAGAGAGCATGAGCATGGATGGAAGGAGCAGAGGGAGAAGCAGACTACCCGCTGAGCAGGGAGCCAGATGTGGGGCTCGATCCCTGGAGACTGAGATCACAACCCAAGCTGAAGACAGATGCCCAACCGACTGAGCCACCCAGGTGCCCCCCGTCTTCTTATTGGCGATGGAGGCATGACACTCTATGACTGGTCTCACAAAGGCCAGTGGGGTCAGGTGGGTTGGGATAGTCCCACAGAACCCTACTTGCTGTGCATGGTATGGTGAAAGGGGGTCCTAAAACAGAGGTCCTCCCTTTGGTGGCATGTTAGGACCACCCGGGGAGATAAAATAAATATATGTATATTTCCCAATGCCCAGGCGCCACCTGGACCAATTAAATCAACCTCACCGGAGCAGGAGTCCAGGTGTCCCCTCTAATAAAGCTGCCCAGCTGCCAAGAGGCCGCCAGACTGCGGGCCGGCACTCTGGAGCCCGTGGGCCTGGGTGAGTTTGCAGAATGCATCAGCACAGATGGGGAATGTCAATTAAGTCGTGGTATGCAGGACTGTTTTTGCAATTCAGATTTAGGGGGATATGGTAGTCCTAAGGTTTGTGTTTAGGATCAGTGCTCTTTAATAAAAGGCTGCAAGGATATCAGTCACAGTGTTCTCAGAGGTGGGAAATCAGGCAGCCCTCCTGCGTGGGGGTGAGTATGGCTGGAAGGGGGAAGAGCGCGGTGCTAGTTACCCAGGGGTGTTCAGCGTGCTGTACTCCGAGGATCTGTGCGCTTTACTCCAAGTGCAATGCTCTATACTCCGATGAAAGCCTTAGAAATCTCTCTCACACACATTGCTACAAAAAGGTTAACAGTTACAACCTCTCAGGTGGTTACATTTTGAACACTTCAAGGGTTTTTTTCCCCTTTGCACTTTAATGGGTTGTTTGAATATTTTACTGTGAGCCAGTATCATTTTACAAAAATAATAAGTTTTTAAAAGCAAATCAGTGGAGAAGAAAGGGCACAGCAAGAGGGAGGAAGTGGGGAGAGACATTTTGTCATTGATCAGGATAGTTCTGCGGGTGTGTCATATTAATTATAGAGCAAACAGAAATTATTTGATTGTTTCTTATGGCAACTCAGTTCCCTAGCAAGGAGTCCTGCCCAATTCCTGGTAATCTTGGTCTTCAGTGTCCCTTCCAAGTCCTGGAACCCTAATCTCAGCTCCCAGCCTGCTCAGTCTGCTTACCTGGACCTTTTTTGAACCTGGGTGAGACCAGATCCTTGGTCTAGGCTAGGTGGAAACATAAGCATGCTCACATGGGCCTCTGTCTAGGCTTCTCTCCAGGGCATAAGAGGGGCGGGGGATGTCAGGGGACATGCTCCTCTTTGTTAGACAGAGGTTCCTACTGAACATATGCTTGAACTTCACGTGGCTGGACTCAGAAATCCAAAATTCACTTTCCCTTTCATACTTTATGCCTCCTCAAAAATTTCCCCTGCTAGACCAGGAGGTGTGGGGGAAGGAGCAAGGGCCAAAAACACCCATTTAATCTGATAGCATGAAAAATTTAGCAATGATCCTTGAGTTATAGAGAAAGTGGACTGAAATCACTGTATTGACTACTATCATCGATTCTTTTGTTATTGATTGATTGATGAAGGAGAAAGAAAGTGTGGGAGCTTTTTATCTGTCAATATTTCCTATAGAAAAATTGTTTTAAGTACCCCTTGACTGTTGCCCTGTTAACAATGACCAGGTCCCCATTTCAAGGAGAATTATACCTAGCTAAGTCAATAGAGGTTAACACGCTCCCTGCCCACCAGTGTGACTGCCCAAGGCATCTTGAGACATGAATGGAAAAATCTCCGCTGTCCGTTCTGAGAATGGCTGTGGCTCTGCCTTGACTCCTGCAGAGTCACAATCAGATCAGGGGGGCTGAGCACCCATTTTTACTGAGAACCTACTCTAAAGGTTGTACACGGAGGGCAGAGCGCAGAGCCTATAGGATGAGATCCCCGGCTCCCACCCCAGCAAAAAGCACCTCAGGAAAATGAATTACGTGCAGAAGCATTTTCTTTTGATGTAGGCATTCAGTTCCTGTGGCTGAGTCTCAGTCCTGCCAGGATCGTGCCATCTCTTTCTTTCTAGCCAAATGCAGTGGCGACAGCACCAAATTAAAAGAGGGCCCAAGTTCAGGTGCAAGTTCTGTGCAATGTGGAGCAAGCTTGGGCCTTGAGTCTTTACCTGTGAAATGCGAATAACACATCGGGGTGTAGTTTTCTCTCAGGGTCAGTGGGAGGGTTCCATGAGCTGGGACAAAGCGAAATGCAGAAGCTACCATCCCAGGTTCTCTTCTCCCTAGTTGCCACGTTCATGGTACTCCTCCTGGCTCAAGGAGATGTAGAGTGAGGATTTATTGGGCTTGGAGGAGGAGGAGGAAAGTGCCAAATTGTTTATATATATGGTTGCTGTTGGTCTCTCATTTTCACATGTCAGCTTCACAAAGACAGGAATTCACTGTCTGCTGCTATAACTCTGGATGGTGCCTGGACCCTTTTACCAATATTATAAATGATCAGTATTGCATCAATATCATCACTGAGCTGTATAATTGACATATCATTGGTTATAGATTATGTAAAATAATTTCAATGGTATAATAGTACCAATGCCTTAAGAATATGTCAGTATGACAAATTATAAGCCCCTCATTAAGGAGAAGCTTGCAGACATAAGAGGAATAAGAGGAATTTACATCAGCTATGCTGAAAGGGTCGCACCCCTTTGAGACCTGTCACTGGAACATTCGGACTTCAGGCTTCAAGCTAGAATGCCACCCTTACATATGTTCTCACAGAAATCTTCTTGAAGCCTCCATAGCACCCCAAGGGGGCTTTCCTTCTTTCTTAATAAGTCTTTGATGAACTCCACAGAAATTTTTGATTCCACGTGGAATGTCCAAAGCCTTATTTTTAGAAATTCTACAGCTCTTGATCCCAGTTATGTTGTCAGATGAATTCTCGGCTGGTGAAACTTGTGAGGGCTGGGAGTTCCAGAAAGCATTCCTTTAGTTCAGGCTCATGAAGAAAGCGTTAACTCAGGGTTTCCTTCTTTCTATTGGAAGGTCTGGAAGCCAGGTTCGAGGCACCAGGTGTGAAACTGGGTAGTCACTTTGCCTGCCTGACACACAGTCCATGCCAGTCACATTTTAGCAGGATGACTAAAAGCACAGAAAATGAGATTTCTTCTTTCCAGACCTGGAATGGAGGTTCTTTTGTAGGAAGACTCTAGAGAGTGTCAGAAACTTAACATAGGAAAAATGAAGGTGAGGTTGGGCATGGGACAGAAAAAGCCAGGAGGCTACCTGCTGGAAATCACCAGTGACAGCAAGCATCAGGGGACAGAGCCACATGAGAGTCAACTAACTAGGGGCCAGTGCTTTGTGAACCAGCTTTTGTTGTGTCTCTTGTCTGCACCGCCTTTGTTTTCTCTTAATTTCTAAGAAAGTTCTTTGTGAAATGCCTCCATCTTGCCCTGCTTTTCGAAGGGAAGTGGGGAACATTCTGGAAGCTGTCACAACCCAGAGACAAAGGAGAAAGGAAACCCTGCATGCGGAGCCATGGCCTTTCCATGTTCAGAAAATGCTCTCTTTTTCCTTGACAACACACTTGATACCTAGTCAAGGTCAGCTGGGGAGAGTTTCCAGAACATCACTGGGGAGGGAAAATTCAGAAAGAACCCACCAGGACAGCAATCCCTTTCCTTTGCAAACAGACAGCCCCTCGACCAGCATTTCTCCTCAGTGGGTTCTGATGAGCAGGGTTCTTTGGGGTGTGGCAGGTGTCTCTCAAAGGGTATCACGGTCAAGGCAGAAAATCTGTTATTACACCATAGGATATCTCAGAGCTGTCTGTACCTGCAGTAGGCTGAATAAGCTATCTGGTCCTAACGGCTGGTAACCTGTATAGTAAAAAGGTCTTTGTAGATGGAACTAAACCGAAGATGTTTGAAATGGGAGACTATCTGGGTGGGTCCTAAAAGCAATCACAAGAGTCCTTAGACACAGCAGGCTGAGGGAGATGTGACACAGATGAAAGAGGAGGAAACAATGCGACGCGCTGGAGGCAGGGACTGGGGGTACGGCCACAGGTTCAGGACGGTGGTGGTCCCCAGAAGCCGGGAGAGGCAAGGAACAGTTGCCTCCAAAGAGTCTCCAGAGAGAGCGTGGCCCTACGGACACCTTGGTCATGACCCAGAGATCCTGGCTTCAGACTTGGTGCTTCTGGAACTGTAAGAGAATACATTTTTGTTGTTTGAAGTCACCAAGTCTGCAGTGATTTGTGACAACAGCCCTAGGAAACTCACACTGTGTGTTCAATTAAGACGAAAAACTACAAGTTTCCTTAAGGTTTGGGACTCTCTCTGATTTGTTCCCTTTTGAACGCCCAGCCTCCAACTCATGCTGTGCCTTGGTCACACTCAATGAACTTACTTACTGAAAAAAAAAATGCTTTTTAAATGAAACATCTTTTGGTACAAAGGCCATCCGCTTGGGGCCACACCGATTTGTTTTTTGCTGAATCTTTGGGAAGATATGGAGGGAGATGTTTAAATGGTACATTGTGCCTTCCCGTCTTCTTAACTAGTAACTGTGTTTCCACCCAGAATACCCAGCATTTTACAAAGTGTCTTACATTCAGTGGGTGATGGGAAAAGTGTGTGGCTGTTGATGCTCAGATTGTGTGGAAAAATATTTATGGGAGGGAATGGCTCTGATCACACATTTGTATTAACAAAAACGTGATGCTTTGAAATGTTTAAATGCTACACAGGCACTATTTATAGATTCTCCATTTAAAAGGAGAGGCAGTCAGAAATGTCATGCTTGCTCAGCTTTACAGTAATAACACTATTTATTGCCGGGATACAAATAGTAATGCTAGCAATATTTAGCCGTGGCATCCAGCTTCCCGTTTCCAGCGCGAGCTAACGTGGTGTTTTGTGTGTCAACTGCAAATTATCAATTACAGTTCTCCTGAAGGGGACCAGCTTCCTTTCTGAGTGCAAGAATGAGAGAAGCCCTTCCTCTCCATGCCTGCCCCAGCAGTTTCATCTTAGGCTTTTAAAAGAAAAATGCACAAAGATAAATTACTCAGATTTGTGGGCACTCTGGGGGTTGGGGCGTTGATGGGTGCGGTTCTGTAAGAGCAAACAGTAACACAAAGCACGGGCATCTGTTGCACGCTGTGTGCGTGTTAAGAGTTGACTTCAAGATGTGCTCCTGGGAAGTTTAAGCAGCTGAAGGTCAAACAGGTGAAAGGTCTGGGCAAGAGGCTGGTGGTTGTGGTGGTGGTGGTGGTGTTGAAGCCATTCCAGTCTCTATTTAAGAACAATTTTTCCAAGGCTACCTGTGTGGCTCAGTCGATGAAGTATCTACCTTTAGCTCAGGTCATGATCCCAGGGTCCTGGCTCCGGCTACCTGCTCAGCAGGGAGTCTGCTTCTCCCTCTGCCTGCGGCAATCTTTGCTCATGATCTCTCTCTGTTAAATGAATAAATAATTTTTTCTTTTTAAAGAATGATCTCCTCTGACCCCATAGAAAACATACCTGTATTGCCAAATTCCAAGAAGCTCTGTGAGAAAGGGAATTATATACCCAGATGGCAGGAGTCATTGAGAAGCAGGCTTGTATTTAAGTGATTAGCAATAAAAGGTCAAACTGCAGGAATCAAAAGATGTCTAAGACAAGGAAGCTTTTTAACTGTGAGATCACAGGAGTCAAAGAATGCGATAAGTTCCCATGTTTGTCTACTTTTCCAATAGTTAAGAATAGTTAGTTCTGTTTTGTTATTAAAGCCAATTATGGTAGTGGACAGTATGTATGTTTGTTTCACAAGATAACTTGCATTCCCCCCAGGTTGTTTGGTAAAGTCAAGTCACGGGGTAAGAACGATGTTCTGAATAAATGATGGAGAGAGGGTTTCTGCAAAGCAACTCCTCTCTGTTAAGACTATTGAGATACCCATGAAAACATCAGAAATCTAGAACCTTTTTAGCGAACAGGTAAAAGCTTGAGAGAGAAAGAAATGAGCCTTCTTAGAAACTACATAAACGAGGGGCACCTCGGTCGCTCAGTCGGTGAAGTGTCGCCTTCAGGTCACATCATGATCCCGGAGTCCTGGGATGGAGCCCTGTACCCTGCGTAGTGGGGAGCCTGCTTTTCCCTCTCCCTCTGCCCCTCTCTCCACTCCTGCTCTCTCTCTGTCAAAGAAAGAAAGAAAGAAACAAAGAAACAAAGTAAGAGAGAAAGAAAGAAAATCTTTTAAAAGAAAAAAAAAAAGAAACTAGGTAAAAGGCAAGAAGAATAAACATTTTTAAAAGTAAAAACCCTATTCACTATACACCATTCATAGCAAGAAAACCATTAAAACTCCTGCTCCTTCTCCTAAAAAGAACAAGTACAAGAATCACAATTGGAATATAGATAATATTTCTCTCTCAAATAAAGAAGGATGGGAGAGAACAACCACCTAATCTGTTGCAGCTTTAAAAACAGACATCTAGTGACTTCTTTACACAGAACAATCTAGAAAAAACTAGAAGCAGGTGAGGGGGGACGGGAGAGAGAACACTCCAGAATCTTGAGTCCTTAAGACAAAAGATAAACTGGAAAGTCAAGTGTAAAATTAAAAAAAGAAAAAAGATTCAGTCCTCCCGGGACTCCCAGCTGAAATGAGGGTTTTTCTAAAACGGACAGTGAGGCAGCGTGTGGCAAAAGGTCGATAAACGTTACCATTGCTGATAGTATTCCTCCTCGGGAACAAAAAATTAGTGAGGGCCCCCAGACGCTCATCTAAACTCTGAGCAAATAGAATTTCCAGAACTGATTGAAGAGCTCAGGCTGGAAACGGAAACAGTGCTGAGTATACACTTGATTTCATAGGTATTTAAACTATTCCACATCTCACTCCAAAAAAGAATCTCAGCTGTGTGGGGCAGTTACATAACAGAGAAGCTATAAATAAAGAAAGAATTAGTTCAATCGATATATAAATAAATGAACGGGGCTCTGGGACAACGGAGCGATCGCCAGAGAGCCAGAGACTGGGCCCTTTGACTATCTCAGGAATCTTCAGAGCATCTCAATTTTTAGAAGATGTTGCAACTCGGGAACAGAGCTAAATTTTGAATTCTAAACTCCACGCTCCTCCCAGCAAGGGCCCACGGAGTCTGACAAGCCCAGCAAGGCAGCCAGCTAGTGACTCGAACATTCCCCAGTCGAGAACAGAGAATGCAACCACGTTGTCTCGATGTCCAGTGTGAGGTGGATCCAAGACGCGGACGTGACTTTGTCTGTTCTATTCATGTTCTCATTTAAGATGTAATGAAGAGTGGTGCTTTTTCTTCTTGTAAAAAGTGCTTTAGATGAGGATCAAACGAAGCAGTTGAGACTGGAAGCTTCCCAAAGGCAGTGGAAAACTGTCTAAAGTCTTCTTTAAAAGAAGGAAGATGGAAAAAAGAGAGCCTCAGAGATTATCCACCAGATTCAATAGCAGAAAACCCTACCTAAACTCCTTCAGTGAACACTTTGCTTCCAAACAGCACTTTGGAGGTATGGCAATAAACAAGCGCATTGGTGATGGAAAAATACCATACAAAATCAAGGGCGCAAAATTCTAAGTATCACATCGTTCTCAACAGTTACTACTGTATCTTTATAAAAATATAAATATTTGTTTTCTGTTTCTTTTTAGGATCAAGTGAGGTCAAAGCAGTTTAAATATGACTCCCAAGTGAAGACACAAACAAACGATAAAGAACTATAACACAAACTGTAGAGTAATAAAAATAAAATATGGTCACGATGGTCTAAATATGACAATTGTAAGAGTATATACCAATGGATTTATATTTCCCTATGCAGAAAAAAAAAGTTTCAGGTTGTAGTTAAAAAAAAAAAAATCAAGAAGATTCTCCTTAAAAGAGAAGATGGAGAAAGAGTAAAAATAATTGATTGGGTCAGAAAATATCAATCAAACATATTATGATATTAAAGCAGAAAACAAAAAGGGTGAAACTATAAAGGTGGGTTTATAATGTGAGAATCAAAGGCAAAATGATCAGTGAATCCAAAAGTGTTAGATATATATGGACTAAAATGCATTGCAACAAAGTACATGAAAGAAATTTAGGATTATAAGAAGAAATCAGGAGAAACAAATTCTTATTCCACTACAACAATGAAATGAAGTAGGGAAAAAGAAATAAAAACTTATAAAATCGCAATTAATAAGGTTGAATGAGCAATTTTATGGTGTGACTTTAAAGGGAAAACATCGACTATAGAAAGCTTTCATGGAAAAAAAATTAACAAAAATTAACAAAATTTCAATAAAAGAAAAACAACCAAATACCAATGAAACAAAGAGTCTATCACCTCATCGGGGAAGAAATTTGAAATGTAATAACAAATCATTCTAAAATATGGAAAACAAATGAAATGTCCATCACATTCTTGAGCTTAAAGCAAAGATATGTTTCAAGAAAACTTACTGTTTCATATGTCTTTATTAATAAGAAAAGCAACTTTTCAAAAACTAGAAATATATTTATAGAAAAACAACTGAGAAAAACCTCCCAGAAAAATAAAATACCTGCAAAATTAAACAAATAAGACAAGAACTATTCTCTGAAATGCTAAAGCCGGGATCTCTTACTCTGAAAAGACAGAAAAACAATAAATTCACTAGTAAATTCAGTGAAAACAATTTTTAGAAATCAGAAAAAATTTTAAACACTAAAAAGAGGGTAATATTCATTAGGGAATATGTTGCCCATTCATAATAATGATGCATTTGGACATTCAACTAAAATGAATGATTTCACCAGAGTTACAGAATTTTAAATGTTATATTAAAAGGCTGAGAATGTGAACAGATCAATAATTAAGGAAGAAATTAAGGTTAGCCAAGAAACTGCTTTTCTTGCTACAAAGACACAATGAGTTAACTGAAAACAATTTCAAAAATTTCAAATTAAAAACTAATTGCAACGCATACACTTTTTTGGTTAAATATTTCTTAGTTTCTTTTAGCAGACAGAAACAAAACAAAAACAAAAAACCGATTCTGTTCTTCAACCTGGTAACATTACAAAGGAAATCTATTTCTAAATGAAGCTCTTATAAATGTGAGAATATCTGTAAATAGAACATGACCCTATTTCTAGAGTAGTTTTACTAGGAACAGATAGGCTGTATTATAGAAATATGTCCAGTTTAATACAGTAAAGTTATGAATAAAATACACAATTTGAAAAACTTCAGGAGTAAAACATATATGGCCTTAATACAAGATTAAAATATTCAATAAAATTCAATGCTCTTTTCTGGTAAAAACTTAAAAACCAAAATAGAAAATACTTCTTTAACATGATAAAACCTACCAGTCTGTAACAGAGAAACTTCTAAAGCATTCTATTTAAAAACAAAGAACAAAGATGATTTTTGTTAAAATTATTTAGCAAATCTTTGGAGACTCTTGTCCTCCTAACAATGCTTCAAAAATGTACTAGAGAATCAATATTATAAAATTCTAAAAAATATTATTATTTTAAATTGAACCTGAAGAAATTAAAGATTCCAACCTAAAGTTTAGAAATAAAAATAAAATTCATGAAAGTATCCAGCTAAGGCTAAATCCACACAATGCCAGAGCACTTCTAATAAAAATCAGCAAATAGCGAGTAGTTTGAGAGAGTTCCATTCATAATACTAACAAAAATATATAATATTCCAAAATTAATTCAGGATGTGCAAAGAGAACTAGAAAATGCTTAATTTTAAAAGGAGATATAAAAAGATAACTGTACTACATCAGGTGATTGAATATAAAAAAAGAATGCATTTTAATTGTTGTATCTGATTTATTTTCAATTAAAATTCTAAAAATACTTATACAAATCTGAGAAAAATTGTTCCAATGCTGTGACTCAAAAATAAATATGTATGAATGGTAAATATAATTGTTACAGCTGTTTCATCATCAAAAAATACCTAATGCAAATAAAATAAAATACATGCTTATTAAAAATTTCAGAACACACAGAATAGTGTAAATATGAAAATAAAGATCATTACTCTTGTGGTTAAAAAACAGAAACAAATTTAAACACAAGAGCAAAAGCAGGAGTAGCCCATCATATGTATGAACCTGGTAAATGAAAAATATTAACAAAACAAATAAAGAGGTAGTAATTATTTAATGAACACTTGGGGATAATTAGAAATCAAAATGAAGAAAAAATTAACTTAGACCCAGACCTCAAATCTACTACCATAATAGTGAGTACGTTCAATGGTAAATTAATAATAATTATTATTACAGGGAAAGAAGGAGAAAGCAGAATAGAACTACGTATGAAAATAACTTTGATTATTTAAGCAACCAAAAAAGTAGATTCCTAAAATTCGATTTCTAAAAGTCATATGAGATGATGAAAAATATTTGAACCGAATGATAGGCAAACGCTTATTATCTAAAATAGATGTAGGATTTATATAAACTCCTTAGAATAGAACCAAATGCCAGTGCTCAAGAGACAAATGTTAAAAGAAAAAGAAATGGTCTAAACAAAATAAAACATGTGATGAACGAACCACCTATTCTAAAATTTAAAGAAATTCAAGTTGAATCAATGTGTTATCATTTCACACCCAGTAAATTAAGTGAAAGTAAAGCAAATGACAATATCCATTGCTAGCTGCACTTTGGGGAGACAGAGGACATTTGTTTGTCAATGGCAATAAAAACTGGTTAGTTTCTTCTGGAAAGTAATCGGAGAAGGCACATCACAAACAAAAGAATGTTTCACTCAGAAAAATGTACCTCCTAGAAGTTTTCCTAATACAATGAATTTTTAAAGATGTTATATATGAAGATACTTACCATAGCGTTGTTTCAATTTTCAAACACTGGAGACAATTTAATTGCATAGGAGAGGGGATTGTTCATTTCAACATTTACAAGCCCCTTTCCTATGCAAGCGGTTAGACCTAGGTTAGGAGGATATCCCACCAAACCATAAAGGATTTTCTTTGATAGGAGAATTATTTCACTAAAGAATATTTGAAGGCTATTCCTTTCCAGGAAAAAAAAAAAGAAGTGTAATGGTGATGGCTGATACATTGAGAAATGTGCACAAGACAATTAATAGTGAAAAAAATGAGGGGCGCCTGGGTGGCTCAGTGGGTTAAAGCCTCTGCCTTCGGCTTGGGTCGTGATAACAGGGTCCTGGGCTCGAGCCCCGCATGAGGCTCTCTGCTCGGTGGGGAGCCTACTTCCCCCTCTGTCTCTGCCTATCTGCCTACTTGTGATCTCTGTCCAATAAATAAATAAAATCTTTTTTTTAAAAAGTGAAAAAAGTGGAATATAAAAGTATATGAAAATGTATAAAACTCTGAATAAAGGTGATGTGAAATCCGTTAACATACAGATAAAAATCAGAGAAAAGCTTAACATAATATAAATAGTGAAATGATTTAACCAAAGAATGTGAATATTGTTTTTAAGTTGTTTCATTAATAAATAAAAGTAAAATCTCGGTGGAAATTAGAAAAGGTAAGGATGTCTCCTTAAACTCTAACTAGTGTAGGAATCATGTGCTTTGGGTATGCATTTCTCAAATCATACCTTAGCAAGACCACCTACTGAACTCAAAAGTACATTCACCCCATTTGGTGGGGGGACAGAGCAAAAGAAAATTATTTCAGATCTGGGATCTCTGCCACTTTTCTCATTCATTTCCCGAGGATCTTTTTCCCTAAGCAAAAATGCTCAAAGAATTGTGGGTTATTTGAGCAATCTGAAACCAAGTCTCTTTCAACTTATTGGTGTTTACAATGTGCCTGTGACTCTATTGTTGCTTCTGATATCAATTAATATGATTTTTAGTTAAATATCTTTATGATACTTTGTTTAAGAAGTAAAACAAATAGAAGTATTTCAATCAAAACCAGCACCATTCCTCCTTTTACTGATTGTGTGTGTGTGTGTGTGTGTGCGCGCGTGAGCGTGCTTTTCATTTCAGGAACATGTGGGAATGGGTAGGGGTCTTTGGTCTGTAAGTCTTGCTTGCTCAAAGGAGTTTTTGAGGAAAAAGACCATGTGAGTTTCATTTCTCTATGATATGTTGTTCCCGTATAAACCTCTATTGATGAAAATAATCAAACCAAACAAAAATACCAAGATAACTAGAAAGCAATGGAATTAATTGCTTATTAATTAATAAGGTAAGATAAAAACCAGGGAAGATAAAAAATAAAGGAATGCGTATAAATGAAGTATATGTACTCTTTAGGAAATTTTATCCTAAACCTTTGGTATTCAAATATCTCTTAAGCCATTTATTATTAAGACGCCATTCACACTTTTCATCAAGCATCTCTGTGCTTTTTAACCCCTTACTTTCAGAAAGGGAAAACAAAGTCCTTTCTTACATCCCTTTTGAAAGGGTCATTTGAATGTACGCCCTCTTGTAGTCAGGACTTTGGAAACTTTGCAGACTGACATCACATTTTTACATTAGAAAAGTTGCAGAATGACGGAAGATGGCCAGATTTTTTAAAGAGCAGCTTAGGGTGTCTTGGAGAGTGCTCAGGATGTGGGGCCAGAAGTCTTAGGTGTAAGTTGCTGCTTTCTCCAGCTTTCCTGAACCTCAGAGTAAGCACATAAATAACCAGTTACGAACGATGACAGTGAATGCACTACCAATGCTACACGTTAGTTCTGAGACTCAACCCAATTTTTAAAATTAGGTAACATACGTAAAGGTTACTGTGTGACACAAATTCAAGTTATTACTTTCCCATACCCGAAGGCAATATTTCTTATATTTTAGAATCTGAGTGCTGTTCAAGAATTGAACTCTCGGGGCGCCTGGGTGGCTCAGTGGGTTAAAGCTTCTGCCTTCTGCTCAGGTCATGATCCCAGGGTCCCGGGATCGAGCCCCACATCGGGCTCTCTGCACGGCGGGGAGCCTGCTTCCCCCCCCACCCCCCCCTGCTTCCCTCTCTGCCTGCTTGTGATCTCTGTCTGTCAAATAAATAAATAAAATCTTTAAAAAAGAAAAAAAAAAAAAAGAATTGAACTCTCAGGCAGCAGGGTTGTCTGTCCATGTTCCAGGCAGCAGGGTTGTCTGCCCATCCTGCCCTGCCTCCCGTGCCCCCACTCCCAAGACAGTAGGCACAAAATGCCAACTTGCAGCAGCCCTCTCCCCCTTTGCTCCCTGCTTGCCTCCCACCCAGAGCCCAGAATCCTGCCCCCTTGCTCCCCACCATTTGTTTCTGCTGGCGTTCAGTGGCCTGCCCCTCAAAGCCGCCTCACCACTTCCCGTCTTTCTGTGGTTGCGTTTGCTCCTATGGTTTTTGCCCTTCCCCATTCCTCAGTCCAGAGACCATTCCACCTCTGGCCCTCGGAGGTTTGTTAGAGATGGGTCTCAAAGAATGAGTGGGTCTGCTCTCGAGGAAATGGGTGAGAGAAGTGTTTCCTGATAAAGGTAATGGCAGCAGCAAAGACAAGTAGCTAGCTAGACCTTGAGTTCCTAGGCATGATTGGAGGGGCCTGAAAAGGGGGCAGGCAGGAAGATCCAAGTCCCCAGGCAAGGAGAACCCTAAGGATGTTTCCAGCCACCTCCAAGTGGCAGAGAATGGCCAATCATTCTAATGTACAGTTCTCTAGCAGTTGCTTCCATCCCTGTTTAATCTGTAGAAATTCTACACCAATCCCACCATTAGGGCCATATCATTACATTTCTATGGAAGTTATTCTCATTCATTTTGAAAAGACTTTCGTTAAAATGTAACACTCAGTGTTGGCGACCATGTGACAAAATCTCCTACTTGGGCTGCGGCAGATATAAATTCCCCAAACCTCCTGCAAGATAACTCAAGAATATAAGTGCCATCTCCTCTCCATCTCCCCATGACATGGGGAGAAATTGGAGGGAAATTGGAGGGGGAGATGTACCATGAGAGACTATGGACTCTGAAAAACAATCTGAGGGTTTTGAAGGGGTGGAGGGTCGGAGGTTGGGTGAGCCTGGTGGTGGGTATTATGGAGGGCACAGATTGCATGGAGCACTGGGTGTGGTGCATAAACAATAAATTCTGTTACATTGAAAAGAAAGTAAATTTAAAAAAAAAAAAAAAGAATACAAGTGCCATAAGGACGGTTTTTTAAAAGTTTTTATCCTCAGACCCAGTCGTTGTGCTTTGAGGAATGTATCCTAAGAAATAATGAAATGTCCGCAAAAGGTAGTAGATAGGAGGAGGCCCATGACAAATTTATTGAAAATTGTGAAAATATTGAAAACAGTTTAGGTATCCAACCATTGTTGATTGGTTTAGCTAGGTTAGGGTTCACAGATGATGCTGGATTCTACCGATTGTTCGAAGATTCGGTGACAAGAGTGGGCTACCCTATAAGATGATCCTGGGTGTGTATCTGCATATTTATGGACCCGTGACCAGAAAGAAAGAAAAAGCACAGCTCGTTAGTTACGTATCATCACTGCACGGTGAGAAAAAGGGTGGCTTTAGTTATATTTTACCTTATAGGTTTCCCGAGACTTCATTATTAAGCATTGGTTGCTTTAGTGAGGAAAGGGCTTGAAGAAACTTCCTTTTTAAAGTTTTTTTTTAATTATGTTTAAAATACAAACAACATAAATTTTACCATTTTAATCACTTTAAGAGTATAATTCAGGGATGTGAATTACATCCACAAGGTTGTGTAACCATGACCACTATTCTCAAAACTTCTTCATCTTCCCCAAACAGAAACTCAGCATCCATAAGGCAGTAACTTCCCACCCCGTCTCCTCCCACCCCCTGGTTACCTCTGATTTATTTTCTGTCTCTACGAATTTGTCTATTCTAGATATTTTGTATAAGTAAAACTATACAATATGTTTCCTTTTGTATCTGATTTATTTCATTTAACTCAGCGTTTCCAAGGGTCATCCATATTGTAGCCTATGTCAGATTTTCTTTGCCTTTAAAGGTTAAATAATAATTCATTGTATGAATATACCACATTTTGCTTATCCATTCATCTGTTGATGGACTCTTGGATTGTTTTCACCTTTTGGCTGTTGAGAATAGTGTTTCTATGAGTACTGGGGTACAAATATCTGTTTAAGTCCCTGTTCTCAATTCTTTGGATGTATATATGCAGGAATGAAGTTGCTAGGTCATTTGATAACTCTCTGATTAAATTTTAAGGAATCTGCTTATTTTTGTTGTTGTTGTTGTCAGAAAATAATGACATGTTTTCAACCTTGGTGTGATTCAGCTTTAAGGAATATAGAGCAAGAAGGGACACTGTGATATTGATAGGGACCTGCTATAAAATTGAACACCTCCAAATGTTCCATGTTTGACATGTGCCCACACCAGCTAGAAACCTAGGCCAACTCTTAGAAAATGTCAATATAAATTTAATTTATCCAAATATCCATAAGAGCTCCATGTATGCCAAGTATTTCGAGGCCAGAAGCTAAAAGAAACTTTGTGATCAGTAACTCTTTTTGGAATGTTTCAAGTTGCAAAATCACCCCTGAGAAAACCACATCATTTACTTTATTGCAATCTTTTGCCAACACTTAGATCTTTTCCTCACATTTCCACACACTGAATTTTCAATTCCAGGCAAACTCCCTGTATTTTTTTTTTTTTTTTTTGGAGTTAGGTATCTTTCTTTCTTTCTTTCTTTCTTTTTTAAATCAGAATGTCACTTTCAAAAATTTAGTCTGAAATTCAGGTTCTTTTTAGTGTAAGGAAAATTTTTCTTAGGTAACTTGTCAGAAAAGCATCATTGTGTATGACTTGAATATTTTGAAAAATAGAATCATGGGACTTAATAAAGCATATTGTTTTCTCATGGGCTTAAGACATCTACAAAAGATCCCATTCAAATATGAAGTTTAACCTTCCTGAGTGTTTTCCACAAAAATCTTTTCATATTAACCTGGCAAAAGAAAGAAATCTCACCAACAGTTTCCAGGACAGGGGATATCTCTTCTGGTCTGCTTTGAAAACTCATTCATGCAATGAAAAGGGATAGGAGAAGGGATAAAGTATGGACAGGAAAACAAACATCTTTATAAACATTTGAGTTTCCAACATTTCCAGTTGTACAACCTGATTGTATAATCCAAAACCACAGGTACCTAGGATATATTCCAGAAAAAAAAAAATCCAATCCAGTGTATTTTATAGTGCATCAGACATATAAAAAAGACTTATACAGAGAATGGGGACATCAAGAGCAGAACATAAAAGTAGAAACTTAATAGGCAAAGGATTTATGTCAAGAGTGCATAAAGAATTCCTGTAAATCAATAAGAAAAAGACAATTCAGCTTCCAGAGTGACAAAGTGTTGAACTGGTAATGCCCAGAAGAAGAAACTGGGATAGCCAATAAGCAAATAAAAGTATGCTCAGTTCCACTAGCAGCTAGGGGGATGCAGATGAAAACAACTGTGAAAAGGCACTTGACATGCATGATATCGGTAAAAATAAAGTCTAACAACATCAGTTAATAATAGCATGGAGGCAAAGAAAATAAGGACTCTCCTGATGGGAGTGTAAATTGGTGAAGCCACTTTGAAAAGTAATTTGGAAAAATCTAGAATAGTTTGAAAATGTACGGTGACCCAGCAATTCCGCTGCTAGGTTATTACTCTAGAGAAACTCTTAAACATGCACTGAAGGAAATAAATGCAAATCCCTCCACCTAAGAATAGCCAGTCTTATGGGGAAAATAGAGCTGGGGAAGATCGCTCAAAACCTGTGGAATTTTTGTCACCCAAGAAGTAACAATAACAAAAATGTTTTTAAAATCATGACCAAAACCCCAGTAACCGTGAATCCACTGTTGACATTCCACCTGAAAGCCCCAAATGCCTATTTTTGGGGGCTCCTTCCTGGACAGATAGATGTGGACTTTCATATAAATTTTCATAAAATTAAAAATATGTCCCTCAGGATAGTTGTCTCCTTTTTCCAATATTTTAATACAGGGGGAAGGGATCCAAGTTTTTCCTTTTTTTCATCAGCACTCTCAAGCGTTACCTGGCTATGTGTATCCGTGGAAAGCGTAATGGTCTTTTAAACCATTTAAACCAGTTGCTGTTTGCTCTGAAGAAAGATACATTTGTAGATTTTCGGCTCAGGTTTGTATTCATTGCTAAGACTTTCTCTTCTAATTGCTTCAAAACAGTAACATATTGGGAAAAGTCACACATGAGCCAAAATGACTTCCATTGTTCTTCCAACATTGTTTCCCCCATCTACCAATGGGGTATTAGGTCATTTGTACAAAAAAGTTACCCAGGTTGCAAAAAAGATACTCATTATAGCATTGTCTGTCATAGCGAAGAGTTGGACAGGAAGCCTCTGAAAACTTCTCTCTTGGGAATGCCCAAGTAAAACATGGTATATTCAAATTATGGAATATTACATAATGAAGACATACACAAGATCTATAGTGTCCACATGAATAGATCTCGAGAACACATATTAAGTTTAACCAGTGAGGTTCAGAATATGTAAAGTTGTTAAGTCATGTAAACTAATACTAAGAAGTATGTGCAGTAAAAGTATAAAAATATAGATCAGGATATGGATACATGCCAAAATAAAGATCATAGTTTTCTCTGCAGTGGGCCCGAGGCAAATGAAACCAGAGTAAAACCATCTGTAAATTTTATTTCTTTAAAGCGAACAAAGATCGGGGGCGCCTGGGTGGCTCAGTGGGTTAAGCCGCTGCCTTCGGCTCAGGTCATGATCTCGGGGTCCTGAGATCGAGCCCCACACCGGGCTCTCTGCTCAGTGGGGAGCCTGCTTCCCTCTCTCTCTCTCTCTGCCTGCCTCTCTGTCTACTTGTGATTTCTCTCTGTCAAATAAATAAATAAAATCTTTAAAAAAATAAAAATAAAGCGAACAAAGATCTAAAGCAAAAATGAGAAAATGTTATTATTTGCTGCAAATTCTGGCACAGGGATAATGTGTCTCTTCAAAATTTTTCTTCTTACATCTCTAGATTTAAAATGTTCCCAATTAGGGATGCCTGGGTGGCTTAGTCGATTAAGTGTTGGCCTCCAGCTCAGGTCATGTTCTCAGGGTCCTGAGATCAAGTCCTGCATCGGGCTCCCTGTTCAGTGAGGAGCTGCTTCTCCCTCTACCCCTCCTCTTGCTCATGCTCTGTCTCTTTCACTCTCTTACTCTCAAATAAATAAATAAATAAAATCTTTAAATAAAAATTAAAAGGTTCCCAATTAAAAAGGTAGGAGTTTAACTCAGTTTAGCAGACATGTACTGCATGTTTCCTGTGTGCATACATACCCTAAGTATCACTGGTTTAAAAAAAAAAAAGTGACACAAACTGCCTACAAACCATTTGCAATGGCGCAGATGGCAAAGAAAGGGTAGGAGGGCATGGAGAAGGAAAAGCTGATTCCACGTCTGGGAACCAGGGCGGCTCCTTCCTGAGAGATGCAGGTTTTGTGGAGTGAATGAGTGAGTAGTGTTCAAGGCGTGGGGGGTGGGGGGGGCATGTTCCTTTAAGGTATGACATATTGTAGATACACTCGGACTTTTTAAAAAGCACCTTTCCAAATGAAAACCCAAGAAAATGAGACAAAGGAACCCAATGGTATAATCATAGGTGGCACAGGAAACATTCACTCCACTGATTTTAAATGTTAGTTTAGTAAGACAGAATTTGAGTTCCTCTGTGGAAAAAACACGAATTCCATTTTGCTCAATAAATTCATTTTTTAAAATACTGTATTTGACTTTAAAAAAAAAGATTTATTTGTTTATTTATTTGAGGGGGGATGGGGAGGGGCAGAGGAAGAGAGAATTTCAAGCAGATTCCGAGATAAGGGCAGAGCCCATTGTGGGGCTCCATCTCACGACCCCAAAATCATGACCTGAGCCAAAACCAAGAGTCAGACACTTAACTGACTTTTTTAGAGAGAGAAAGAGAGAAAGGCAGGGAGCAGGGTGAGAGAAGGGGCGGGGGGAGGGAGAGGGAGAGAGAAAATCTTAAGCAAGCTCTATCTACATTCAGTGCAGAGCCCCAGGTGGGGCTTGGTCCCATGTCCTGAGCTGAAATCAAGAGTTGGTCACCTGGGGGTGCCTCAGTGGCTCAGTCATTAAGTGTCTGCCTACGGTTCAGGTCATGATCCCAGGGTCCTGGGTTTGAACCCCGCATTGGGATCCCTGCTCAGTGTGAAGCCTGCTTCTCCCTCTCCCAGTCCCCCTGCTGGTGTTCCCTCTCTCGCTGTGTCTCTCTGTGTCAAAAAATTAAATAAAATCTTACCAAAAAATAAATAAATAAATAAATAAAAGAGTTGGTCACCCAACTGACTGAGTCATCAAAAATACAAAAAATACATTTTTGTATTTTAAAAAATGTTCTTCGTGTCTGTATTTGAGGCAGAATTTTTAACACTTAACATTACAAGTCGTACCACATTGTTCCCTCCTTTGTCCTCTCCTTACACTTCAAGTTTCTCTATCTGTGAAAACGACCATGAAAATAATGACCGCCTATGTGGGTTAGGGGAAGGAATTTGTACTTCAGACATGACACCCAACCAAAAGTAAGCACCTAACAAAGGTAAGTTCTTTTCTTCCTCTTCCAGAAGAATCTATATCCAAGCAATAGTTATGTTGCTTGGAACATAAAAAGAAATAAACATTGTCCATTTGTTAACATAGCGTTTCTATTTTATTGCAATATGTTTATCCCACTACAACTTATTTTTATAATTTTGAAAATAATAAAAGGTACAGTCTATTGTAAAGGGTCTGAATTCCAGGCACTTTGTTCTTTCTCACGATGTTCTTATAACACAAGGGTAATAAACTTGGGGTTCAAAGAATATCCATGGAGGGCCTTAGGGGTCCCTGAACCCTAGAAGTTGCAAAAGTTATATGTTTGAATAGAGGCAGATTTTTCCAGGGAGAGGGGCCACAACTTTCAACAGATGACCCCCCCAAAGGGGGCTGTACTCTTATATTGTTGTGTGTCCTTTCTCTGTAATCTGGCTTTTACATTACATACAAAATTTTAAAACTACCTGCCTACCTTTATGATAATAATGAGGTTAAGGAGGGGGTCGGGAGTGGAGAATGGGGATAAAAGAGAACAAATTAGTAAAATAAGAGAAGAGCCTGACATACAGCCATAAAAGTGAGTCAAACACAGCCCTCTGTGTCTATGCCCTGTTAAAAAGCAAAAAGCCAGCAGCAGCCCAGTGGCAGCTGATCCATGATAAGCAGGTGAATGGGATGATATTTGTAAGAATATTCAACATATCATCTTTTGTTGGAGAAAATTTTGCTACTGTCTTAGTTGTGAACCAGAGGAAATGTGCAATGAAAATTTAATACCTCTGTTGCAAATGTCAAATTTTAGGAGAGCAAGGAAACATCTCTATTTTTAATGTTCCAAGTGCTGCAGATTTGGGGGAAGAGCTCCGGTTCCTTTGGGAAATGTCCAAACCCCTTTATCTTTTTTCACCCTCACACCCATCCTCCAGTGACCTCGGCAAAGGAAAGTACCATGCACTCTTTTCCCTTTGGTGCCTTTGACCTTGGTGCCTTTTTCTTGGCTGTGGTCTTTGGAGATTCTTCAGGTGTTCCTCCTAGTCCCTCCACCTGAGGTCATGTGGTGATGTGGTGATCCTGTCACATGGGCACCCACTTTTTCTTCTCATTTGTGGACACTGTTCATCTTCCCATGTGTGGAGGAGGACAATTTTGAGAGACCTCTAAAATTTCTCCTACTCAGGTTGTGGGACTTAGCACCTACCAGCGATTTTTCTTTACTTCTGAAATGGGGGCCTTGGCTGCTTCCTTTAGGGAGACCTACAGACCCCAGGACTCCCTCAGGCTCCTACCTCCTTTGCCCTCACTCTCCACCTCTTTGCTGTCTGCACCATACCGTCTGCTATCAGGCAGTGGTTTTCAAACTTTTTTTTTTTTTTTTAAGTAGTAGAATTACTCTTTCCAAATGAACTATTGAGACAAAATCCAATCTGCAAAACAGCTTGAAGCAGAACAGAGCTTGGATGGGGGAACTGGTTATATCTTTACCTACTTAACTTCTGTACCAGGGAGGGGCACTAGGACACTCATCCCAAATCCTAGGAATGCTACTGAGGAACCCTCCCTGATGGAAGGAAACTAATCAGTCATTGGTCACTCACTCTGTCAAGTGTCTTGATTGCAAAAGACAAAATCCAATTCCAGGCTCACTGATCAGTGAAGGAATTCACTGGAAGGCTGCTGTGTAGCTGAGGATTAAACAGGCTCAAAAATGGAGAAAGAACCAAGGGCATCTAGACCAGCTGAGCTCCTTCGAAGAAGGAGGGCATGTATGACCTTGCAGTTTTTGCTCCACACGATTATTCTGAGGTGCTGATCACTAGACTTGTGTGCAGTGTACAACCTGCACAGCCATCCATGACATTCCTAGGCAGGACCCGTGGAATTCCTTTCTAAAAGTGATGACGTTCAGATGCTGGGCTCTCCAAAGCAAAAGTGTCCTTCCTGCTCTGGAGAACCAACAGCTATAAAGCCTATTTTAGTTCATTTTACTCTCTCCAAAGCCCCAAAACATCATAAAAAGCATCGGGGGAAAGCCCTTGTTAAAATGCAGATTTCTAGGCTTTCACCCCTTTAGGATTGCATATGATAAAAATGTTGAAGGTAGCAGCCTGGAAAGTTCTGTTTTACAAGCACCTCCCCTGATTGTGATATGAGTAGTACAAGAAACCTCTCGGCATGCCAAATCTATTATTGCCATTCTTTCTTTTTCTTTTTCTTTCTTTTTTTTTTTTTTAAAGATTATTTATTTATTTGTTCATTGAGAGAAAGAAAGAGCAAGGGTGGGGAGGGACAGAGGAAGAGGGAGAGAGAGAATCCCAAGCAGACTCCCCAGTCAGCGTGGAGCATGATATGGGGCTCGATATGGGGCTCGAACCTGGAGATCATGGCCCAGGCTGAAAGCAAGAGTCAGACACTCAGACTGCACCACCCAGGAGCTCCTGTTATTGCCATTCTACAGATGGGAAAAATTTCACTTGCCCGAGATCATGGAGCTGGCAGTTGGTTTGTTGAATCCAGACCCTTTGGGATCCAAAGCACATGAACTTTTCATTATACTCAAGTCAGCCCTCTTTGCACCTATTTTCAGGACCTTAGCTCCCTACTGTCCCAGAACATCACTTCATATATTTTTTTAACCTGATTTAAAAAAAGAAAACACTTAGATTGGCTTTAGAAGAAACAAGTATTTGTTATTTCCATAAATAGAAAACCAGCATCGTTTGCTACTCACTGTAAATGGGAGGTAATTATAAAAGTGAACTGGCAGCTGTCAATGACAGATCCTCCGGCCACACCTGGAAGGCAGGAGCTTTGGCCATCCTGAAAACAGCCGCCCTTTAACAAGGCAGCCTTTACCCTGAGCCTGCTTGCTCCCTCCAGCGCTCCCCACTGACAGACAAGCAAACAGGCAATCTTGACCTTCATACTATATACACAAGGTTCTCCTAACCTGAGGTCCAAGAACGGGCTTAGAGGTGAGGTTTCCTCCACCATGGGATGCTTCTTTTCATGCTGCTTGATCTATGTGAACACTTTCCTGGGTTGAGGGTCCAAGGCCCTCTTCTGAGTCTTGAAAGGGTCCATTACACAAAGGAGATTAGGAACTGCTGCTGAAACTGAATGCTTCCGATCTTGATTTTTTCCTTAGCTTGTATCCCCTGACTCTCCCTTTTGGCTAATTTCTCCAAAAGCCCTTTCAGGTGTGGTTTGGTGTTATTCATTTTTCCCATACGGGCTTCAGGACTTATTTTGAAAGGGCATTTTGCCTGTGTTTCCATGAGAGCCCCCTGGAAGGGTACAAGGCACCAGAGGGAGGTCTGGGCTATAAATGAATCACGACATGAAATACCCTCTCCTGGCAAACAGCTGCTCTGTGAATAGTCTGTACCTTTGGTCTGCACCATGTATTAAGTTGGAGCATTTCCCTATAGTTCCCCCCTTTTTTTTTAAAAATTATCAATGGCTCAATAAGTCAATGGATGGCAGATGGTGAGAGTAGGGTTTCTCACTGTTGGAGTGGGAACAAGGGGAGAGAGTTAGAATGAGCCATGTGCTAATGGGTTAGAGCTGGGGGCTGAGTGTGAGCCTCTGGCCTGAGTTTATATTTACTTTAATGTACATACAGATATGTGTAAATACACATTAGTATACACACATTTCCTTGTTCTGCCAGCTAAGAAGTCTTAGAGGCAACAAGCATGTCTAGCACCCAGATGTTGGTTTCTAATAGAATTCTCCATTAGAAGGAATGAGAGCTCTTGGGAAAATGACTGATTCTAGGATTGGGGCAGGAGATTCATAAGATAAACCTGGAATATCTTACAATGCCAGAAAATAAGGAAGACTGGGGAGAAAGACCCCTGAGAACAAAAAAAACTGAATGATGGGGGATATGGCAAAGGGACCAAGGGGATATATCAAAGGAGTTCCCAACAGCCAAAGCTGGAACAAGTTGAACAAAACCAAGTGGTATTGGATTATAACCCCAAATATGAAAAACATATATGAGTCTATACTGAAAGAAATAATGATTCAGGGGGGCGCCTGGGTGGCTCAGTGGGTTAAGTCTCTGCCTTCAGCTCAGGTCATGATCCCAGGGTCCTGGGATCGAACCCCACATCGGGCTCTCTGCTGAGCAGGGAGTCTGCTTCCCTTCCTCTCTCTCTGCCTGCCTCTTTGCCTGCTTGTGATCTCTGTCTGTCAAATAAATAAATAAAATCTTAAAAAAAAAAAGAAATAATGTTTCAGGAAATAAATAAATGGGGAGAACAGACAAATCCCTCCATGCAGTAGAACTCCCAACAACTTATGCAGATACGTCACCCTAAAGTGGGAGGGTAACTCCTTCCTCCTTAAGCATAGTGATTTTCTTTCAAAGAGGATAGTATGGAACTAGTATCCAAAATCTATAAAGAACTTATCAAACTCAACACCCAAGGAACAAAGAATCCAATCAAGAAATGGACAGAAGACATGAACAGACATTTCTGCAAAGAAGACATCCAGATGGCCAACAGACCCATGAAAAAGTGCTCCACATCACTGGGCATCAGGGAAACACAAATCAAAACCACAATGAGATATCACCTCACACCAGTAAAAATGGCTAAAATAAACAAGTCAGGAAATGACAGATGCTGGCGAGGGTGTGGAGAAAGGGGGGCCCTCCTACACTGTTGGTGGGAATGCAAGCTGGTGCAGTCACTCTGGAAAACAGTATGGAGGTTCCTCAAAAAGTTGAAAATAGAGTTACCTTATGATCCAGCAATCACACTACTGGGTATTTACCTAAAGATGAAAATGTAGTGATCCAAAGGGGCACGTGCACCCGAATGTTTATAGCAGCAATGCCCACAATAGCCAAACTATGGAAAGAGTCAAGATGTCCACTGACAGATGAATGGATAAAGAAGATGTGGTATATATCTACTATGGAATACTATGCAGCTATCAAAAACTGAAATCTTGCCATTTGCAACGACTTGGATGGAACTAGAGGGTATTATGCTGAGCAAAATAAGTCAATCAGAGAAAGACAATTATTTTATGATCTCTCTGATATGAGGAATTTGAGAGGCAGGGTGGGGAGTTGTGGAGGGTAGGGATGGAAAAAATGAAACAAGATGGGATCGGGGAGGGGAGACAATCCGTAAGAGACTCTTAATCTCATGAAACTAACTGAGGGCTGCTGGGATGGAAAGAGATAGGGTGGTGGGGTGATGGACATTTGGGAGGGTATGTGCTATGGTGAGTGCTGTGAAGTGTGTAAGCCTCATGATTCACAGACCTGTACTCCTGGGGCTAATAATACATTATATGTTATTAAAAAAAAATATGATGGGGGCGCCTGGGTGACTCAGTGGGTTAGGGCCTCTGCCTTCGGCTCAGGTCATGATCCCGGGGTCCTGGGATTGAGCCCCACATTGGGCTCTCTGCTCAGTGGGGAGCCTGCTTCCTCCTCTCTCTCTCTGCCTGCTTCTCTGCCTACTTGTGATCTCTGTCAAATAAATAAATAAAAATCTTAAAAAAAATGATGGTTTGATAATATAAAGGATGGATACATGAATAACCTGATGAAACAAGTACAATAAAATTTTAATTGTAGAATCTAGGTTGTATATTGTTGCATGTGAGATCACTATAATTTCTTTCAACTTTTTCTATGTTTGAACATTTTCATAATAAAATGTTAGAAAAAGCAAAAAAAAAAAAAGAGGATATTATGGAGAGAGAGGGGGGAAAGTAGAAAATTTGTATCAGTAGAGAGTCAGTGGAACAATCTGATAAACATGACCTCAGCTGGGTGGTCACGGGCGACATCACCAGGGATAAGTCAGTATGTATCCTTGATAAGATTTGAGGAGAATAGCTCTTTCCCTATATGGTTTTTGTCCCCAAAACACGAGTCCAGTCTAATCATGAGAAAAAAACCACCAAATTCCAGTTGAGAGACATTCTATAGAATATCTGAGCCGTACTTCTCAAAGCTATCAAGGTCATCAGAAACAAGGGAAGTCTAAGAAGCTATCAAGACCAAGAGAAGTCCAAGGACCTATGATAACTAAATGTGATGTGGGACCCTTGATGGAATGCCGAACAGGAAATAGACATTAGGGGAAAACTGAGAATATCTGAATAAAGTATGGTCTCCAGTGAATCATAATAATATGTCAATATTGGCTCATTAATTGTGACAAATGTATCTTATTAACATAAGATGTTAATAATAGAGGAAACTGGGCTTGGGGTATACAGGAAATCTCTGTGCTATCTCTGCATTAATCTTTATATCTAAAACTGTTCTAAAATAAAAATAATTATTTAAAAAAAGACAAAAAATTGGGGCAACTTGGTTGCTCACTGGATTAAGCCTCTGCCTTTGGCTCAGGTCATGATCTCAGGGTCCTGGGATGGAGCCCCACATCGGGCTCTCTGCTCAGCAGGGAGCCTGCTTCCTCCTCTTTCTCTGCCTGCCTCTCTGCCTACTTGTGATCTCTGTCTGTCAAATAAATAAATAAAATCTTTAAAAAAAGGACAAAAATTATAAAATAGCTCAAACATACAGAAAAGTACAGAAAAGAATTGAACAGACACACATGTACCCATTTTCCAAGTTGAAAAGATACTAATATTTTGCTCTGTTTCAAATTTCTTTCATCTTTTCAAGAAGCAAAGTACTACCAATACAGTTAAAATAATTCTATTCCTTTCTTCTCCTTTCATTCTCAGAGATACTGTCTAAAGTTGTTGTTTATTAATTCCATGCATGTTTTATATTTACACTACATATTTATATTTCTATTAACAGTGTATACTATTGTTTTGTATTAATGGTTACATAAACAGTAACATGGAGATATGTAACTTTTGTAAATTGCTCTTTTACACAATATTAGCTGTTAGATTTATCTCTGTTGATTCACTTAGATTTAGATCATTGATCTTAACCTCTGTATAGTATCTTATTGTATGAATAATACACCATTATTCATCCTTCCACTGAGGGACAATTAGATTGTTTCTAGTTTTTTATGATTGAAAGCAATGTTCCAATTAACATTCTCATATGTGTCTTCTGGTGTAAATGTCAAGAGATTTTAGGGTCTACTTCTTATCAATAGAATTGCTGGGTTGTGGGATAGATACGTCTTTAAGCTTACGGATATTGCCACATTGCTCTCCAAAATGGATTCACTAATTTGTTTTCCAAGGAACAGTGAACAAAAATCCAATTCCCCCATTCATCCCTGTGAACAGTTGGTATTGTTCAATTCTTAATTCAGCCAACCAGGTTACAGAATATATTTTTCATGCTTATTGGCTATTCTGGTTTATTCTGTGAATTTCCTGTTTATAGCTATTGCCATTTTTGTATTGTGTTGCTTATAAGTTTCTTACTGAACACATAGTTAACTTGTTACAAAGATAGCAACAGGTTCTCAGGTATCTTAACCCAGTGATTACTGGAACAGGATCATAGAGTCTCACAGAATCTAGGTGCACATGTCCTCCCAGCTCTGCACTCAGTGACCTCATATCTGTACCTTAAATCAGCCAAGGGGGAAGAATTGCACAGAGGAAATTGACAAGCTCTACAAAACAGGCTCCCCCTCCCTCAACCTTATGTCAAACATCTGACAATAGCATGCTAACACACCACTATCTTAACCTTCTTCTGGGCCATACCTGGCTTGGCTATCTCCCACAGTCTGGCTGGTTTGAAAGCAATCCCCAACCTCCTAACTTGACTTTTCAGTGTGTTGAACCTGGGCCTTGGACCTCTTTCGGGACTTATTGCAACAGGATTTCTGTAATATAAGATACATTCAGTGTCATATTAAATTATTACACCTTCAAATTTGAAGCTCAACCCTATTCATTTAAAGCAAAGCTAGGCTCCTTCAGTGGTCATCAGACACAATGATCCAAACATAGAAACATAATTTAAATATCCAGAGACCTCAGAGGTCATCTGTCATTCTCGTCTAGGACAATTTCCCCAGCAGGCGTGGATCCAGTCTCTATATGAACATCCTGATAATACAGAGTTCTTTCCCATCCAAGGCAGTGCTCCAAGCAGAGGGAAGTTGCAAGAAAATGCTGGTTGTTTGTCTCTATTGAAAAGGAAGAATCATTCTCCAAAAGAACTGAAATCTGTTTTCCTTCCCGGTAGTCTAGGTCTGCACATTGGATTTACCTGGGTCAAGTCTAATAATCATTTTCCTTTTATATAAAACCAGAAGTCATATAAGACTTATTTTAATGTCTATATGTCTTAATCATCTCTCATGGGATAGAGCAACTAGCCCTTTCTTACTCCTGCCCCTGTGTCAGTCTTCAGGTCTATTGTTGATCAGTGGTCCTCCAAAGACAAATGTAAACAACTTGATTTCTCCTGAGATGGTCCCCACACTGCGGAGCACAGTCATCTGCATAACTTTAAGATCTTACTTATTTGCAGTGTGTCCTTGAGGCCAGAAGCAGAATTTGCTGCTAAGTAAGGAGCCAGATAACCTTGATGTTGTTTACAAAAACAAACACAAAAACAAAAAAAAAAACCCCAAAACACACACACAAAAAACACAACAACAACAACAACAACAACAACAAAACCCCGAAACAAATGAACAAAAACAAAACAAAGCAAAAACCTGAAGAAATGTACAAATATATCTTATAAAATGAGGTTTTCACTGGAACCTAATATCCCAAAAAGGACATTCTGCAGCAACATTTCCTGTTATCATCTGGGAAATATTCCTTTTGTGAATCACCTCTGGGCACCTGTACCTGCCGTGGTGATGTATCTGTTTGTCTCTCCATACCTTATTCTTAGAAGAATATTTATGAGAATTTTGAAGTGCTAAAAAAATGTGTTCTATTCTAAGAAACTCTAACGTGTGTGGGGGCACCTGGATGGCTCAGAACAGAGGACTCTCGATTTCAGCTCAGGTCATAATCTCAGGGTCCTGGCATCCTTGGCACCAGGCTCTGTGCTCAGTGTGTGGAGTCCGCTTGAGATTCTCTCTCCTTCTGCTCCCCCCTCCTCTTATAAACAAATGAATAAAATCTTTACCCCCCCCCAAAAAAAGAAAGAAACTCTAATGTGTGAAAAATATGCCTTAATAAAGCAAATTAGAAAACAATTATTCCCTGAGTCTGGCTTTTCTTGCCTATGCATTGACTTATCAACTATTCATTACTTTGCAGAGAAAGCAAGGGTAAGCGACACAAAGTTAAAGTGTAAGATACCATACAGTTAAAGTAGAGTGATACCAAGACACACTCTCAATTAAAAGCCAAAGGGAGATATCATGGCACTGCAGAAGCAAAAGATCTATTCCCACATGATCCTTTCACAGAGGAGAAAACACAGAGGCTAAGCCATAGGTACAGTCACAGAGCACTAGAGAGTAGGGCCGGGCAGACAGAGAAGCTTTTCTCCTCCTGGCATGCTACTGATAAAACATCTCAGAGCTCGTGGCATTAATCAGAAGGAACAGAAATTTTGATTTAGTCCTACTTTTCAGGTACTTCCATGATGCATTTCAAAACCAAAGGAGCATCTTTTATGTTCTCTGCCAGGCAGGGAGTCTTCCTACAGGTATGTGTTAATTAACTGGAAGAGTAAAGATGGTGCATCCATTTCAGAGACCAACCCCAGCAAATGACAGGTGAAAAAGATGGGGCCATTACAGTGCTCCTGGTGCTGCTTGAAAATATTTCCGAGACTACCACCTGGGGAATTGAACATGTCTACCATCAGCTTGGGGATAGGTCAGTGCCAGTCTGTAGAAGGGTATGCTTGGGGTGCTGGTGCAGGGACAGAAACCTTCCAGCTTCTACCTTGAATCTATGGTGATTCCAAGGATGCCTATCACGCCTGGCATAGGAACTTCCCTTATTGATATTCTACCAAAATGTGTTTCTGGACATTGTCAGAAAAAGATGTCCCAGCTGTCTCTGTCCAAATTCTTTCTGAAACCTCCACATTGCTTTTAAAGTATCATGGAGGAGTGTAGCATTTATGGCCCTGTGAGCTGACTATCTGTGCAAATCTAAAATAGAAAACCTCAAGTTGAGTGTAGACAGATTTCAAAGGGACTGGGACTCACATTGCCTTGGCCGTGCAGGGCAAGTAGAAGCAAGTAGAGATCACTAGTATCTTTCCTGCCCCTGAATTGCTTTGTGGAGACCCTTTATTTTGCCTACATAGGGACCTTACGCAGATGGACCTCTGAAGAGTATATTTCTGTAGAGACAGCTGTGGGCATGAAGGCTGGAGATGAGCATCTCTGCTAACTCACATAATAGCAAAAATGGAAATCATTGTGCAAAATTTTTTTAGAACAGCTACAAAATTTCTAAATTGTACAATATATTCCTTAAAACTTTTAAAATTCTGATATAATTGCACACAATGAAATGCAACCATCTTAAGGTTATAGTCTGGTGTCTTTTTTTTTTTAAGATTTTATTTATTTATTTGACAGAGAGGGACCACAAGTAGGCGGAGAGGCAGGCAGAGAGAGAGAGAGGGAAGCAGGCTCCCTGCTGAGCAGAGAGCCCGACTCAGGACTCGATCCCAGGACCCTGAGACCATGACCTGAGCCGAAGGCAGCGGCTTAACCCACTGAGCTACCCAGGCGTCCCTGTCTGGTCTCTTTTTGATGAACGCATGCTCTATCATGGCCAATACCCCAGTCAAGACACAGAGCATTGCCAGAACCTTCCAAAGTTCTTTATGCATCTTCCTTATCATCTACAACCCTGCTGCCTCCCACTGAAGGCAACTATGATTCTGATTTTTTATCTCATAGATCAGTTTTGCCTGCTGTTGAACTTATCTGAACTAATGGCGGTAGGTAGTCTTCTGTGACTGGCTTATGAATTATGCTTTTGAAGCTCATCTGTGTTTTTGTATGTATTAAGAATTTGTTCCTTTTGATTGTTAAGCAATATTGGATTGAATGGATGTATCATGATATGTTTATCCATTCTCCTTTGATGTACTTTTGGGTTGTTTCCAGTTTGTTGCTATTACGAATAAAGTAGCCACCAACATTCCCATAGAGGTCTTTTGAGGATCTATTTTCGCATCTCTTGGTTCAATAGCTAGGGGTAGAATTGCTGGATCATAAGTTAGGTGTGTGTTTAACCCTACAGGAAACTGCCGGACAATTTACGTAATGCACTAATGCACTCTTAATTAATAAACCTAGTTACCTGTGAGCTCTTCTACATTTTTTATTTCAAGACTTGTTTTTGTCCTGAATTGCACTGATAGGTTATAGGTAAACATTCTTTTGAAAAATATACTTAAGGATAAGACCTTGATTAACTAGATCATTTTAATGGTTCTTTAATTCTTCTGAGTTGTTTTTACAAACAACTTGGAATTTGAAAGAGTCATATTGGAAAACTGGGATGATCTCTTTTGTGATTCCCGTATTTTTATCATCTTCTTTCGTATTTTATACATACAAAAATATGTGTAATATATGTGTTAGTTATAAAGCATAATTATAAAGTGGAAGTTTGCAAATTTACCACCCAATCTGAGAATGAACATAGTTCTGAGAACATTGCATGTGCCTATGAGGTTTCCCCCACTCCGTCCTACAGGTAACCAGGATCCTATGTTTTGTGTTCTTTATTAATCCTCTTGCCAAAATAAAAGTAAAACAAAACAAAAATACTTTACTGTGTAATTATTCTACTTAAAAAATTGCCGCATGTTTTTTGTTGTCCCTTTAAGAGCTTTATCAAAATGTTGTCATGTGCTATTTTTCAAAACTTGCATTCTTTTTTTAATTAAAAATTGTGTTTCAAAGTTTTGCTCATGTGTGTGTGGCTGTAGTTTATTCACTTTTGCTTTGAATGACTTTCCTTTCTGGAAATATACCACACTGTATTGTATACTTAGAATACTTATCAATTGTCATCTGTGCTGTTTCTCACATTTTCACTTGGTACATATTGCATTTTGGGGGCATCTGGTACATTGAGCAGAATATTTTGAAATAAAACTTTTCAAGTAAACAGTTTTTAAAAAGTGAAAGTGAGCAACCAGTTTCATTTCCAAATGAAGGGAAATTTATAAGACACCTGGGGAAAATTGCATAAAACAAAATGTGCAATGCATTGTTGGTGCTATTATAAAGCAGACTCCAATTAATGTTTTACTACATGATTTTATTTCCAAGGTTGAAAAAATAAGTTTGACTTTGATATGCAGGATGTAATCCTTGAAGAAAACACAAATCACCTTGTTTGTCTAGGTGAGCAAGTTAGAGCTGAAAAGCAATCTAAATTTTCATTCTCTTTTCAATATTAAGCTCTATAATAGTAAGCATCTAACTTCACTGTCTAAAATAACTTAATCTTATTTATTTCCTATTACTTTAGGAAAACACAAACATTTAAAAAATTCACAAATGAAAAATCATTTTGGTTAAAAAAGATCTACAATATAAATAATCTTACATTTCTCTTTATTCCATAAACCTCCTTATGTTCTCAGGGACAACTCGATGGGCATTTTTATTACTAACCTTGGAATATATTCTGTAGTAAAGCTGCTTATATTAGCATTCACCTTTTAAAAATTGGCTCTAAACTTTTGTCTTAATTTACAAGTATGTATAAAAAATTCTGAACACTAAATATGATGAGAATGTAATTTTGATATTCCTTTACATTTAGCTGCAGAAGGGATCTGTAGGCATCAAGATCAAGCTCATGCAGGGAACTCGCTGAAAAAATATTTTAAAAATTAGTAACCTAAATTTTAATTATTCACATATAGTACCTTATTTTTAAATGATACATGCTAAATTGAGTTTCTTTTCAAAGATTCTAATATGTTTCTTCCTTTGCTAATGTCCAGAAACATCTACAACTGGAACATTGTATTTGAAAATTAAGCTGAATTTCAGTTAAACACAAACAAATCCCATATGAATGACTCTCTTAACTAAAAAAGAAAAAAAAAAGATTTATTTCCCTTCTATACACTGACTCACTGAATTGAGCTAAAAATTTCCAAGGGGAAAAATGATCTAGGAAATAAATATAGGGAGGGAAAGGGCTGGGTTTCCACCGTGATAGCTTCTGACTTGTTTTCAGTTCTTAATTAAAAAAATTATTTACGAACGATGGGATGCATAATGTAACGCGGAAATCTTTTACAATTAGAGTAAAAAAAGAAACCTACCTTTCCTTTAGAACAGTTCCCCTCTTACCAGACAGCCTGATTGTTTATGAGACAAACACTTGCACTCGATCTAGACATTCAGAACTCTTTTATTAGCCATCTTCTTTTTTATTTATTATTGACACCAATTAGCCTGAGTCATGAAACCGGACCACATTACAGACGACACGTGGTCCAATCACTATTTTTAAAAGTCCACGTATTTAAAACTCCTTTCTCCAGCCATTGCTGGGCTGTTTCTCCTTTGAGAACCTGGTCTCCGCAGCATTTACTCATTAGATGGCAGTCCTAGGGCAGTCTCGCTTTGGGGAAACCGCTCCTCGGTCACATTCAAGAAAACCACCAAGGAGACCTGGAATTGGTGCTGGTTTCTAGTCACTTACGTAGCAAACGAAACTGAGAGACGTGCTCGGGAGGACACCGGGCAGGTGCGGATGGGTTTCCGCAGTGACCACTGGTCGCGGGTGTGTGCGGCACGTTCCGGGATGCAGACACCAGCCTGCAGACCCGTACAAGACCCGGCCCCCGCCCCCTACCCAATCCTCAGGAGCCCTTCGGACACGCCCCCCCTTCACCCCCCCAGCCTCAGCCTCCCTCGCCCCGCAGCCCAGCACTGTGCACGCGCTTCGGCCGCTCCCCGCAGCCGCCCACGTGGTGGGGCCCCGAGCCTCGTGAGGCCGCGAGGAGCGCCCAGGGCGGGCCGCGGGTCGTGGAGGCCCGGTCAGAGCAACCCAGCCTGGCAAGCCCCCTGCCCGGGCCCCCACATTTCCTCTCCCGGAGGGAGGCGACACTCCGTCGGCCGGCCTTCCCCGGCGCCAGCCGCGCCCCCTGG
This sequence comes from Mustela nivalis, assembly GCF_964662115.1. Taxonomy (NCBI): domain Eukaryota; kingdom Metazoa; phylum Chordata; class Mammalia; order Carnivora; family Mustelidae; genus Mustela; species Mustela nivalis. The sequence goes on from NC_139025.1 coordinate 129,647,613, forward strand.
CGGCCGCCGCGGGGACGCGCCCTGGGCACGCGGGGCAGCCTGTCTGGGCCCCCCTTCCCCGGCTCGCGGCCCGCGGCGGGCGGCGGGCGGTCTCCCCCTCGCGCCCCTGAGCCAAGCCACGCGGGCCGCGCCCTTCCCTTTCAGCTCCCCGCAAGCCCCAGAACTCCGGGCTCCCTGGTCGCGAGGCCGCGGCCGTCCCAGCCTTGCGTGAAAGTGCCCGCCTTAGTAGCTTGGGGGTCTCCTTTCTCCCAGGTGTGCCCCTCCCGCCACATTCGGGTTTTCCAGCACGCTGAGAAAAAAATGCCGCATGCACGCACTTCGCACTTATTTATTTATTTTGCAACAGCTGCAAGAAACAATGAAGCTTTTCAAGAACCGAGGAAACGCGCTTTCCAGCCGTGCTGTTGTTTTTCAATGAACCTCTCCGGCCCCGCACTGCCCGCTCACCCCGCCCCCTCCGCCCTCACCCCCTCCTCCCCACTCTTCCCCTCTCTTCCCCTCTCCTCCCCTCTCCTCCCCAGCCTGCTCCTCCGCCGAGCCCCGGGCCGGCGCCGGGGGCATTGTTTTTGGAGTCTTGCGGGAGGGGAGGGCGCGTGCAGGGTGGCCGGCGCAGTGCGGGTGGGGGCGAGAGCGTGTGGGCGCGCGCGCGCGTGTGCCGGCGCGGGCGGGGGGCGGGGGCGGTGCCTCGCAGCCTCGCACCCCACGCCCGGGCTCCGCTCCGCACGTCCCTGGAATCCCGGGCTCCGTCTCTTGGCGCGCGCCGGCCTGGGCCGGGCCCTCGGCGCGCCGCGGCTGCGGCTGTGGCCGCTCCAGTGTGCGCGCGGGCGCGTGTGCGCGGCTCCGAGAGCTCGCGCGCACGCGAGCCCCCAGTGTGTGGCAGCGGCGGCGGCAGCGGCGCGGTGAGGCTGAGGCTCTTGTTTACCAGCTTTAACTCTGCTGAGCGGAAAAAAAAAAAAAAAAAAAAAAAAGGGAAAAAACCCGAGGAGGAGCGAGCGCACCAGGCGAACTCAAGAGAGGCGAGCGAGCGAGAGGGACGCCGCCAGCGAGCCTGCCCCCGGCGCGCCCGTGCCCGGCTCTTGCAGACCCTCGGCCCCGCTCCCCGGGCCCTCCACGCCCCTCCCGCGCGAGGGGAGCTCCACGGCGCGTTGCGCGCCTCGGCTTTGACCTTCAGCGAGCCGGAGCCCCCGCGCGCGGAGCCGGCGGCGGCGGGCGGGGGCCGGGCGGGGGCCGGCGCGGAGCCCGGGAGGCGCGGCGGGAGTGCTGAGCGCGGCGCGGCCGGCCCGCCGCTTTGTGTGTGTTCTGGATTTGGGAAGGAGCTCGCGGCGGCGGCGGCGGCGGCGGCGGCGGCGCTGAGGGAGGAGGCGGCGGCGAGCGGAGCCCGGAGGAGGAGGAGGGGGAGCCGCTCATTCATTTTTACTCCGCATTTCTGCCCCTGGCCGGCCTCGCCCGCGACCCGGACTTCGGGGCAATCTTGCGAACTGCGTCGCGCCCTCCAGCCGCGGAGGCTCGGGTGTCGGACAGCCTCCCCCTCTGCCTGGGGTCGCGTTTGTTTTTCTTCGCCGAGACGAATTTGGGCTTTGCCCCCTTTCTGTGCAGTTTTCCCCCCCTCCTGCCTCTCTGGGTTTGAAAATGGAGGCCGACGACGCCGACAGCCCGCCCCGGCGCAACTCGGGTTCCCGACTCCGCCGAGCCCTGGGCCGAGGCTGCCGGCGCTGAGGGGCCGCCCCGCGCCGCCGCCCGCCTGCCCCGCGCACCCGGAGGGTCCCCGGCCGGCGCCGCCTTTGGAGTATTGTTTCCGTCGCCCTGTTTTCGGAGGCGGCGAAGACTGAGTTTGAGACTTTTTCTTTCCCGTTTTCTTTTTCTTTCTTGTTTCCTTTTTCTTTTCTTTCTTTTTTTTTTTTTCTTTTTCCTTTTTTTTTTTTTTTGAGAGAAGGGAATTTCGTCCCAAATAAAAGGAATGAAGTCTGGCTCCGGAGGAGGGTCCCCGACCTCGCTGTGGGGGCTCCTGTTTTTCTCCGCCGCGCTCTCGCTCTGGCCGACGAGTGGAGAAAGTGAGTATGTGCCCGCCGCCCGCGGCCACTGCGGGAACTTTTCCTCCGAGGGGCTGCGCCCTGTTTGCGAAACCCGAGTTGCCATCGCCGCAGCTGTCGGGCCCCCGGGCTCGGGACCGGCGGGGTGGGATGCGGAGGGGCTCGGCCGGAAGGTTGGAGCGGCCCCGGGGCCCCGGCTCGGCGCACCCTCGTGCGGGAAGGGCCCCGGGGGCTTTCTCTTTCGCTGTCCCGAGAGTCCTGCCCCGCGGACCGGTTGTGTCGGGCAGCGCTCGTTCCCCCGCGGCCGTGCCCGCGCTGGGATCCGTCGGGGAAGTTCGCGCCGGGCCGGGCCCCGCCACCCACACCTCACCCCCCTCCCGGCGCGCGGGCCAGTCGGCACGGAAAGCTGGCCCCCGCGCGGCGCGCAGACGGCGGTGACAGCTCCCGCGGCCGCGCGGGTCCCTGGCTGCTAGGGCAGATACGGTGCCCGGGGGCGGGGATCGGGGAGCCCACCGGCCGTGGCGTTCCAGGGCGAGGCGCCCGAGGAGAGGCCCCGTAGCCCCAGGACACGTTTCCAAACCTCCCGGCGCGGCCTCGTGTCGCCAACGCGCTTGGCCCCTCGGGCGTTTTGGGATCCTGGCCTTTCCTTTCCCGTCACTTTCGCCGGATCTTCCCACTCCACCCCCCAGCTTGGGCTTCCCGTGGCTGCTGTGCTCTGGGGTTAGGGGAGCGTTCCGGCTTAGCAGCCCCCGCCCCTGGAAAGCTGCAAGGCCGGGGGCTCTACAGCAGTCAGGCTTTTCCCGGGAACGCGTCTGGGCCACTAGTTTAGAGGGTTCTGGGACTTTCTTCAACCCAGTTGCAATCCGCCTGTAGATGCCTCTCCTCCTGGCGGGGTTAGGGGGTGGTCGGGCAGCGTCCGACTGTGCAGGAGTAGGTGTGTGGTCCGAGTCGACGTGCATGTCCACACACGTGCTCGCAACGCGGGCTCTAGCTGTCGCCACACGGCCGCTTGGGGACACCTAGGCGCCTGGCCCTGGCGAGAGGTGTCCTGCGCCGCGGTTTGAGGAGCGCCAGGGTCTGCGGCAGCGGGGGCGGTGGGCGGGAGGGTGTTTTGTTTTGCGAGCGCAGAGCCCTCGCCTTGGGTTTGTGGCCAGAGTTGGGTGACTCTACCTCCCCCACATCCCGCACTTCCTTTGCACAAAGTTAATAAGCAGTACCGCTCCGCGCTCGCTATCGCTTGCAATCTGATAGCTTTTGTTTTGGTAGCGTCGGGTAGGGGTAGGGAAGCGCGAGGAGGGAGGGCGGGAGGATTTAGGGCCCCACGGTGTATGGAGGGAGGAGAGGGAGGGGGGTTCACATCCTCAAAAAACCGAAGCATACTTTACTGGCACATTCACGATGGTAGGGTAATTTGAACACGATTAAAGTTTAAATGCAGTCGGAGAACTGGGGCTGGGAACAGTGAGGGCGTGTTGGTGAGTAATGTTTGCCGAGGGTATGCAGGTGGTGCCAATTAACTTTGAAAAAAAAAAAAAAGTATCACGACTGAGCCTTGAGGAGTTGGGGGGGGGAGAATCGGGAGGCGGCGCGGGGTGGGGGGCGATCTGGCCCCATCACAGGGGCGATTCGGAAAGACTGTTTGTGTAAACAAACCCTTGTTAAGTGTCTTGTAAGAAATGAGTTCATGATGGAGTAAGAGCAGATTTTTAAAGAATTAGTGTTTACTACACGGAGTAAGTCGCAGATTGAGGCCGGACCTTCCACAAATCTGAGCTCTCCTGCTCTTTGTTTTCTAAACTTCCAGCTCACTGGATTGGACGAAAGGTTTTCGGCTCCCTTCTAAGGATTACAGATGGTATGGGGCGGCGGGGGGGGGGGGGGGACGACGACAAAAGAGGGTTTCCTAGCCTCTAAAAGTTAAAATGCAGTTTAGAAGACACAGGAGAGCCAATCCATTTTTTATGGCACACTACTGAAGTGTGTTATGCCTCTAGTTTTATTATTTAACGTTAGTAAGTTCTGAAATTCACCACGGCGGTGATGGCCTTGCTTCTTGAGGAAGGAGTCGGGCATTTTAAAATAGGATGGCTTGTTGTTTGGAGCGATCTTCATGAAAAATACTTTCTGAAAGGCAGCTCTTTCTTGAGAAAACAGGAGGAGAAGGGACATTTTTCTTGATACCGAGCGACCAAAGTTTTTCTCAGGGATCCCTCCAAAATTGTTGGTTCCTGAAAAACTGACGGATGGCCAGAAGGCACCCTGACTCCTGATTTGGTTTGTGGAAGTCCTCACTCCCCGTCTGCTCCTTCCCACAGCTCTGAAGTTTTCAGGAGAAAATGATAAACTCAGTGTTAACATGTATGTGTTCTTTTTCTTTGTTAGAAAAGTGCTAGAAGACTTAATTCTGATGAAAACTGCTGAATCCAATCAGAGATGGGTAGTTCTTTTGGCTCTCTAGTATAGCGATAACAATTGGATGGGGTTGGTTCCTATTGTGTTGGCATATTTAAGGATTAGTGTTTACTCTTTGAACACTGAAACCTACAGCAGTAGGGTGATTTTCTTTTAAATTTTAGACTATTTAGGAGCTGTTGAGGCAGATGAACTTCATATGTGCTTGTATCAGTATGTGAACAGAGCATCTAAATAAGGGGTTCATGGAAGTTATGAGTGATAGATCATCTGAGGGCTTCTCCCTTCTCCTTCCTCTTCTTTTTCAAAACCCATATGCACTTCAAACATACTGTGGCCATCTCATTAAAAGGACTCAGTCATCTTTCTGCCCCAGGCAGAGCCATGTCCTATTGTCAGAGAAATATAGGTATGTGAAAGGTTGGTGTTTAAAGAAGTTGGCGTTTTATTACCAGAGGAAGAGCCCAGAATAAGAAGTTGGGAAAGAACCTAAATAGCAAATTATAGTTTAGACTCTCTAGAGGGAACTAGCAAGTAAATGGTACTTTTGAGGAGGGATGGGGTGTGGGTCAGGATTTGAAGTTTAAAAGGTTATATGTTTGATTTGTCAGAAGGATTAGAAAAATCCAGCCTTAAGAAGTATGCTAAAGTTGACTGGAAGAACCTTAAAAACAAAGTTCTGAGTGAAAGGAGTCAGTCACAAAAGACCACATATTGTATGATTCCATTTATACGAAGTCCAGAATAAGCAAATCTGTAGAGACTGAAAGCAGATTAGTGGTTGTGAAGGGGGGTGGGGAGGAGGGAACAGGGAGTGACTGTTAATGGGTATGGGGTTTCTTTTGGGGGGGGTGATGAAAATGTTCTAAAATTAGATTGTGGTGATGGCTGTACAACTCCAAAGGTACTAAAAACCATTGAATTGTATGCTTTAAATTAGTGACTTCTATGGCATGTGAATTACATCCCAGTAAACCTGTTGTGTTTTTTGGTAAGAGCTATGTGAAGGTTGGCAAGAATGCATTCTGTTCCTTTGAACATAGAGATTAGATTAAAATTAGTAAATTTGTCCGGCAGGTTGGTGTCTGTCTCTTCTTCATTTGTGGAGTTCTTCAGATCCATGCCTAGAAGCAAGGAGTACAACAAATTCAAGGTGGAGGTTCTGTGTTGAGCAGCAGGGATTAAACGTCACAGGAGAAATGGACAAGGGGGAAAAAAAAATCTTGGTTCCACATAGCTGAAGTGAGGGATTAGGGGGTTGGATTAAAACAAACAAACAAAAAAAACCCAAAAAGACCAATGCCAGGGAAAGTCAGATTTGTGACAGTAAAATCCTTCACTGCCTCTGAAGTGAAGTTGGTTTTTCCAAGATTAAAGTTTAGGAGCCGAGTCTGGATGGTTTTTTTGTTATTTCCAGTTTTCTCACATGTGTTTTCTAACAAAGAAATAATAATGTATGTTTTAAGGTAGGAAAGACTTTCCATTTTCATAGATTAACTACTCTGGTAGTAAAGACTGAGGATGAATGTGGTGGTTTTTTTCTTTGATGCTCATTTTATTTTTTTTAAAGAGCTCTAGAACCTGAGCAGGAGACACCATCTTTGTAAGAGATAGCGGTGGTTGCAGGCATACAGCAATTGTTTTACATTTCAGATTTCTCATGGAACAAAAGGTTTACAAATATAGCAGAAGCATTTTTGTTTTTTAACTGTTATGCCTTTTTCCAGGTTTACCTTGGCCTTTTAACAGGAAAAGGCATAGAGAATAATTGTTGTTTACATTTGTTTTTGGTCTTTGTCTAAGACTTGGTTTACTAATAAAAATGTTTCCTGTCCTTATTGTTGCAAGATCAGGGCCCTAATGAAAATCAGCTGTATCATTTTCACTTGTTGCCTTAGAGTTTTGCCAAGGGGAGACCCCAAGGGACAGTAGCTTCCTTTCAAGTCTGGCTTCATTTGTTTCGTGAGAATGTGCTGCGAGAAGCAGCCGAATCCAGCCAGCACTTATTGGGCACCTTCTGTCTGAAAGTTGGACCCTGTGCTAGGCAGTGTGTAGGCAGATAGGACTTTGCTTTTGTCCTTGGGGCATTTTATAAGCTCCTGCATGAAACAAAGTTGCTTGGATATTCAGATCTTTTTTAGACACGACACAGGATAGGCTGTTTTCAAATCAATTGGACAGCAAACAGCATTTTAAAGGCTCTTTAAAAACATTTCTATAGGCTTCAAATATGAAGTTAACCAGTGTTGCTGAATCTTCTCAAGGCCTGTATTGTACCATTTTTGCCACCTTAACATACTACCCCTACTGCAGTGGCACAGCGGGCCATGACACAGAGGACACATTTACCCATCTTTGCTCAGCTTCTCTGCTTTTCGAGAACATTGGTTATGACAATTGTGATTAAAAGTATGGAGTGTTGCCTTTACCTTTTGCCAACACTTTAGGAGTTACAGGTGTGTACATGAATGTTGCACAGCATGTTTTGAGTTGTAAGAAAGATGAAACTTACTTCAAAACCATTCTGGATTTACACATTGCTTAGCTTTCTGGAAATTATCAGGACACTTTCTAAATTGTAAGGCTTTATGATTTAAAAGAACTTGCTGTTTTTAAGGGTGTGAAGAGGTGAGAAGAAGATTGAGGAGGCAATTAAATCTTGAAAAAAAATTTTTTTAATCCTAAAAAGTAGAAGCCATGTTTCTCTCTGTGTTGTGATTTATTGCGATTTGTTTTCAAAACTTATTAAAAAAAAATCCACGAAGGGGCGTCTGTGCCTGCCAGCCAACTTGCTTTGAATAGCTTTTCTTAGCCAACCTGTGACCGGTGCTATCTGAGTCCAAGAGATTCCCTCCTCTCGATTGTGCTAAATAAATAATGGTTGCACACACGCTTGGGATATGGTTTCTAGATTTCTCTGAGATGTTCGGCAGGAAAATTTTGAACACCCTAAAGACAACAAAGTGAATAGTGAATGAAGCCCTCTGACTCCCCCTCCCCTGGCCAACCCTTGAAAATATGGTGTTTGGCCTCAGATTATCAAGAGGAGGTTTTCCTGTTACTTGTAAAGAGATGATCTGGCTTAAACTTGGGGTGGGCGGGGTGTGGTACGTGCAACAGTCCTGATGTTTGTGCACATTGAGACTTGTTGACATTTGGGGAGCATAACTAATTTTCAGTATTTGGAAAGATTAAAACTGAGATATGTATTACCCTCCCCCTCCCACCTGCAAGAACCGGTAAAAAACTGATTTGTTCTGAGAAAAGGGCATATGTTTGGTATAAAATGATTAGTAAACAAAGGATCTTGAAAAACAAGTTAAGTTGTTATGGCGATAGATGCATATTCCCTTGGCAAGATGAAGTTTGTTTCTTTTGTTAAATTGCGATGGCCTTTTCTGGACTCAAAATAGTAACAATATCTTTGATTCTGAGACTTTTGAACTTCCGAAGACTAGATTGTTTTCAACTTTGAAAGTGTCCGTTTTACTCGTGTTGTGAAATCCCAGCTATCAGTTTTGAAGATTTCCTTACCTTTTTTTTTTCCCAGTTATGCCAATTTCACTTATGGCTTATGAAATTGATTCATTTCAAAATCTTAAGGAAATATTGATATTTCTTGAATTGAGAAATAGTTTTTATTCCCCTCCCTCAGCTTTTTCAGTAAAAATACACAACACTTATGGGACTCAGGTCTTTAAGTTTAGAAATTCATTCTGATACCATAAAATATTTTACATACGCTTTTCAAGGTAGAGTCAAACCATAGAAATCACTCACTGTGTTTATTTAGAACCCTAAAGAAACTAGTAAGCAAGGCTTTCATTTTCTCTTTCTTTCTTTTTTTTTTTTTTTTTTGCTCTGACTAGAAGAATTTTTTAACTTACAGGTTGCTATTCGGATCTTACTGGAACATAACAAAGTAGTTTCTTTTATGACGAGGGATGGATACCTATGATTATAGTAACTTTTAAAGTGTACTGTTGCTATTATTTATGCCTGGGAAAAGTAAGTAGGGACGTGGGGACTGACTTTATTCTCTTTATCCTCTCTTTGGGTAGTGCTGGTGCTGGCTTACGGTGTAAGTTGCTGTGGATACGTCTGTGGAGCTGAGTGACTTTGCCCATGTAGGGTGGCTGATGGTCTTGCTGCTCATACTTTCTTATTTGAAATAGTTTGGTGGCTTAGCCTCTTGGGGATGCATGTGGCTGGTGCCGCCAAATACTGCTCTGAGAGCCATGCCTTCCTTAAATTGCTTACATTATAATAGTCTGGATTTTTAAAAAAAATATATTTAAAGACTTCAGAACTATTCTATTCCTGGTCCAGAAGGTTCTTGGTGGTGGGCAGGGGTGTGGGGGGATGGTTGAGACTTTATTCTTTTTTTTTTTAAGATTATATTTATTTATTTGACAGAGAGAGCACAAGTGGCCAGAGAGGCAGGCAGGCGGGGAGGGAGAAACAGGCCCCCTGCTGAGCAGAGAGCACAGTGAGGGCTCCATCCCAGGACCCTGAGATCATGACCTGAGCTGAAGGCAGAGGCTTAACCCACTGAGCCACCCAGGCGCCTCCAAACTTGATTCTTTTCTCTCACTCCTCACTCTTTAGCCCCCTTAACAAGACAGGCATCTACTTCAGTAATAATTATATAATAAAAATGCTGTTCAAAATTGTGTGTGTGCGTGTGTTTCCATCCATCCATTCAAATTCTGACAGCTTTAAATATGTTATTGTTTCTGTCTTGTATACTCTGTATGCCTACTATCATTTTAACCTGGCACTAACTTTCTTTAAACCGGCTTTGGGATTATTTGTCAGTTTGGCAGTTCAGGTGTATGCGTACTGCTGTTTAAATTACTCTTGACATGGAAACACAAATATATTTTGACAGTCTTAAAGCATAAATGTTTTATAGAGCAGAACTTTTAAATTTTCCTGAGATATTTTGGATGCATACTTTCAGCTTGTCCTCTCCGGTAAAAATACAATCAGTGGGTGGTTTGTCTCTCTCAAACTGATCATTGGAAATACATACTTGACTAAGTAAATGAGACAGCACCAATTTGGGTTAGGCAAATTTTAGTTAATAGCTCTAGTGAATAGTTAAGGAACAGAAGTCTGATGGTAATTAGGGAGAGATGAGTTTCTGCACAACTGTTTCCCCCAAATTTGAAGTATCTGAGTGACTTTTAATAACTTCCTGGAAAAAAGTAGGAAGCCTAGAGAAAGCCAAGGTGTGAGGTCCATAAGCCACCTGGCAAACAGGTCTCTAAATCATTAGCTTTATTTAGATTGTAAAATCATCAGATGGGCTCAGATTTATCTGTGTTGTTTTGAATTTATTCTCTGCCTCTTTTTTGCCTGGGTCTTATAATTGTGGGATAATATACAAGCTCACATACGCAGGATTTGAAGGAGAAGCACAGAGTGCCATGAAAACAAATGAACAAAGAGACCAGTGACAGAGGAAGAGCCTCTGTTCAGCGTTCCTTTGCTCTGTTGTCTGATTTCTGTGGATAATGAGTTCACGAAATACGTTAGGTCGCAACATGGTACCGTTTGGTTATAGAAAATTCATTTGGTATCATCGCTTTACATGGTTGGGAGATAGATTTGGGATTTGCTTTCTAACATGCACCTCAGTAAGATTTCCAGCAACGGATGTCGGATCGGGATGGAATGTCTAGTTAAATTTTAGTTCGACAACCCATTCTTTTCTGGGGAGACTGGTTAATTGACTGTTTCCTTTCTGCCTCACTGAGTCCCTTGAAATCATTCAGATTTGCTCCTGATTCTGGCTCCACTCTGGTCCAGGCCAGGCCTGCGTCATCTCTCTGAGGAGATGCTCAGGGGCCCTCTGAGCTGCTTTGGCCACTTTGACTCCTGGGCTCTCTCCCTGGTTTGCTGGATCGGCCAACCTCAAATCTTCTGCATGTGCCTTTTGTGGTGCTGCATTGTAGTTCAAGAATCAAGTGCAGGCCTCCTCATACTGGGCTGTGATACATCCTTAGTCAGACTCTGCTATAGGGATCCTATGTTAATTCCCAGCACTCCCCAGCACCCACGCTTCAGCTCTGTGGTTAATGAACAGTGCCATTCCCATCTCTGTGGTTTTGTTCCTGCTGTGTTCATGGTCTGGAATGTTTTTCCTTTTTTGTTGCTCTGCTATCCCCCCTCCTCCCCATACTGAAGAGTGGGAGGGGCAACTCTAGAGCACAGCGGAGTCACCTGGTCCTCGTTTCTCCTTTGCTGCCAGTTAGGTATTTGGCTCTGAACAAGTTACTTAAGTTTTTTTTTCTGAGTCTCAACAGAAATGTAGACACTTAAAATAACTGGGGAGGTTTTCTCCTTTTCTCATTAAACAACAACATAAAAACATTTTCTAGTATATATGGAAACCTAAAGTTAGAAAAATTGGGGGGATGGAGTTTTTTATTTTTAGAAACCTCTAGGTTTCAAATCTCTAAAATAGGGACAGGATGGTAGCTATCTAAAGAGATTGCGAGCATGTGAGGGGGTGGGTGTAGGGAGAGGGAGAAGCAGACTTCCTACGGAGCAGGGAGCCCAACATGGGACTTGATCCCAGGACCCCGGGATCATGATTTGAGCCGAAGGCAGACACTTAACCAACTGAGCCACCCAAGCGTCCCATGGGTGTTAGCTATCTAAAGGTGGAGTTAATTTCCCCTAATACCGTTCTGTGGTTTTGATAGATCTGAGATGACGTCTTTTCATTTCTAACTCAGAGTCTGCTTCTTTCTTGAAGCTTTCCAGATTACAGTCACTTCTGTAGACCTAACTCTCCCCTTACTCCTTTTGAGTTCGTAACCACTACTGTGCTGGTTAACAGTGGCGATTTGTTTTGTCTTGTACCTGAGCTGTGGTCATTGTATGAGACTGTAGGGAGCAGGGGAGCCAGTGAGCCTGCATGAAATCTCAGCTCCTCAGTGGCTAAGATCCCAGGCCAATTCCTTAATTTTCCTGTGTCTCAGTTTTCTTGTCTGTGAAACGGTCATTTTAGTAGAACCTACTTAATTCATTTTTTATAAAAATTAAGTGACCTGCGTCAAGGACTTAGAACAGAGGCTGACATGTACTCAGCCCCTCAAACTTCACCTTGTTACTGCTCTTTTGGATGGGACATTCTTAAACACAGGTGTTGTTTGGATAGTGCCGGAAATATAGGACATACTAGATACTGGACTGCCCTTGTCATTTATATGTGATGGATATAAAGCCTGACCTAGAGTAGAGGCTTAATAAATGTTCTACAATAAAACTTAATTTTGTTAAAGTGCTTGACCAGATGCATTTGGCTCATTAAAGCTCAGTGGTACGATTTTACCTTTTTTCAGCCAATGGTGCTAAACCGCTGTAGTTCACCTTTGACTAAAAGGATCTTTTCATTATGCTCCCCACCCCCCTCCCGTAATTCTGCCAGTTGTCCATTTCTACCAGTGCCTTTGAAGTGTCCCGTGTGTGTTTTGCCCACCTCACTAATGCGTAGGCGACACCTAGTGGTCAGAAAGGAAATTCAGCCTGTTTGGTGACTGATTTAAGTGAGCTGTGGCCCCAAGGATGGAGATAGCAATGGCCTCCTCCCTCCAGACACCACCCCCATCATCCCCCATCCCTTAGATTTCGCCTTCTGGCTTGGTTCCTGGGAACCGATTGCAGGGAAATGTGGGGACTGCAGGCTTCTCTAGAAATCACTGGGATCTGGTTTTGGACTAAGATTGCTGAATGGTGTCAGCTGACTCTTTTAAGAATGAGCTACAATTAGGGTCTTCCTAAGTGATGTAAACAGTTTTGGCAGAATTGTTGTATCTAGCGTACATTTCACAATTCAGGGTTGAAGATGTTTCTACACTACTTTAATAAATAAAAAGTTCTAAAATATTTCTTTCACAATTAGAGGGTTAAAAAAAACACCCTACTAATGCAAGAATAAATAAAGCAAGATTTACTTCCCAGTGCGCTATTGAAATATGTGGTAACACTTTAATTATCATTCTTACAGGTGTTGCCTTGGGCAATTTTATGTCTGTTAGGATGTTCACCAGTCAGAATTCTTAATGGGGAACAGACACTTGGTCACTGATATTAGGTCTTACATCATATATAGTTTGTTAGGTATTTTTCTGTATTTGGTTTCATGCTTTTGGGGGTATTTTCAGAATCCACTTTCTCACTTATTTAGTTGAGATGACACTTAGTGTATACGTGGTTATTCCCCCTTTACCCCTGAACATTTTAGATGTGTTTCCCCATGATTGCTTTTTATTATTTTTAATTTGGAAATCATTTCTTGGGCTCTCAGAGAGGATTGCCATGTGCTGTTGTTTCAGATGTTTCATGTTTCCAACCACTCCTTCAGCTCTTTTTCAAACAGGCTGTACACACTGAGGTCTCTTTGCCTTGGCAGGTGGAATCCCCTTTGCTTAAAACAACTATGTTACCAATTTGCCCTCTGGAAAACTTTGTGAAGCACTAGCTACAATTTCACCCTCTCTGATGGCCTGGATTGTACATGCCAGGGGGTCCCGTGAGACTGTAGCTCTGTTAGCACATGGCCCCCATACTGCTTCTCCCAGTGGCCGGGAATGGGAAAGATGGTACCTCGGTCATCTTTGAATTCCTGGAAATGGCCCAGTGCCTGGCACATAGGAAGACCTCAAACAGAAACTTCTTGGGAGGATAAACCCTCGCCCACCTCCCCCTCTCATTCACTTGGAAGTACTCTTTTACAACAAATTCATCGTCATCTTTTCATTATAGCTCTGCCAACAGAGACATTTTATCATGCTAGTCCTTACTATGTAGAACTTGAAAGCAATGAAATTATCTTTAAACTTATTCTTTCAGGGCACCTGGATGGCTCAGTCAGTTGAGCATCCAACTCTTGGTTTCATGATCTCAGGGGGGTGAGATCAAGCCCCACATCAGGCTCTGCGCTCAGCACAGAGTCTGCTTGAGATTGGCTCTCCCCCTCCCTCCTGCTCGCTCACTTTCTCTCTCAAATAAAAATAACTAAATCTTAAAAAAATAAAATAGAATCTTTCTTTCATCAGGCTTTTTGCATACGGAGGTGAACAAAAATCTTAAAATTCCTGGAAAGGCTATTTGTGAGTCCAGCCCTGTGGCAAGGCTGCCCCTCCCTGTGGAGGGAGGCCTTGTTCCCTGAGTTCCCTGCACATAGGATTTAGTGAATCATTCATCGCCACCAGTTGCTGGTTGCGGCCACCCTGGTGGTGCTGGGTGCCTGGACTGAAGGCAGGCAGTCCAGCTGGGCTCGGCAGTATTGTGGTCCAGACCTGGCCTGATGTGGAGAACCTGGGTGGAGTCTTGGGCCGCCTCTGCAGCTGCTTGTTCTCACTATCCTGAATCACCGGGCAGGCTGGGGGCAATTCTCATGACCTTTCTAGCCTTCAGATCCCAAGACACAAGGGAGAAAGAGCTGGAGTTCTTTGGAAAGTCTGGTTGGAACCAGCAGAAATACTGCGAACAGATATTTGCTTCTATTTCTTGCATTGATTTCTTGGTGAGGCCAGTAAGCTTTTGCCTTGGATCCTGATAGGGATGGCAGCTGATCATAAAGAGCCCTCATCCCTCGAGGGCGCCTTCTCCTTTTAGGCTTTTGGCCAAGGCCTTTGATTGACCCCATTGTGGGACCGGTGAAGGTGCAGTCCGCTCCCTGACCCCCGGCCCCGGAAGTTTCCTTGTCTAGGATGGCGTGAAGAGGACTCCTGAAACTAATTAACACCTAAGAAATTATCCTTAACAACTTCATGCTCCCGAGGAGACCGGTGAGGCGGGATATTTCTTAACGGAAAATGTAAACATAATCATTTGAACCTGGCATGTTAATTTCAAGCATACCTTGTAAAAAAAAAAAAGTGTCTTGTAAAATTGCCATGTGAATGTTCAACAGGGTGAATGTGAGCTCAGCTGGACAAGCTGGTACAGCGTCTGCCTTTCATCTGCCCGTGTCAGTGGGGTTTGTGTGTCCGGAGCACTGCCTTTGAAGCCCCGTCCCCAGACACACCTCTCTGCTTCGCTCTCTCTGATGCAGGGAGGCATCTGGGGAAGGGAGCTACGGGCGTCTGTGTTCGCCTCTGTAGCTTGGGAGGTTCGGGATGCTATGAGGATCAGCACTAACGTAGCTGAGATGCCCAGCAGAACCAGCAGCTCGAAAACATCCAACAAAGGCATGTTTTTATCTGTCATTTCCATATGCCATGGTGGCCCCCGCTGGCCTTTCTCTGGTCTCCCGAGTGCCCCAAGCACCATTACTCAAGGCTGGACCTCCTTTCCCTTCTGTCCCATCAGTTTTCGTTTGTTTGTTTGTTTTTAAAGATTTTATTTATTTATTTGACAGAGAGAAACAGAGATCACAAGTAGGCAGAGAGGCAGGCAGAGAGAGAGGAGGAAGCAGGCTCCCTGCTGAGCAGAGAGCCCAATGCGGGGCTCGATCCAAGGACCCTGAGATCATGACCTGAGCTGAAGGCAGGGGTTTAACCCACTGAGCTACCCAGACGCCCCCCCTGTGCAGTTTCTAATTCATTCACTTTAGCCTCAGTTCAGCCTCTGGAACCACTAACAGGCTGCATCTCTGAGCCACAAGAGAAGTTGTCTTTAAGTCAACCCAACTGGCTCCCATAGATCCTTACATTCAAGGTTATGTTCCATCTAAAGAGGAGGGTGGCGGGGGCGGGGGCACCGATATGGCTCAGTGGGTTAAGCACGTGGTTCTTGGCTTCCGCTCAGGTCATGAATCTCAGGGTCGAGGGACTGAGCCCCGCACTGGGCTCCGCTCTCAGTGCGGACTCTGTCCCTCTCCCTCTGTTCCTCCCCCTGCACCCGCTTGCACGTGCTCTCAAATAAATCTTTAAAAAAAGAAAAATTAAAGGGGAGAGGTACAAGGTGAGCCGTGGGGAGGTTACAAAGCCCTGTTTTTTCGACATCAAGGCCTCCAGTGACCTCAGCTCCTCTGAGAGCATATGGAAAACGTGTACTACTTTCTCTCTCCTCAAGGGCTTACTCTCCAGTTAGGGACCATCAGATTCTGGTGCATGGTCCCAGGCACATGTGTTCACTGCTTAATTATGGCAGCTGATGAAGGCCGTGGAGAAGTGTGTGAGCTATTGGGATGGGGTCGTTGACCTGCTGAGGAACCCGAGAGGGCTTCAGGGAGTCTGACTCAGGATTCCAGGAGATAGCACCCTTGGAGGGCAGGGCCTGTGGGGGCTGTGGTGGCGGTGCACGCTGAGGGGGTGGACCTGGTCCTTAGAACCATGGGCACCTGAGAAGAGACTCAGTGATGGGTAGAGAGTGGGGGATTTTGAAACCTTTTGAGCAGTGGAGCAGACTGGTGAAAGGGTGCTGGGGAGGCTGCTCTGGTCTCTTGATGGGTCAGGGTTGGTGGGGACCAGTGAGGGTGTACATGAGGGAGACCCCCGGAGGAGTAGCCTCCAGTAAGGGAGACCCCTGGAGGAGCAGCCTCCAGTGAGGGAGACCCCAGGAGGGGCAGCCTCCAGTAAGGGAGACCCCCAGAGGAGCAGCCTCCAGTGAGGGGAGACCCCCAGAGGAGCAGCCTCCAGTGAGGGAGACCCCTGGAGGAGCAGCCTCCAGTGAGGGAGACCCCCGGAGAAGCAGCCTCCAGTGAGGGAGACCCCGGGAGGGGCAGCCTCCAGTAAGGGAGACCCCCGGAGGAGCAACCTCCAGTGCGGAGAGACCTCCAGAGGAGCAGCCTCCAGTGAGGAGAGACCCCCAGAGAAGCAGCCTCCAGTGAGGGAGACCCCCGGAGGAGTAGCCTCCAGTGAGGGAGACCCTGGGAGGAGCAGCTTCAGTGAGGGAGACCCCCGGAGAAGCAGCCTCCAGTGAGGGAGACCCCGGGAGGGGCAGCCTCCAGTGACCCCCAGAGAAGCAGCCTCCAGTGAGGGAGACCCTGGGAGGAGCAGCCTCCAGTGAGAGAGACCTCCGGAGAAGCAGCCTCCAGTGAGGGAGACCCCCAGAGGAGCAGCCTCCAGTGAGGAGAGACCCCCAGAGGAGCAGCCTCCAGTGAGGAGAGACCCCCAGAGAAGCAGCCTCCAGTGAGGGAGACCCCGGGAGGAGCAGCCTCCAGTAAGGGAGACCCCCGGAGGAGCAACCTCCAGTGAGGAGAGATCCCCGGAGGAGCAGCCTCCAGTGAGGGAGACCCCCGGAGAAGCAACCTCTAGTGAGGGAGACCCCCGGAGGAGCAGCCTCCAGTGAGGCAGTTGACACAGCTGAGCCCTTTGGAAACTGCCTCCCTGGACTTCAGAAAAGCTCCCGTGGAGGAGGCCTTACCTTTTTCAGGGGCCTCAGGGGTACCTGGTAAGGTCAAGAACTGCAACTGTGAGAATCCTACCAGACTCCTCTCAAAGGGAAACCTTTCCAGGTTAGCCCTCTCATGTTCACTACCAAGGACCCTACTTTCTGACTTTCTAAGGGAAGCCTGGTGAGAGAGGGCCCTCGTCCCCATCTGTGCTCGGTCTGGTGGACTGGAGATGGGGAGGTGCCTCTACCCCCACCCCCCGTCCCCGCCCACCTGCCCTCACCCCGACCCCCTGCAGTGCTGGCAGATCTTGCCTGTTCTGTTTCCAACCCCCACCGCCCAGGCTGAGAGAAATGAGGAATGATTTGTTGATTTGTTTGAAGGAGGATGCCAACTTTGTGTCCAGGTCTGGGCTTTGCTACTGGTGCTTTTAAACTCCTGTTGATTTATGTTTTTAACTCGACTGGGCACATTGTAGTTCTCGATGAGAAGCAGTCGCCGGCCCTTAGCCCACACTTGGTGCGTGGAGATTCGTGCTGCTTGTTCTGTGGCCAAAACTGTTTTCACTGGACAAATAACATGGCAAAACGCAGTAAAGCAAGAGGCTTCCTGGGAGGGTGACATCATGTGGCCCGGGGGATTGTGCGTTACTTTTCTGCTATCAGGATAGTGAATTCTGAATTTTAAATCATCTTCTGCCTGTTTGAGCAAGTAGAGCCAAGTATCTCAACTGGTCTGTGTTTTCTTCATCTAGAAAGCGGGCCTTCTGCCATTTCCAGATGCTGTCTGCCCTAGTCGTGGTGGATAGTCCAGGTTCCATTTGGAGTTTTGAATTAGAGCCCAGAACCTCTCCAAAGGAGTCTGCAGCTGTGTTGTTCCTGGGACATCCGGTTTGCCATCTCTGCCTCAGCTTTATCATCTGTAAAATGGGAGATGATAAGGACGCCCATCTCAGAGGATGGTTACAAGTGTTCATAAATGAATACATATCAGTCCCTTAGAACGGCACGTCTACCATGACCACTAGGAGTTACTGTCATTAAGGATGGAGGATTTACACATTGGATGTTGTTTATTCAAAATCGATGCCCTCCTGGGTGTGTCTGATTTCTGTGTTTTTCTCTTAACTGTGTTTGCCTTTTCTGACCTTCACATTAGTTTTGTTACATCTAGAGGCGTTTCAGAAGTATGCTGTCTAACCTCTCTGTCTCTGGGAAATGTGCCTCCATCCCTTGAGTTTCTCGCCCTTCCTGGTACCCCTCTGCTTCTGTGGAAGGGCATGAAACATTCTCCTCCAGGAGAGGGATAATTTGGATCCCCCAAAAGCCCATGTGTTGGGCCTAATGACAGAAACGAGTCATTCACATGGTAGTGTGACTGGTACTTCCCAGCACTCTTCCTGCCTCAGGGACAGCCAGGTAACTAGGGAGCCAGTGGCCTTCTAGGAAAGAACCAGATCTGCCTGGTCAAGGGCATGAGTAGTTGGGGCCAGAAGTGCCATCCCCGGGCAAAATTTAGGGCATGGGGTCTGAAAAGCACGATTGTACCTATCCAGAAAAATGAATTAAAATATTTTAGATTGAAATTGGAGAAAATTGAGAATCTGTGCTCCTTATTGGTTGAAGGCTGCTTGCAGAGATGGGAGTCCCCAGAGTCTGGGGCCAGGGACTTCCAGAGGAAGCTTTAATCAGGGGGTGGGAAGCCAGCTGCAGAAATGGCACTTGGTGGGGTGCCTGGGTGGCTCAGTTGGTTAAGCATCCAGCTCTTGATTTCAGCTCAGGTCATAATCTCAGGTCTCAGATCGAGCCCTGTGTCGGGCTCCATGTTGAGCATGGAGTCTGCTTAAGATTCTCTCTCTCCCTCTGCCCCTCCTCCCGCTCACTTGCTCATGTGCTCTCTCTCTCTTTAAAAAAAAAAAAAATAGGAAAAGAATAAAGAGAAGAAATGGCCCCCGGCTGGTAAATGTTTTGCTGGAGAACCTTCCTCTGGGACAGTGAGAAGGAACTGCCTGCCCTCTTGCTCCACATCCTTGCGTCTTACAGGGTCTCCACTTCCCAGGATTGGGATTCAGGCATAGTCCTCTTTCAAGAGTTCTTGGGTGGTCTTGGTAGGGGGGCATCACCTAATGGTGATATTTCCAAGGGAAATGTATTGTGAATCCAAACCACTTAATCAACCTTATGAACTCAAGGTAAGTGACGGTGTTTTGCTTTTGTGAGAAGAGCTCTCTGGGGAAGAGCAGTTAATTCCTTTGGTTTAAAACTTACTGCTTATACGCACATGAAAAGATGCTCAACATTACTTTGTCATTAGGGAAATGCAAATCAAAGCCACAGTGAAAGACCACTTCACACATTAGGTCAACGATTCCCAAAAAATTGAAAATAGCAAGTGTTGGCAGGGATGTGAAGAAATGGGAACCCTTGTGCTTTGCTGCTGGGCATGGAAAGGCTGTAATCACCGGAAAACCTTATGGCGGTTCCTCAGAAAATTAAATGTGGAATTGTAGTCTTATCCAGCAACCTTACTTTAGTATATACCCCGAAGAATTGAAAGCATAGAGCTGAACACATGGTTGCATATCCATGTTCACAGCAGCAGATAACAATTTGCAGTGGCCAAAAGGTGGAAGGGACCCAAGTGTCTGTCAATGCTTGAATGGTTAAACAGAATGTGGTGTGTACACGCAATGGAATATTATGCAGCCTTAAAAAGGAATGAGCTTCAGACACAGGCTATAGCTTGGATGAAGTTTGAGGACATCCTGCTAAGTGAAATGAGCTAGTCATGAAAAGTCGAGTACCATATCATTCCACTCATATGAGGTGCCTGGGGTCGTGGGATTTATAGAGACAGTAGAATGGCTGTTGCCAGGGACCGAGGGGAGCAGCAAATGGGAACTTAGTTTCTGATGGGTTTAGAGTTTTAGTTTTTTGTTTTTTTGTTTTTTTTAAAGATTATTTATTTACTTAATAGAGATCACAAGTAGGCAGAAAGGTAAGCAGAGAGAGAGGAGGAAGCAGGCTCCCTGCTGAGCAGAGAGCCTGATGTGGGGCCTGATCCTGGGACCCTGAGACCATGACCTGAGCTGAAGGCAGAGGCTTGAACCCACTGAGCCACCCAGGCACCCCAAGAGTTTTAATTTTGATGAAGAGTTCCGTGGTGGATGGGGGTGGTGGTAGTTGTCATGCAATGGTGTGAATGTACTTTTGGGCACTGACTCGTGCATTTAAAAATGGTCAAAATGGTTGCATTTATTTTACTACAATAGAAAAAAATACCTTATCTCTTGATTGATTCCGTTGTGGGCATACACCATGTGGGACAGTGTGTTTGGGGCAGAGGGGACGGATTTGAGAATACTAGCTCCTGCCTGGGATGGCCCTGGGGGAGGGGGCAAGCCGGGGCTGTTGCAGGTGTTATGGGAGCACAGTAGAGAATGTGTGAGGTCAGGGAAGGCTTCATCCAAAAAAAAAAAAAAAAAGGTCTACTTGGGCTGAGTCACCAGGGATGGGTTTGTTTTTCATAATGAGAGAGTATCGCAGATAATGTTTTCCTTTCAGGGAAAGTAAGTCAGGAGTCAGACTTTGGTGCCGTCAAGTCACAAGTGAAATTTATTGCTAATCAGCCATGTGACGCGTAATTGCTTTTCATTTCCTTATTTTTTCCAGAAGAGAGATCTGTTTAGATATTTGGTTCCCTCACTGATTACGCTGGAAGTTTTTCATTTGTTTTGACAGCTCCATTTTTTAATTGGGCACTGACTCTCCCGTTACATAGGAAGCCCCCAAGAACAGGGATTGACCTCCTTGGGCAAAAATGGGAGCATCTCAAAAGAAGAGAAAAGCCAGAGCCTTGGCCTTGCGGAGGGAGAAACTGAGGCTCCAAGGGGCATGTTGCTGAACGACACAGGGTGTGTGGTGCATGTCGAAGGTGAGGTCTGTCTGGCTGCCCGCCATTCCAGCAGATGCTTTTGGGGCTGGTTCTTTGTACTGAGTTATCAGCCTCTGCTTTCACCAGGAGTCAGGGCTCAGGCCTGGACCTGCTCCATTCCAGCAAGACTGGGAGGTCTCTGAGCTTGTCTGGCTACCAGAGGAGTTCTCTCCCTCCACTCAGTGGAGCAGCCTCTTGGTCTGGGCCCTGTGGGAGGGAGGATGCTGGCCGCCGTGGCTCATCCGGGTCCAGACATTGGACTGGCATTTTCCCTGCATCTCGGAAACAAGCCTGAGAAGCCCATGTGAGCGCTCTTTCCCTCAAGGGGCAGTGCTGTCACATGACAAGAGGGGGGGTGCCTTTACCCCAGGTTGGTGGCACATCCCCTTCCAGAGCTGTGGGGAGGTCTGTGTCCGCTGGGCTGCCATAATAAATTACCACAGACTAGATGGCTTAAAGAGCAGACATTTATTTCTTCCAGGTCTGGAGGCTGGAAGTCCAAGACCAAGGTGTTGGCAGATGCTGTGTCTGATGAGGGCCCCCTTCCTGTTGTACAGATGGCCGTTTCGTTGTAGGGTCATGTGGTAGACAGGGAGGGAGGTCGAGGTGGTGGGGGTAGGGAGATGGAGAGTCCTGGTGTCTTTCTCTTCTTCTGAGGACACTCGCCTCATCATAGGGGCCCATCCTCAGGACCTCATCTAATCCTAATCACCTCACCAAGACCCCACCTTCTACTCCCATCCTGTTGGGGGTTGGGGCTGTGGTTTAATGGCGGAGGAATGAGCTGTGGCTGAGACTTCTCAAGACCAGGACTCTGTTTACCTATAAATTCTTGGGCAATTTTGAGCATTGGTTACAGATCAATTTTGAACAATTCTGCGGAGTCTGGTACCTGAGAGCGGGTGTTTTCGGAATGGCATTAAGCACACTGGCCTTCCGAGGCTCCAGTCAAGTGCTTGAAATGTGTGGTTTGTCTTCTGTGTAGCCTGGTGCTTTTCTTCAAGTGAATACTGCTGGAGAGGAATACAATTACTGGGAAATCTCACAGGAAATGACCCCATTTTCCCCACTTTTGGACAAAGAAGTTGCTGCTTTTAAACTCCGCAGTAGCCGCATGGAGGAGAACGATACTGCAGGAGAGCTTAGCTTTGGGTTTTGGAAAGCTCTGTCCCTTAGTGCGCACACGCCTGTTGGATGTATGGAATCCAGCTCAGAGGCGCTCCTCTCGACGCCCCCAGGGTCTGTGGGTTGGGGGGGCGGGACGGGTCCGAGGAGGACAGTTGCCCACTCCAGCGAGCATGGTGGGAGCTTCCTTTGGCGGCAAATGCAGAAGGCTGGGGAGGTGATTGTTAATTGTTTATAAGCATTAACTGTTTACAAGTCATACTTGCTATTTTAAATCAGACCCTGCTATTATGTTGTTTTGTTTCTGTTCACAGCTGAGTTTTAAGCTGGGTAGGATTTAATGGTGAGTCACTCCCATGGCAGTAAAATCAGTATCGATCGAGCCTTCTTGTTAATCCCGCAAGCAGTTTAGAGACGGATAAAGACCGTCTTAAGGCTTCTACCCACGAGGATCCCTGTGTGTGGGTTGCCGCTCACAGGCCGGGTTTCCTTAGGGCACGTTAGCCCCTTTTACCTGCTGGCCTGGGACCTGCAAGGAGCATTTTGAATGCACTTCTGGAAGCCTCCTCTGCCTGAAAACGGGGCGGGATCAAATAAAGGGGCCCTAAGCCCACGGGACGGGACGTTTTCCCTGCTTCTTTCCTCCCTGAACTTCACCTCCACTACCGTCTGAATATTCAGTGAATGTGTGTCAATTAACTGCGAGGAAGTCATGATCCTTTACTTACACATTTATTTTTTACCGCCCTGGGCTCTGAATAGAGTGTCTGATTTGCCACCTTTTCCTAGTCTGGGTCCCCAAGTTGTCCTGAGGGTCACGTGTGCGCGGCTGGTCCTGTGGATTCTTCTCAGCTGAGAAAGTTTGAGGGGGAGGTGTGTGGGTGGAGTGTGATGGGCGCCGGACAGCAGCGGGAACTCTGCGGCCCCCTTCTTTTTCTGGGGTCTGGGAACTCCACCCCAACTCTCTGGAGGGCAGCGGGAAGGCACTCACAGCCACTGTTCTTCAGCCCCCTCAGCAGCCTTGCCAGGGAGGCATGCAGACTGCAGGGGACAGCGCGTGGAGGTTGGCCGCCTGGGGAGGAAGCTGCCCAGGGCAGAGAGGGGTGCTCTGGCTCCCGGCAGGGGTGGTGGGTCATGTCCACTGGTACTGCCCAGGGTGCCTGTGGGAGCACGGGCTGATGATACCACTGGGACTGGGCTGCCATGAGCAAGAGAGGAGGAGGATTTGGTGTTGCTTGTGCCACAGAGCAGACGAGGTAGAGGCGCAGGTCAGGGGCCCGAGAGAGGCCGAGCGAGCTGAGCTAGGTAGGGAGCATCTGGTTTTGTAGGAGCTGAAGAGAGAGACAGGTTGGAGAGCCTGGATGTTCAGGGACCTGCTGGAGGTAGCCACGGGCATCCAATGCAGCCCCCGCCTTAAAAAGAGCTGGTTTAGTTGGGAAGGTAAGGAGTGCATGCCTGCTGGGGTGAGGACCCTTTTACGAATGAGAACAGAATGAACGCGCTGGGGAAGGGCTGTGGAAGGCAGGGAAGAGATCCCAACGCCGAAGGGATCCTGGGGGCTTCGTGGAGGAGGTGGTTGGAGGACCAGAAGGATTTTCCTGCCTGTGGGGGTAGGCTGAGGTCAGGACTTGAGGTCAGGGCTTGAAGAAGGCAGAAGAGGAAGAGGAAGGTTTATCAAGGTAGTAATGGGGAAGGGGATGGGGCTGGTAAATTGGGAGCGATTTGGGGGGTCATCAGGGGCCAGGTTAAGGGATATGGTTGTTCCTGAGGGCAAAAACAGTTTATTAAAAAGATTGGTTCTCTTATTGATTCTATATTAAAATCCTATAAACTGGAGGCTAGCGGTCTTCGTGAAATAACCCAGAGTCTTTTTGGGGAGGTTGTGGTGAACGGGTGGAGGACATGAGGGGTCCGGGGGTCCTCCATGGTCCCTTCCTGGTGTATCTGTGCAGGTCCTCATTCTGCACATTCCAGTTTGTATTTTCTTGCTTGATTGTGTTGCATTTACTTATGGGGATGTCTGGGAGAAAAAAAAAATAAGCCCTCCCAAATGATAGTATCTGACAGAAGCAAGTGGAAATGACTTTATTTCCTTCTTTTTTCTCATTGCTTTCCACCTAGATGAACATTTTTAAAAACCTGTCATCTAATATAATTTGCTAGTAGAGGTGCTGTTTGATATCTATAGAAAATAATTGGGAATATTTTACAAGCTCTGCTAGCTTTCTGCTGTTCAGATTGTTAGGACTTTGGAACAGGAATGAGTTTCTGATTGAGTTGTTATTACTTTTGGAAGAAGGACGGCGGTGTTCGCGTCTCCCTTGATCAGCGTAATAAAACTCCCGCTCGGACATTCGCAGAGTGTCTCAGGTTGATGCAAATGCAGCCTTTGTAGAACGCGAGCTCCATGCTGTTCCTCGAGCTCCCGTTAGAAACAGGTGATCTAAAACGAGAGCAGCATCCCCTCCAATCTTCAGGGCTGAACACACTCATGTAGTTTTGTTCCACGGACCTTTGGATTTTACTGAGATGTAGCAGGATCCATCCGGTGGTGTCTCTCCCCCGAAAACAAAAGTGACCATTATTTTTAATCATCTGGCGGCTGTTTTGAGATGAGAGCCATTTACCAACCCGAGCCTTCCGAAGGTTCACTATGGGGCAGGAATGAGGAGGCTGAGGCGTGGGGGCAGGCTCTGTCTGTGCAAAACCACGAGTCTCTCCCTCCCCCCACCCCTTAGCTGCATCTTAAACAAAACCCCATTTATAGACAGCGCGTTCCCACTGAGCCTTTAATTATGGGGGCAAGGTATGCGTGGTGGTTGGGGCATGAAGCCAGAGGCTAGGGGCTTACTTACTGGTTAATTTTCTCTGGCCTTTCTCTCTCAAGTCTCAGCTCTTTCAAGATTCAGAAAATAATGCAAAAATGCCTAAGATTTCTGAAATTCCTGGCCTTGGAGACTTGACTACATAAAAGAGCCAGGATTTTCAGACTGGCCATTTTAGCACCAACCAGTTCCCACTTCCTGATTCATAGCTTCCAGGATTTGTAATGCCTTGTAGACTTTCTCTCTCTCAGCTAAAAGCAGCCATTGAAAGAAAAAATAAATAGCAAAATCCTCATCCCAGAAGTTCTACTTCCTGTTGTTGTACTATCGAGCTCTGAAAAATAGCTTTGCAAGTTTAAACTCTTGTTTGGGCTCTTTCAAAAGAATTCTTGAGCTCTTTTGTTTGGATAGGGCTGTATCTGTATGAAGGTGATAAGTTAAAAGAACTTCAGTTTAATCAGCACAGGAGGGTGCAGGCTAAATTTGGGGTTCTTTCTTAGCTTTCTGGCATGTCTATGAATGTAATCCATGGAACAGTGACTTAGCCTGGACCCATACACATTTTCAACAACACCAATTGTTTCCTTCACGGTAATGTTTATTTATTTATTTCTTTTAAAAAACCTACTCAGGTACAGATTACACCTTGTGACTCTAAAAGAAGTGGGACTATTTAGGGTTCCTGCAACAAGGGAGAAAGATCCAAAGTCATCAAGAAAATGATGGAATGTCAGATTTCACGTTTCCCCAACAAACCTTTCCTGTTAAATAAAAATGTAGATCAGCAAAAGTGTCTCAAGTCCAAATGCTCCTGGGCTCTGACTTTTATTCCTTCTTTGAATAAATTTGAAAATTTGAAAAATCTGGTCTATTTTGTCATAAAAGTCAAAACATTTTCAGAAATCCAAAAACCTTTCAGCTAGAAGGGATGATGTTTTGGCCACTTACGTGGTCCTGATTGAGTTGACTAATTCTGGTCTCAGAATCATTTCATCTGTGGTGAACAGATTCCCTCCGCCTCCCTCGGGCCCCCCCTCCCCAATCCAGGTGCCTAAGAAGTTGCAGCAGGATATCTAGTGATACTTGGTCTGGGGCTTTATGAGGATTAACACAAATATTTCTGGGTGGAAATCCTAATGTCCAGCTTCTACCGTATAACCCAGTAATCATTCTTTGGAGATGCTGGGCTGGGTTGTTAGCTAGGGGTGCCTTAAGGCACTATTGCCTACCTTCTCCTGGATTCTTTTTGGGCCCATTTGGAGGACACATGGTTTTACCCAGTGTGGTTAATTGATATACTGGTGGAACAGCCTGTCTTCCAGGGACATTCTTTCTAGGAGTCATAAATAGGAAACACAGCTTTTTGTTTTGTCTTTCCTTGACTGCCCATCCAGTGGGGGAACAACAGCTCTCTTAGCTATAGTTTTGTGGGGGTTCTCTTAACAGTAAAAATTGGGGGGCACCCTCAAATTCCTGGGTGTAACTTTTTAGGTTTTTTTTTCTTTTCTTTCTCTTTTTTCTTCCTTTTCTTTCCTTTTCCTCCCTTCCTCCTTTTCTTTCCTTCTTTCTTTCTCTCTCTCTTTCCGTCTGTCCGTCCGTCCGTCCTTCCTTCCTTCCTTCCTTCCTCTCTCCCCTCCTTCCTTCTTTCCTAGCAGAACAACCTTACATATCATCTTTGGGAACACCTGTGTTTGTAACGAACTAGATGGTGACCACTGGATTCTTCCAGGCGGGGTTCATGGCTCTGCAATCACAGTCGGACCCTCCTGCCTCAGGTTGGGCTGTTGAAGAAATCTTTCCAGTTCCTGCTGATGGTGCAGAGTGCTTGGGAGCTGGGGGCTCTAAATTAGCAAATGGGCAACTGCTGTTTGAGGCCCCTGTTCATTCTGTGAAATAGGTGATGTGCACATTCCTAATAAGCACCCCCTTTGCATCAGGCTCTGCTGATTGGTTTTGAATTTTGTGTGTTTGAAGCCACCATCTTTTCCTCTCCGGCAGTCAGCGAGCTCCATTTTCTCCTCATGCAGTGAGCTTTCCATTGTGGTTGCTGTTCCTCCAAAAATATTTGTGAAAACTGTAGAACATGTTTCTCTTGTCTCATGAAGGCTATCTTGGGAGCTTTGACAGGTTTAATTGGCAGAACGAGTCGGTGGTGGTCTCTGAAGGGTCAAAATATTAATGCTTTTGATAGGTTCTAGCAAGTCTGTATGTTTAAAAGTCATAATATTAAGTTCTTAGATTTTGGGGAGAATGGATTTTGGACACACTTTCAAAAAATTGCTGTAAAACGAATCTGATCCTTGTACTGGAACGGAATTGGTTATCAAATCATACTCACCCATGCCAAAAGGGCAAAGCAGGGGTCGTTCTTGCTTTAATGTAAGATTTTGGAAAGGGAAGCCATAAATTCCATGAATGCAAGAGCCACGTTCATGTGGATTCATGGTACCTGGCACATAATGGGTTTTCTATATATGTACATTAAAGAAATGAAAGTCCAGAGAGTTTTAAGGTCTTGGTCAAGATTGTAATCCAAGCAAAGCTTTCCTGCTTCCTTCTAGTGATTATGCTCCCAGGAGAGCCCACTGCTTCCCACATATGGGTCCTCTAAGAGAGGGTTCAGGTAGTTCTGAGAATTTGATTCAACTATCATGGGTCTATATGGCGATGTAACCATTTCACATATTTGACCTGTTCAGAGATGACCTGTCACTTTGATGAAAAACGAACCTTTAATTAGAGGACAAATTTGCCTGCTACCTTATCCTATAATTATTGCCCTCATTGCTTTCTTTAAATTATAATAGAAATACATGGTTATTAGGGGAAAATCTGAAACTATCTTGAGGTAAAGAGGAAAATAAAAATAATCTTTAGTAGATCAATCCAGAGGTAGTCGTCGTTAATATTTTGTTGTAATTTCCCGAAGTCTTTTACCTTAAACTTATGTGTATATCTATATATTTTTAAAAATAAAATGGATATTATATTATATTATACTATATACACAGTTTTTTATCTTCATTTTCCCCACTTTATATTTTTATCATCTGGAATATGGTCTTTAATGAAATGATTAATATATAACAGCTAAATTTAAGCATTTTTACAATTTTTTTGCCATTAAAAGTGATGTGATGAAATCATGGTGTACTGTTGCTATTCTATTTCTTTAGGTTAATTTCTTAAAAGTTGAAAGTATGGAATACTAGGAATTTTTAAACTGTGCATACGTTCGATCCTAAGTAAATATTGCCAAATCGCTTTCCAGAAAACTCCAGTTTAAGCTCCTGGCAGGAATGTCTGCCGCCCATACTCTTCACCAATGTTGGATGCTAAATTGAGTCTTGCAGATTTAGCATTTAAAAATTTTTGTCTCACTGTTTTAATTTCCTTTTTTAAAAAATTATTGATGGGCTCTTCATTTTCCTTTTTTCCCCATTTTTTTTTCCACTTGGGTTAATTATCAATGTATTTGTCTAGATTTGTGTAGACCCTTCTGTTATAAAGATGTGTGTCTCCCCACCCTCCCGCTGCCCATATGCTCTTCTATGGTGGGTCGTCCCCCTGGTTTGTTGTTTGTTTATTTGCTTGTTGAGATGCCTAGTGTCTCAGTTTAATATGGAATAGCGGCCTCTTCATTATGATCTTTAACCCTTTTGTTGTGATAGTTCACATTCATGTCAAAACAGTCAAATTTAATCATGCCGGTTCTTTATATTCAAAAAAAGGAAAAAAATTTCTTTTAATTTTTTTTCATTTAATTGTTTAATACTTCGAGGACTTATTTTGTATTTAAATAAGGTGAACTACCTCCACTTGTTGATTATTCAGTTTTCCCAACATGGTAATATATTTTATTTTTTCCTCATTGGACTATATTTTATGTTACAGGATCTGTTTTAAAGCTGTCTTTCCCCAGGAATCTGTCTGCTGGTTGTGGTCATCTTATATGTGACAGCTTAATTACACATATCTTCCAGGAAGAATACTCAGTAACTTAAAAATTTTTGAAGATGCTTTCTTACAGATGAAGCATTGTGTGTGTGTGTGTGTGTGTGTGTGTGTGTGTGTTGCTTTGTTTTGTTTTTGCAAGCATCGTCTCCACCACCCTCCTAAAAAAGGAGAAATTCGTTAGATTTTGGTTGTGATGATAAATCAGTTTGGGGAAAATAACATTTCCAAATATTTGGACTTCTCATTCAAGGACATTTCATGGCTCTGCATTTACTCAACACCTATTTATAAAATTAAGAAATTATAGAAGGTCATAGAAAACTTCTGCTTTTCCTTTTGGGTTATCCCTAGGTAATTAACACTTTTGTTCCTAACGTGGAAGGAATCTTTACTCACCATTATACCTTTCAACTGGTTATTGCTTGTGTTTGTATATTTATCTTGTATCTATGCAATTCATTGATTGCGCTTACTGGTTGTTTTTTTCCAGTTAATTCTCCTGATTTTTCGATGCGGGGAATGGTTGATACCCAATGAGGATAATTTTGTTAACATTTTCCTAGTACTTATGCCTTGTAACTCTGTTTCAGATAGGAGTCCTCTAGGAATACAAATGAATACAAATAACAGGAAACCTGCCTAATAAAAATGGAAGCAGTCAGGGCTGGATTTATTTTTCTCCACTTCGGGAACTTTACAGGGAAGCAATTTGTGGCCATTGCAGTGTGCTCAAAGAGAGCGTGGAAGACCAGACTCCTGGCTTCTGTTTCTCCGTCCATCCACATGGATTTGTCTTCATGTCACAAGATGGCCCCAGTGCCTCCAGGCATCACATCCTGTTTCAGGCAGGAAGAAAGAGGAAGGTGATAGGCAAAGGGCAAAGGGCCTGAATGACTTGTCAGCAAGCCCTGCTAAGCCAACCGCCCTTCTCCCTAATGGCCACAACAGAGTCAGCTGGCTGCCCCCTGAGTAGAAGGTGGGAGGTGGCTGGTGGGCCTGGCATGGGGCTTGGGTCATTCAGGCAGCACTGACTGCAGGGTTCTGTTTTGACTGGTACATCCAGAATAGTATTAAATGCTGACTAGGGGGTGTATGTGTGTGTTTTGGCTTATAATAATGGTAATGCCTCTGATACTCCCCAATATGTATGATCTCTTCTGGTTTAAGAGAGGGTTTCATCATGTTGAAGAATTATCTGTCTGGTTTGCATGGGGGACGTCTTAGGGACGGGTGTTGCATGTCATTAGATGTCATTTTAGCATCCGTTCAGGTTCAGATGTTGGTGTTACACTTAGTCATGTGATGCGGGTATAGTATTACCTGGAGGTAATTCCTCAGTTTCTGGGATAGATCGTTTTTTGGTGGTTGTGGGCGACCATTTAGATTCCTAATTAAGTTTGGTTTGCTAACATTACATTTAGAATTTTTCATCTCTAAATTTAAGTGAGATAATTTTATGGTTCTCTTTATATACTCTCTTTTCCTGATTTTGCTATCAGGTTTATGTTAACTTGGTGAAACGAATTAATGACTTAACTTTCTTCTCTGTAGCAGATTATATAGTGTGGCAATACACTGTCTTTGAAGGTTTGAAACAGCTCACTTGCTAAGCAGTTGGAGGCTGACGCTTTTAAAAATGGATAGTTCCGTGAGAATTAAAAAAAAAAAAATTCTCTCATGGGTATCGGCATTTCTCTGGTTTCTGGTCTTTTGAGTCAGTTGTGGGGAAGTTACACGTTTCTAACACATCACTTTCATCACATTTAAAAACTGTAGCTCACTTATCTGGAGTTTTCTTGATGGTGTTATTTCCTCTTATGTTTTCCTCTTGTATTTGTTTTCTTATTTCTATTTTTAGTTGCTTTCCCCTTTTATTCTTGATTAGACCTGCCAGAATTTTCTTTGTTTTGTGCTTCCCACCTCCTTTTCCCTCCAAAGAACCAGAATTAATTACTTCCTTTTTTAAGCTTTACTGGCACTTTGCTTCTATTAGGATTCTGTCTCCTGACCCGTGGGCTTTGCTGATAGCTCAGGAGTTCCTCAAGGGCAGGTGCTGAGCCTCTCTTGTTTTTCTGTACCTACCTGGCACATGAACCCAGCACATGACGCACATCCAGTTCTTTACTTTTTGCTTCTGTACCTGTGACTTTGCACACTTAATAGAGTTACAGGGAGGTTTTCATTGATGGCAGTCTGTGCGGTGGGTATTGCATGGACCTTCAGGGCTTTACGGAGAGGATGATGCTTGCTCTCTTGGGTTCATCCCAAAGGGTAGCCCCTGCATCGACCTCCACGTCGAGGTAGTATTGTAATTGGCTGGCTATTTGGAGGACCCCGGAAGTTGGCTTGGATGGCCTTCAGGGAGTTCCTGGCTGCAGAGGGGGAAGCAGAGTTGGGAGAGCATCAGCGCGGTGATATCCCATGGGAGGGGTGGCTTGGGTCTCCTCAAGGTCTCTTGCTCCAACCTTAGGGCTCTTCTTGGTGATGCTGTGACACAGCCTTTGGCTCAGTGGGGTCTCACCCTGTGTATCAGTAAAGCTCAGACTGGCTCAGTTCAATTTGAAATTCTGTTCGTGTCTCTTGATTTAGACCTCTGTCAAGCCAATCCTTGAATTTAGGGTCTTTCTCTGATGTCATCTGAATTAGTGGTTGGTATACGAGACCACGAGGAGATTGTCATTATTCAGCAGGAGTGGAGTGAGGGAGGAGAAATACCACGATTTATATTGCATCATGTGAAATCAATTCAGAATTCTGATGGCATCCTTGTATTTTTTCCTTGGAGCTGGGTGATTTTCCACATAAGTTAGAGAGTGACAAGGAAGGAGTTGGCTGCCCATAGGAGGTCCTTGGGCCCAGAGTCTTTGTCCAGGGGTAGGGGGAGCCACAGGGTGGACATGGGACCAGGCCTGCACCTGGAAACCTGTGAGGCCTTGCCACTGTCATTTGGTTCTAGATAGTGTTTGTGGTGATCTGATACAGCATACTTTTGAGGAAACTTCATCTCCCAAATAATAATGCTAGGGCTTTTTCCTCTACAAAGGTGACCCGAACTGTTTTCCAGAAGGGACTGGGAGCATTCCAGGAGAAATGCCTCCCTTAGGTTTGCTCAGGGTCTTCCTGTTGGATGAGCTAGTGTTCCCTTCAGGGCCCAGAAAGACCAGCCTTCACATTGAAGAAGCCTCTCTGTGCTCTTCATGGGGGAAAAGTGTCAAATGTAATTGTAAGAGAAGTCTTTTCCTTTAAATAGTTGATTCAGAGATGTTGGAAGTTTAATTGGAGACCTTGTCTACATTTTTACATTTTCCTTAGGGACACAGAAACTAATATCTTTCTCCGGGTTGCTTTTAAAATTTATATTTAATGTCTTATTTGGGTCTCAGATGAAGTAAGTGGTTATACTTAACTTTTCTTCCTGTGCATTTTACTCTGAGTAGCCTCTGGGCAGCACTTCTGTCCCAAGAGCTGGTCACCGTTTCATCTCCGTGATCTCCTTACCCACCAGTGTACCTAGTGTGCAGCAAGCTATACTGACCTCTTGGTACTAGGATGACTGGTTTATCTTTCTCTTCCCCCATTGTTACAAGGATCCTATATGGGGTCATGTTTTCTGTCTCCCTAGAGTCTGAGGAAGTATTGGGCACACAGTAGGTGTTCATTAAAACAGGTGGAATTAGGTTGACATTCCAAGGGTTTTAGGGGACATCTGACTAGTTTGGGTGCTCCAAGGAGACGAAGTGCCTTTTCAAGTCTGCACCTCCGTGGTTCTTCAAGCAGTGAGGCTGTTTATTTTAAGATTCAGAAAGTAAAGTGTTCATTTAGGAGACCATGCCTTTCACAATCCAATGTCACCCACTTCTGTTGACTCTCCCCCAGAGTCCCAGATTTGGGGGCTGTTCCTGCTCAGAAGGCAGGGAAGTTGCTGGCAAGTCCCCTGGGCTCTGCAAAGGATGTGTCCTCGTGTGGGCACTGCCCAGCTGGGTTACAACTTGTTTACTGCCGCTGGTTTTCAAGGGATGAGGTAATCTTAGCTCAGCTTAGTTTTACACACAACCGTTTCATTTGTGGAGAAAATCGTTGTCTCTTGAAGTGTTTAGGATGTTAGGGACGTTATGAATTGCAGTCTAGTGGGTAGCCTCATACAGAAGTGCATCTGACAGCCCATTTCATAAGCACATTTCATCAGTCATAGTTGGATGGCAAGGTTTATTGTTTAACGTGTGTGTGTGTTTAAAGTAAGGAAAGGACGCCTCCGTGTAGACGCCAAATGGTTTCAGAGGCCAAGAATGGCATGAAGGCATTGATATTTAAAAATCTGGACACAATTCCCGATTCCTTTTACTCTGTTACTTCTGATCTCTGGGACTTGAGATAGCTGTTCATTGAACTGTTAGTTCAAAATACTGAGATGTAATAAAATGAGAGTGTTGTGACCACTAGGCCAGTGTAGGTCCCTGGGACTGGTCCTGAGGCCAATGCAGCCACTCTGGGCCACGTCTTTAGTCATTAAATCACTTTGGATGTGTTGACAACCTTAGAAAGTCACAATTTCGGGGGGAGAAAAAAGTTCAAATTTGGAAAAAAAAAAAAAAAAGATGAGGGAATGATCTCCTAGTGAGACAAGTTCTGCCTAAAACATAAAAGCTTTGAAGACATAAATTCTGTGTTATAAACAACTTGTAATTTTGATCATTTTCAGTTGTAACTCCAGCAGCCTCTATGATAGATCTTAAATATGTTTATCACAGCTGGAAAAATGCTTTATTGTCATCCTTGTTTATCATAATATTCCACCTACTCTGGTTGTATCCACTGTAAGTCTGCTGTTTTGTTTTATGCTTTTTAATGGGGGAGAGGGGGTTGCAGATGAACGTAAACGATACCTAGAAATGTAAACAGGAAGAAAAAAAAAGATGTATTCAGCCAGTGTTCTTTCCAGGTTATAGCTAGACGTCAGCTGGCAGCCTCCAAGCTGTGGTTTATTGAATAATACTTAATACTTAGCACAGCCCTTGGTGAAGATCTTTTTATGGCCTTTTCTGAATGTTTTACAAACATAACTAAAGCTTATCCAGATGAGAGCAGGGAGCTTTCTTTCTTTCTTTCTTTCTTTTTTTTTTAAGGAGCAAAATTCCACCCTTGGGATGCTGCATTTTAGGGAGCAGAGATAGACTTGTGCCTATAGGGAGACCCTCTGTGTTCTGGGAGGGCTTGCATAGGGTTTGGGCTTGGTAAATCTGGGCTTGCATCCCCCCCCCCCATTAATATTTAGTGATCAATTTCAGGTAAATTATGGAGTCTCCCTGGGCTTCAGGATGTTTGGGATACCTCATGAAGAGTTGGGTCCCCTACTCTACGCTCTACACTTTTTCTTCCTCTTTTTATCCTCTAAACCAGAGATTGTTGCATTCATCGTTCATAGCTTTGATTTTGCCCTGCCACTCTACCCATAATTCGGTGCCATTTGTTAACATAATCTGGAAATTGCAAATTCATTTTAATGCTATCTTAGGCCAAGTGTAATGAGGAAAGTCAGTTACACAGTCCCAAATCATATTACAAAGTTGAAAGGAAACCAGTTTAGGTTATTTTAATTTATCTGTTTCTTTGCCATTCCATCCGATGGATCCTGGACGGTCGAATTTCACTAGATTGAAAATCCGAAGATTGGTTCCTAGCCATTTCAGAATTCCGTTTAACTTTGCAGTTGGGGCTCTCTGCTTGTAAGAAGAATGATTCTGTGTTTGGATTCATCATCAACATCACTGTGATTTCTGGGAACCGAATGGAAATGGTAGACGGCGGGAAAAAGAGAGCCCAACAGTGGTGTGTTGTGTTGCGCAGATCCCTGGGAATGGCCCACTGTGGGTCCTCACTGGGGCCGCAACTTACAAGAGCACAGACCCTAATTCCTGCTTGAGTTGGTTAGCGTAGGGGGCTCAGGCATCAGCTTTGCGGGGGTTTCCCGTCCGCAGCTTCCTGCAGTGTTCTCCTCCTGCATGCCCTGCTGGGAAGGTCTTCCTCTTCCAACTCTTTGCCCTTTGGCATTGTTCCAGTGGCTCAGACACATCCTCTTTCCTGGACCTCCAGAGGCAGCCCTGACCGCCTCAGACCTCGTGTGTATTTGCCAATTGCCTGCCTGGGGTCTCTGTGAGATGGCTCTTGAGAGCTGAGCCCCCAAGGGGTACCCCCAAATGACGGTTGAAGGTGGGAGAAGGGTATGCAAGAGACCAGTGTGCTCCTGGTGTTGCAGGTGTGGTTCAGGGCTGGCAAGCAAGGTCCCTTTCCTGTACCCTGTGCAGCCTTATCACTGAGAGCCTTTGGGCTATAGCTTCTTTGGGTGGTGGATCAGCATTCAGTACCCGAAGCTACTTTGAACTTTGCTTGGAACAGTGTCAGACGGGAGCCAATGCACTCCCCCCATCCCCAGCTTTGATGGTGCACGTAATGTAAAATTTATATATACGTAACATAAAATATACATAAAATTGACCACGATAACCATTTTTAAGTGTACAGTTCAGCAACATTCAATATTTTCACCCTGTTGTGCATCCATCCCTGCCGTCTATTTCCAGAACGCTTTAATGTTGCAAAACTAAAACCGTCCCAGTTTAACAAACAGCATCTTCCCATCTCTGCACCCTTTTCCTGCTCCCAGTCCTTGCTAACCCCCATTTGACCCTCCGTCTCTACGAATTTGACTGCTCTGGGGACCCGAGAGAAGTGGCATCGAGCACCATTTGTCCTTTTGTGTCTGGTTCATTCACTTACACGATGTTTGCAAGGCCTACCCACGTTGTAGCCTATGTCAGAATTTCCTTTCTTTTCAAGGCTGAGTCATATTCCGGTATTTGGATAAACGGCACTTTGTATATCCATTCATCTGCCCGTGGGCACGTGGTCGCTTCCATCTTCTGGCGACTGTGCAAAATGCTGGTATGCACGCGGGCGTTCCGATATCTTCGTGAGTCCCTGCTCTCGGTTCTTGGGGTGTGTACCCAGATGGGGAATTGCTGCATCGCGTGGTGATTCTGTGTAGGGTTTTCGAGGAGCCACGATACTGTTTTCTACCACTGCGGTGCTGTTTTACGTTCCCACTAGCCCTGCGCGCGGGGTCCGGCTTCAGCACATCCTCGTCCATGTTTGATCTGTTTGTGCAGCGGATTGGTAGTAGCCATCCTAATGGGTAGGGGAAGGGAGCTTATTTTCAATGGGGACATTTTAGAGTTTAAGCCAATTTCAGTGAAGTGTTGGACTTTTCACGGGCACACGTGGACTGAAAGCCTGAAGGTTTTTAGCGGAGGAAAGGAGCGAGAAGGTATGAACGACTGTTAGTAGCTGATTTCGTACTGGTCATTCATTTGCCCCGTGTTTACTAGGCACCTACTATTCTGCAGGCCTGTGCTGGGGAGGCCTTGTGAAAGATCAAAAACAGATGCATTGCAGTCCTTGCTGCCCAGGGGCTCACAGTCCAGTAGGTTAGTTAGTGAGGGCCCAGACACAAGGGGGAAGATAAGTGCCGTCTGGTGCAGGGCAGAGAGTAGAGGAGGGAGATGGTACCAAGGTGATTTTTTAAAAGGTTTTATTTAGTTATGGGGCGGGGGGAGGGGCAGAGGGAGAGGGACAAGCAAACTCCTCACTGAGCAGGAGGCCTGACGTGCGCCTCAATCCCAGAACCCTGAGATCACAGCCTGAGCTGAAGGCTGACTGGCATAGAGAAGATGGGTGTTTTGGTGGAAGGAGCTACTGAGAAGCCTGTGCGCCTGGTGTCTCAGATACTGGGAAACTAAGGTGGGTTCATACCAGAAACTGAGACTGGTGGTGTTGGCATGGGTCAGATCACAAAGGGTCTTACAAGCCATTCTAAGGAGGTTTGATTTTACCTGGAAGGTGCAGGGAGCCTTTGGAGAACTTGAAGTGAGGAAATGGGCACCATCAGATTTGTAGTTTAGGAAGACTGCCTTGGAATCAGGGTAGAGAGTAGATTATAAAGGGTTAGACGTGGGGGTCGAGCCCCCAGCCAGGTGTGTGCTGTGTAGTAACCAGGGAAGGAGTGGTGGCAGTGACAGTGAGGGCTTGGAATAGATGCCACCACATCCCAAAGTGGCCGTTGCGTAATTGTTAAATTCAGACCAAGAAAAGTTCAAAGGACAGCTCTCAGTCTCGTTTGGCCTTCAGACTTTAGCTTTGCCAACCATGGCCTCCAGCGGAAGGTGGAAGTCACTGATCGCTCAGCTGAAAGTAAAACTCAAGACCGCCGGCCCCTGTGCCATGACAGGAGTGTGTGTAGAGACGGATGACTTAGGTCTACCCACCTGGGGGTTTTTGCTCATGGGACTGCAGCAGAGGCCATGTGTTCTGCAGCTTGTGGCGAGAGACAGAGGCTGTTAGGGAGGGCACAGGGCCTAGTGGTCGAGGGTCTCTGCCTGCCTGCTTGCTTGGTATTTAAAGGAGTAGGTCGCTGCCCACCAGGCTTCCCTGGGCATTCTCCGGCAAGCCGAACCTGGACTCATGTTTCAGGCGTGAGTGCAGGGGTTGGGTTTGTGGATTTCAGCCCTGGCCCGTGTTCATCACGATGCTCTTGCTCACTACACACAGTGGTACCTGGGTGTGTTAGGACCATATTTTGCCGACTGTGTCCCATTGTGCGGCATCAGTAGGTGTGGGAATGATGTTATCATCTCTTTTCTGGGGAGATGGTTCAGAAGACACGTTAGGATCCTGCCATACTTGCCTGCCATCGTGGGTATCTGTTCCCACATTCCTGGAGCTCACCGGGCGCTGTAGTGGAGAGCAGCATCAGTACCCTGCAGACCCTGTTGGAGAGAAGGATTCTGTTTCCAGTGGTCTAGCGGACCTGTGAGTGTGTGTGTGTGTGGGGGGGAGGGCTGTGGGCCATGGTGGGGAGTTATGGGCACATGGCCCTGGAAGCAGGACGACAAAACACTTGTCTGCTTCTTTGGGTGTGGTTTAGGGCCAAGGAGATACAGCAAGGAAGGAGTAACCTGCGAGCATTTATTGTCGTTTTGATGCTGATTATAACAAAAATGACATGCTTTCCGTAAAACCCTTAACCAGAAGGGACGGTGCAAGTGCCCCGAGCCCCCTCCTGCTCCTCTCTCTTCAGACTCTTGTTCCTTCCATCTACTTCCCACAGGTGAGCTTTGCAGATACTCACCACGCACAGCAAAATGTCGTGTCCTCGGTCTTTTTAACACATCAACGTGCAATTTGTGGTTTTTCGATCCACTGTGTCTTGGATGTCTTCCTGTAGCGGAGTGATACTTTGTTTTTAAAATGGCTTTGGGTGTAGAAGTAATCCATGAATATATGCTCCTTGCAAAATGAAAATGGCACATCGCAGAGGGGAAGGTGATGACTGTAACCGTCTGTCCTCTCCCTGCCCCCGGAGGTAACCACCCCTGACCGCTCAGCGAGTGGCCCTCCAGGTGTTTTCTCCTGTGTGTGTATGTAGACACTGGTATAAACTGGGGAGGGGGTTGGTAGGTGAGAACGGGAAGCACCTGCAGAGTGATACAGACAGCTCTGGTTTTGGGGGCAGGGGGGAAGCTGCAGAGGGAGAGGGAGGGAGAGAGAATCCCAAGCAGACTCCATGTTCAGTGTAGAGCCAGATGTGGGGCTTGATCTCACAACTTTGAGATCATGACCTGAGCCGAAGTCAAGTGAGACACTTAACAAACTCAGCCATGCAGGTGCCCCTAGATAGTTTAAAAAAAAAAAAAAAAGGCAAAAACAAAAACATAAATATGATCCCTAATTGTCCTGAGCCCTGCTCCTTTTAAATACTCTTTTCTGTTAGAATAGTTTTAGATTTACAGATGAGCTGCCGCGACAGTACGGAGTTCCTGCCCACCCCTTCACCGCTTCCCCTCTAATGTTGCGCGTAGTCAGCGTCACTGTGTTACTGTTCATTACCTACACTCGGTACTGGACTCGGATCTCACCAGGGTTTGCCCAGTAATTCTTCTCTTGTCCCGGCATCCCACGCAGGACCTTGCATTGCATTTAGTCTCTGTGTCTCCATCAGTTCCTCTGGTCTGTGACGGTTTCTCAGACTTTCCTTGGTGGCTGTGACTGCTCTGAGGAGCACTGGGCAGGTGTATGGGGATTGTCCCTTCATTTGGGTTTGTCTGATGGTTTTCCTGTGGAAACGGCGTTCATGGGTTTGGGGTGGGAAGACCCCGGAGGTAAAGAGCTTTTCTGCTCCAGCCTGTCCAGGGAACACGCTGTCAGTGTGTCTGATCCCCAGGGATATTATCTCTGACACCCTACCCCCACTGCCCCCCCCCCCCCGGCTGATGTAGTATTCACCGAGCTTCTCTCCTAGAAAGGGCTTTTTAAAAATCAGCTACGTATCGATACTCTCTGTTCTTTCGACTTGCTCTGGATTGATCGCGGTAAGGAGGACTTGCTGTTTCTGTGAAAGATGGACATACAAGTTGTGTCCCAGTTTTTGATTTTATAAATAAGATTCCAGGGAATACTTTCTGTCCATTTGCCCCAGCTATGGGCAGGGTGGTCCCAAGAAGCTAGGGACTGGGTCCCAGGCTTTGGGCATTCGGATGGGATTTTTGTGTTGACGTTGCCTTCCCAGAATGGTCGTAAATGTGCCATTGACACATTGCCTCATGTCTCCCCCAAGCTTGGTGTTATTAGATTTGCAACTTTTTGCTAATCTGAGAATTTAAAAATGTTTTAATTCACATTAATCACAGGAAGCGTGTTGATGATGCCCTGGAAAACCAGAATGTCGGTGAGCACAAGGACTAGACCCCGCAGTAACATTTGCTGAGCATTTATTTCGTACAAAATTCTGAGAGGAAAAAAAAAGTCGTGATCTGTTCCCGAGGAATCAGAGCCTTCATTTAAAAATCTCTTTTCCCCACGGCATCCACCTAAGATAGTCTCCTAGGGGCTCTGGTTGTTAGTTGGTTAAGTGTCTGCCTTTGGTGCAGGTCATGATCTCCAGGTCCTGGGATCGAGCCCTGCGGTGGGCTCCTGGCTCAGCAGGGAGTCTGCTTCTCCCTCTCCCTTCACCTCTCCCCCTGCTCAAGCGCTCTCTCTCTCTCTCTCTCTCTCCCCGTATGTCTCTGTCTCAATTGAATAAATAAAATCTTAAAAAAAAAAATTCTCCTTGGGCATAGGCACCAGGATTTAAATACAGAAAGCTCTCAGTAGATGCTAGTCTTGGTGGGATGCGGGAGTGGTCAAGCCACGTGAGAACCTGGAGTCCTTTGTGTCCAGGGTTATTAAACTTAGCCAGGGGTTTGGCTCCTGTCTCCTTTGCCCAAGGCACTGACCTCCATAGCGAGCAGGGAGGGGCAGTGGAGCATGTGCAAGCCCACTCCCTCCCCTCCAGCTGAGTCGCTTGATGCCACGTGAGCACCTGCTCCTCAGTGCCCCTCCATCAGATGTCCAGCAGCGGGGCTAGGACTGGGAGCCCCATGAGGCCGGGTCCAGAAGGAGTGGAAGGCAGCTGGCGTGAGAGGTGCTGGGCCTGGGCTGGAGAGCATTATCCCTGCCTGTTAGTAGTGTCACCCTGCATGTGGGGGGACAGGCTTTATCACTCTTCTGCAGGGACTTGAGGCTTTGGTTCAGATTTTTTTCCTCCTTTGCAAACAGCTCCACTGGAATTGTGTACTCGGCAGGGCCCCGGGAAGGCTGGTCTGCCCGGCTCCCGAGCACAGCTACTGTCCAGTGGCCCTTACCTCCAGCTGCAGAACACGAAGGATGTTGCTGACCTGGTCGGGGGGGCTCTCTGGGGCCGGCTTCTCCCCCCACGTGTGGACCACAGAGGCCGGCCTTGTCCGAGCGCCACGTGTGGGGCTGGCTCTGCCTCCCCAGGGCCTGTTTGTTCCTGCAAGGATGGTTTTCTGTGTTTCCCAGCTGTCTGTGGTAGAAATCATAAAGGCTGCACCCCGTGTTACCCTGAAGAGGGAAGATGGGAGAAACTCTGGCCTCTCTAAGGAAAGGTGCCAAGGGCGGGGCTTCTCCTCCGCACCTGTGTTCTCTCCGGCTCCCGTCCAAATTGTGT
Source organism: Mustela nivalis (assembly GCF_964662115.1). Classification (NCBI taxonomy): domain Eukaryota; kingdom Metazoa; phylum Chordata; class Mammalia; order Carnivora; family Mustelidae; genus Mustela; species Mustela nivalis. The sequence continues at coordinate 129,688,248 of NC_139025.1, forward strand.
CTGCTACCCTGGACGGAGGAGCGCTGGCATTTACGCCGTCGTGCTGAACTGCCATGCTTCCATTAGTTTAATTCTGCAAGCTAAAATTCATAATTGTTCTTGTCTCTGTGGATGTACCTTTTAAGCAAATTAGCCCAGTAACAGGCTGGGGTGTGAGGGTGCAGGGAAACCGAATTGGGTATCAGGGGGCTACTCAGAGGAGTGTCATTCTATGCCAGGCTCATTCATCCTCTATGACAGTCCGTCAAGTGGGCGTGCGTGTCACCCCTTCACTAATGAGAAGGAGCCTTGGGCAGGCTCCAGGGCCCTGGATGTACCACTCACTGGGTGGCTTTGCGAGCACCTGCCACCTTGCTGGAGTGAGTGGGGACGGCTGCATGGCTTCACCCCCTTGCCTCAGGGCCTCCGGCTGCAGGGCCCTGGCCCCGGCACCCCTGAGCCTGCTTGAATGGAAGGCCGGGAGGAGGGGGGATGCCGATGCTGATGCTGATGGAGGGAGACGTTGCCTCTCACTGCTCACTGCGTGGTTTAAAGGCAAGAGTTGCTCATGCTTGTCCAAGTTCTCCATATAGTCGAGAGTTCCATTGTTCCCTACCTGAATGTGTAAAGAAAAAAAAAAAAAAACTTCTCAATGGCTCTGGAAGAACAGAGATTTTTCGGTTGGGCTGGTAGCTCTCTTAACATTGTGTGATCTGAATTTCAGCATCAAATAAAGAACGGGGTGCTTAGGTCGAGGGGGCTGCCTTCTCTGTGACTTGTGGAGGAAAGTTTGACCCGTTTCTGAGTAGAATTGTTACAAAGAGCAAGGTGTGGAAAGATAACTATTTGAGTGTCGAGATAAAGGTGGGTCTGTGCTTTCGTGGGGGCGCAGAGAGCGATGAGGAGCAGTTGTCTGGTCGAGTTGAAATCCCGTGTTCCAGATTTGCGAGCTCCGTCTCCATCCACTGAGGACACTATCACATGGACAGGAAGAGTTCTTGTACTTGGGTGAGATTGTGTCTTTGGTCTATTTTTTCCCCGTGGTTTGTGAACAACAACAAAAAAAGAATTTGACATTCTGCAGTGGAGTTAGCTTATGGCGATAGTTTATGCTTTTCAGTGGAACATGAGGTCGGAACCACGAACTGTTAACCTCCTCAGTCACCGTCTTGTCCCTGGGTATGTTGATGGGGATACTTGTAAGGCTCTTTTCCTGTGACGGGTCAGAGCTCCGGGCTTGACAGGAGTGTCTACCCTGAGAGCCGTTAAAGGGGTGCCGATGATGGTCAGAGGGTCCTGGGGTACGCACGTGTGGAGAGGGGCTCTCTCACACCCGTGCACATGGCTGTGGTGGCATCCTTGCCACCTCGAAGGGCCTCCGAAGAGGAATTCTCTGCTCCAGGCTGGTGGGAGGAAATCAAGATGTAAGCCCCAGTTCTGCCCTGCTCCTCCCGTAACAGAGTGACCCTCGTGGGTCATTTGGTTGTTTAGTCTTGGTGTCCTCCACTGTAAACAGGGCAGACGATACAGCTGCAGAGTTAGCAGTAAATGCAGTCAGGCTTATGAGATCTCCATAGACCTTTATTACCTCTTTAGGCAGCTCTGCCTGTCTTCAAGTAAATCCCACTGTGTGTTCTCCTGTGGAGCCCACATCTGTTCCCCTGTGGGGGTCCGAGTTCTGTGTTCCCCTCCCGCATCAGGGTCACATAGGACCCTGCAGCCAGGAGAGGAATTTCTGGTGCTTGCTCCTTCCTGGTGTCCCGTGGCTCATCTCTTTTCAACTATGGAGACAGAAACCCAGTTTGGGGGAGCTCTCCTCTGGCCCCTTACTCTCTGCTAAGTCTCCCTTAGTACAGTCTAAGACCACCTGACTTTTTCTTTCTTTCTTTCTTTCTTTTTTTTTTTGGCAGCTACAACGCCCCATCATCACATGCAGAAATTATATCCAATTAAATCTCCCGAGTCTTTTTCACACCTCCTACATTTGTGCATTTCTTTTTTTTGCACCCAAGTGTCCAAATAACATTATTTCCTCTCGATTGCAATTCCAATCTGTTGATCTTTTTAGCTCTTGACTCTGTCATCCAATGTATTTGCCATCTCTCCTAGAAACTTGGCATCCTTGAATTAGATAAACATTTTATCTGTGCTGTCGTTCAAGTAATTGATAAAAATGTTGAAACATACAGGACGCAGAAAGAGCCCTGTGACCTTCCACTTTCTTTGGGCCATTCATTCATCAGCTCCTTGGAGGGTGAATTGCACGTTTACCCAGCTTGTCTAATGTAGCTCATCAAGGGTGTGATGAGATTTTAACAAGGCACCGTAGATCAAGTCTACTGTCCCCACGATCTACCAATTAAAAAAAAATCCTAAGGAAAAAAAAAATCCAAAAAAATCACAAGTCCTTGTGGGTTAGGATGGCTTAAGGCTTATGACCCATGGCTTCATACTACAGCAGTGTGTTTCTTTTATTCTGACTTTGGTTGATAAGACTGCTGGAGTGCAGTAGGGAATGTTGCTACTGGGTCGCTTGGGTTTTGGGCTATTAGCTAGAGCAGGGTGGGATTGAGCGAGAGGTGTTTAACTGATCTTTTTGGGGGAGGTCTGGGAGGGCATGGTTCAGGATATCCTCTCCTGCCAGGACAGCAAGAGTGGCCTCAATGGGTGACCAGGCTGGTGGGTGGACACCCCCGAGGCATGGATGGAGAAATCCCAAATGCAGAGGGTACATGGTCTTGGTAGAAATTACAGCATACCTCAGTGAAGGAGTCAGGGATGCATCGGCCTCCAGATGCCTGGGTAAGAACAGAGTGGAAAAAATACCTCTCTGGAGGTGTTGGAGCCGAGTAATAAATGCAGGTATGATAGAGGGTACAAAGACCTTCACAAGAGTGGGAGTGATAATGGGAGGGGTGGCGTGGGCAGGCTGGAGTGTGATTCCCCCTTGTCATGCTTCCTCTACCGCATCTTACAAGGCAAAGAGCTGTGTGGAGGTACAGCCGTATCTGGCCATAAGATACAACTTGCCGACACCCAGAGCTAGAAGATTGAGCAAATGGAGCAAGGGCGATTCTGCCTTTGGGTTGTATCAGATCATGAGGGTCAGCCACAGGCTCATTTGAAGAGGTGCTGACTTGCATGGGGGTTTTAGCTTCTGCACTCCATAGGGAGGGGCACACGGGCGTCCATCTGTGTGACCACTTACACCTGCCGCAAGTGCTCAGAGCCATTTTCCCTGGGGAGTCTGTGCGGGACTCTTGCTGAGACCTGCTCTTTGTGCCCCGAGGTCTGGCTGGGTGCCACCCCACAGCCATGCCTGGCCTGGAGGCAGTGTTCTGAATGCCCCGCCTGTCTGGGAGCCTGCTTTCGTTCCTGCTGGGCTCTCCTTGGGCCTCTCTGGTGGATGGGCAGCACAGCCTGTCTTTAGCTCTCCGTTTACTGTTGTGTGACCCACTGAAGGGGCAGAATAAAATGCAGGGAAAGCTTTTTCTTCTTCTTGAAAGAAAAAAAAGTGTGGTCAAATACACATAACATGAAATTCACCATCTTAACCAGTTTTCAGTGTACAGTCCTGTTAAGTACATTCGCATTGTGGCACAGCCAATCTCCAGAACTCTCTTCATCTGGAAAAGAGGAGACCCTGCACTGGTTAACCAACAACTCCCCCTCCCTGCTTCTCACGCCCTGCACGTGCCATTCTGCTTTCCATCTCTGTGAATCGGACCACTGTAGCTAGTGGAATCATACAATATTTGTACTTCTGTCCTGGCTAATTTCACTCAGCAGGGGGTCCTCCAGGTTCCTTTGTGCTGTAGCAGGTGTCTGAAGTCCCTTCCTTTTTAAGACCAAATAATATTCCTGGTATGAATAGACCACATTTTGTGTGTCCGTCCGTCCATCAGTGGACACTTGAGTTGCTTCCTCCTTTCGGCCCTTGGGAATGATGCCGCTATGGACATGGGTGTGCAGTCCTCTCTATTTTTGTTTAGTTACTGACCACTGCCCGGATGACCGCTCCTAAAGTCCTTATTTTTATGGTATTCATGCCCAGGCTCCTCCATGGTCGTTCTGTCTCTTTGTGAGGGCTGAGGCCATGCATCTGTCTGGGGTTTTCCCCGTTGGTTTCTTTAGCACCTTCTGTTCCAGGCGCTGTTCCCTTTGTCCTTCTCCAGAGGCCATGCTTTGGTTCTCTTCCTGCTCTCCTCGGACCGCTCCCTCCCCTTTCTTCTCTGCTGCTTCAGTCTCTGCCGCCCCCTCCCCCAGCTCCACGTGGCCCCAGCTGTCATCAGCAGCTCCTGGTGTGTGTTCCTTTTGGTGAGACTTGCTTGTCCCGGGACAGCTGTCCCTGGGCATCAGAGATCTGGTGTCCTGTCATGTTTCCTGTGATGGCTCTTTGCTGTAGGGATGTGTTGACTCTTGGGACATGCAGCAGGAGCAGCTGAGTGTGCATCAGGCCTGTGGTCCTGACTCCATTCGTGTGGCGGCAGGTGAACCTGGGAGTCTGCGTTAGAGACATGGGGTGTGCTGGTTTTAGGGCCCCGCCAGGACAAGCCACTCCAGGAGGGCAGGAATAATATGTTGATTTTCTTCCCTGCTGACTTCTGAGCCCCGGGGAAGTATATATCTGCATGCTGTAGGTGTTTTATCAGTATTTATGGGAGGACTAAATAAATATAGTCCCAAACCTGCATCTGAATTGTGGGGAAACTGAGGCACAGAGCAGGGAAACGGCTGACCTCATGCCAAGTGGCAGGGCGTCCCCTCCCCTCTGACAAAGGCCCCAAATCAACTAAAAGTCCTCAACAATTCCAGAGACAGACCTTTCACACTAGATCCATGAAGACGTGCAGCCTGGTGCAGGGGGAGCCGGGGAGGGGGACTCGTACCCGGGTAATGAGTTTGTGTAGATAACAGGCTAATTGCAAGAGTACGGGTCACTCGAGGTAACTGGAACATTTTATAATATTTTTGAAATGAGGATGTGAACTGGAATGATGTAACGCGTTCTATAAAAGCCGGTGAGATAGGATGGGGGCCACAGGGCTGACTTTTATTTGGAAGGTTAGCCTGGTTCTGAGCAGAAAACCCAAAGTCAAGAGAGAGGGGAGAAGGCGGCAGGAGGAGCCTGTATTTTCCAGGTCAGGCTGCAGCTTCTGGACTTGCCTCCTCCTGGCTCTGTAGCTCCCCTCCTCTAGTTCACCGGGACCCATAGCGCCATCCACTGGCTGCGCAGATTCCCTGTTTGGTGGTTCAGGGTGCAGCCTGGCCTGCACTTGCCTGCCTGGTGGTGGTGCTTCCCTGGGAGGCCTGGCAGCAAAGCCTGATGCAGCTCCCACTGGGCCCATGGGGGGCTGAGTGGCTGGTAGTGGGTGGGAGGTATAACCAAGGGAGTCTAGTCCTTGTGTGCCCTTTCATCAAAAAGGCAACCAGCCCTCAGCTCAGGTCATGATCCCAGGGTCCTAGGATTGAGCCCCGCATTAAGCCCCGCATCGGGCTCTCTGCTCAATGGAGAGCCTGCTTCCCTTCCTTCTCTCTCTGCCTGCCTCTCCATGTGCTTGTGATTTCTGTCTGTCAAATAAATAAATAAAATCTTAAAAAAACAAAAAGGCAACCAGCTGGGGGACCTGGGGGGCTCAGTTGGTTAAGCATCTGCCTTCTGCTTAGATCATGATCTCAGAGTCCTGGGATCTCAGAATCCCTACTCAGCAGCTGGTCTGCTTCTCCCTCTCCCTACACCCCTTCAACCCTCCACTCTCTCTCTCTCTTTCTCATATAAATAAATATTTTTTAAAAGATTTTATTTATTTGACACAGAGAGATTACAAGCAGGTAGAGAGGCAGGCAGGGTTGGGGCGGGGGGCAGGGAAGTAGGCCCCCTGGTGAGCAGAGGGCCCAATGTGGGGCTTGATTCCAGGACCCTGAGATCATGACCTGAGCCGAAGGTAGAGGCTTAACCCTCTGAGCCACCCAGGCACCCCTAAGTAGAATATTTTTTAAAAAGGAACCAACCATTGGGACTGGGAGTAGTTAAAAAGGATTCAGGGCTCTTATAAATAAAGATGATTTAAAATTTAGAGACTTAGAATATTGGACTTTCCATAGTTTAAGATCAGAAAGGAGTTTGGAATCACCATGAGAGCAAGCAAAGTTGTTTTCATGAAGACCCAGGAAAATAGGTGTTCTTCCATCGGAGCAAAGACGGCTTCGTTCTGTACCCATCTCTGAAGTTCCAGATGCTTTATGTGTTGGGGACACTGGGGCTTATGTTCCCTCCAGTCTTTGAAGTATTTCCCAGTGAAGTTTCCATTTCTTCATTGGAGAGGCAGGATGTAAACATCTCAGCCCGCTTTATGAATTCTTTGCCACATTGTAGCGCGCTCTGGAGCCTTCAGGGCTACATCTTATGTGTGAATGGGTTTTTAGATGATGTTTATATGTGTGATAGAGATGGCTCTTCCACGGGCCAGTGGAGGACAATTTGCGCCTTGAAAAATACACTTAATTTTTAATTTCTGTTTGGAAAGTCACCTGCACCATGCAATCCCTTGCATTCTTAGGACTGTCCTTAGCTGTGGAGGGTTTGTCAGGTGGTAGGGACTGCTTGCCTGGCTAGTAACATATCAATTACATGTACAATGTAAACACATTCTCCTTGACGCATGAAGATAAAAAAGGCTTAACATGAATTGTGTCTATTTACACTTACATAGAAAATTCTACTCTAACAAACTCTGGAATATCCATAGTGTTTGTTATCACAACATTGTCCTTCTCCCCCCCTCCCCCATTTCTGATTTTTTGGTTCCTTGCGGGCAGGGAAGGAGTGGGCAGGGACAAAGCCATGCCTCCCCTTCCCTGCGTGCCCAGGGACTAGGGGCTGCGGATTCAGCAGCCAGAGGTGGATAGCCCCTCCCTCCGCCTGACACCCTGCCCCCTTGCCTTTCCTGGCAAGACCCTGCTTGTTTTTTCAGACCATCCTCAGGGATGGCTTCTGAGATGGCTTCCTGACCTCCCTAGAGATGGGGAGTTGTGGGCCTGCAGCCCTTTTCATTGACCTGTTAAAACTTTTACCTCACTTAATTTGGCCCTGGCTGAGGAGAGAGGTGGTTGCTCTGCTTGTCCAAAATTCACATGAATTTTGGACTCACATGAATACACATGAATCCTCTCCTAACCTCTTAAACGAGCGTGGCTTTCACAGAGTCCAGGGATTTAGAGTGCTAACTTAGTGGTTCCAAAGAATTCATTTTATGGGACGCAAAGAACTTGTATAGAGGGCCAGTGTCGGGGTGGGGGAAGGGAATGGTCATGTTGTATTGAACTTTACCACCAAGAACCAGAGGTGACACTGGTTGACTAACGTTTTACTCATTCTGCCTACAGACCTGTAGTAAAATGCTAATGATGCTTCCCAATGTCTGTTATTTCCATCTGTGAGTTAAGACTGCCCCATATTTTCAAGAAGAGTTGATTAGATTTAAAAACATTTTTTATTAGGTAACTACCTCTGATCATCTTTCATGGAATTGGGTGTCAGAGGCTAATCAACAAATTTGTTCATTTCCCCCTTTGTTGTGTGTTGTTAATATTTAGTTCGGGGCAATGGAATGGTTGAATGTTTTTAAGGAATGTTTAATTTATGTAGTAACATTGCTTAAAGCTCAGTGCTGGCCACAGGAACACAAAAGCACACCTCTCATCTTTAGGACAGCTTCCTTAGGGTACCTGTGTGAACAGCTCATTTTTCAGGCTTTGGAAGGGTACCTCACTTCTTGGGGGCAGGAGCCTGTAAATGGCCCTGAGGACTAGGACCCATCCCGTTACTCCTTTTCAGGACACAAGACTGTGTTTAGCGTAGAGCATATACGGAAGCCGTTACTGAATTCCTTCTATAGCTTTTCCATATCCTTAGATATGCAGCTTCTCTTTTGGGGGTTTTCTCAGGTAACTGCTTGTTATTAACCCTTCTCATAGTAGCAAATCTTAGGATTTTATTTCCCAAATATGTATAGTTTGTTTTTTCCATTCACTTAAGTCCCTAGAGCAGAAATTCTACCTTTGATGTTTTAAAAAAAATATGTAGAAATTTATTGGGAGCAGTGTCCTTTCAACTGAAAGCCTTAATTTTAAAAATCTTATTTTAGGGGCACCTGGGTGGCTCAGTGGGTTAAAGCCTCTGCCTTTGGCTCGGGTCATGATCTCAGGGTCCTGGGATGGAGCCCCGCATCGGACTCTCTGCTCAGCAGGGAGCCCGCTTCCCCCCTCTCTCTCTGCCTGCCTCTCTGCCTCCTTGTGATCTCTGTCTGTCAAATAAATAAATAAAATCTTAAAAAAAAAAATCTTATTTTGGGGGAAATGATTTCTACCTCCCAGGCCCTCACCTGCCTACCTGCCTCCAAGGGGGCCTGGCTTGGGTACCAGGCCACCCTGCGCCTCCCATCCACATCCCTTCCTGGGCCCTCTGCTCCGCACTGGCGGTCTTCCATCTGTTTCGTTCTGCCGTTCCTGTTCGCTGGCTTTGGGCCTGCTGCCCAGGCCTGCTGGCCCTACCTTCCAGTGTGTTCTTTCCCTCTGCTTCCTGTTTGCCTTCATCTCCATAAGCTTCGATGGTTTTTTGAGGGCTGGCCTGAGAGCTCCCATTCCAGTGCCTTCCTTCAAGTCGAGTTTTGGGTTATCTGTTGCTTTGAAAAGGGAGAAACAGTGTTTTGCAATTTCCTTTTAATCATCAGTGAGTAGTAGCAAGGGTGTGTCTCTCTCTCATGTGCTGTGTGGAATATTTACTCCTTCGGTGCTTGTATCATTTCACGGCACCAATGAAGCATGTTGTATTCTCTTTCCTGTTTGTGGCTTGTGCCTTTTGAAGGCTGTGTTATCATTCCTGGTCCAGCTGGGTTTTCCTTTTTCTGTTCCTATCACAAAATACCCCAAAGGCCGACAGTATCACCAACAGAATCCAAAACAGCTGGTGGCCGGGACCTGCCTCTAACATTGTGGCTTGGGCTTGTCTTCTCTTTAGGAGCAAGTGGTTAGTTTCTTCCTCCTTTTTTTTTGTTCTTCTTTTCTTCTGCCAATGGGGGGAGAGTGTCCCATGGGGAGACGGTTCTTTCACTTGAAGAATCTGTCCATTCCAGCTCTGTCATGCAGCTTGTTAACTGAGTGGTCTACACAGGCAGGGAACGGGAGGCAGAGGGAAGCCGATTCTTTCCTAGGGTCTGTTTCAATGACAGTATGAAAGGTTGGCAAACTTTGGTTAGGAGTCTTCATGCTCTTTCGCCGGTACTGAATTTTCTGGCCCTTGGGAAAGGATAGCAAACAAACAGTTGCCTAACACTGTACAGTATGATCAGACACACACTGGAGGCAATGCTAGATGCCCTCCAAGCACTCCTCTACACGTACGTACGTTCATCATTTAAGAGCTAACTAATACACTTACTTGATGATGACACAGAAGGACTACAGAACTTTAGGTTGGGCTTAGGAAAACACAAATAGCATAAAAGCAAAAAAAAAAAAAAAAAAAGACTTCCATGATGAGTCCCTGACCTGAAGCTATCGTTGGATGGTATTCCCTGGTTTTGAGGGTACTTTGGTGGCAAATACCCGAGAGGCTTTGTTCTCTCTGTTCCACTTTAGGTTCCTGTGGCCCTGGTCGGGCAGCCCGTCTTCCCGGAAGCTGCTGTATGCCCGGATGTTGGGAGACAGGGAGACAGGCAGAACGCAAACAGTATAGAGCCTCTAATTTCAGTGAGGGTCCTAGACAGTGATCACTCAACCTAATACGTCCTTTCAGGTCCCAACTCTTGTCACACATGAAAAGTGCTATAAAAATGGTAACTATAGGGAAATGGGGAGGAGGCAGTTGAGGGGGACCCTCAAAGCTCTGATGAGGTGACATGAGAATAGAGAGCCACAGGATGAAAATGGGGTGGGGGCATCCGTGTGACTGGAGAAGCACCCCAGTCAGCAGGGGATGAGGAGGAAGGAGCTTGGTGCCACAGCGTGTGAAGCAAGACCATTCCAGCAGCTGAGGTAGAAGTCGACAGGGATGAGCCCCTGTGCAGTGGTGCTGGATCAGCGACGGACAGGGGGACGGAGGCTGGACCCTGGGGAAGGTGTTGCTCTAGACGAGGCTGGAGAAGACAGTGGCTCAGATCAAGGTTAGAACAGTGGGGAGAGGCAGATGTGGAACAATGCATTCATTCCACATGTGAATTAATGGTGTGAACACCAGGCACCAAGTACTGCTTCAGGCCCTGGGGGCATCACTGGGGCGGGGGGCGGAATGGACAGTAATTCCCCCTCCTCCTGGAGCCGCCACTGCAGGGGGAGAGATCAGAGGGAGAGACCCTGGGGTGAGAAGAGGCCCCGAAGAGAGCAGACATGCATTAGGAGGGACATGAACAGGGCGGATGAGGAACAGTGGCCTGAAGAAGTAAGGCGTCATGGTGGGCGCAATGCCCTAGTTCCGCATAGGCTCGGGACCTGGTGCCAAGAGGGCTGTTTTTTTCAGCTTCTCTGAGATATTACTGGCATTAATGTAAGTTTAAGGTGTACAATGTGATAATTAGATACGTGTATACATTACAAAATGATTACCATGATAAAGTTAGTAAACACCTCCATCCTCTTACATCAGTGTAATTTAATTTGTGTGTGCGTGTGGAGATGACATTTAAGATCAACTCCTCTAACAACTTCCAAGAATACCGTATTATTGTCAGTTCTAGTCTCCACGCTGTGCCAGGCGAGCCCTAGATCGTATTTATCTTTGAGCTAAGAGTCTGTACCCTTTGACCAGCAGCTCCCTATTCCCCCCACCTCCCAGCCACTGACAAACTACCATTCTAGCTCATCTTTTCTATGCATTTGGCTTTTTTCGATTCTACGTGTATGTGAGAACATAAAGTGTGTGTGTCTCTCTGTCTGGCACTGCAGTTAGCACAAGGCCCAAGAGGACTGGGCATGTGCAGCGTAAGGGGAGACAAGAATCAGGAATGACCCTTTCATTTTCGACACGTGCAATTCAGAGAATGGGAATGCCACCCACTGAGCTATGGGAGCGCCGGAGGCGGATTTTTTTGGGGGGAAGGGAAAGAGTTATTAGACACCTAAATGGAGACGTTGAGTAGGCAGATGGGTGTCAACTCTGTAGCTGCCCCAACGGTATGCAGTTGACAAGCAGTGTGTGGGTGGCACAGGAGGCCACCGTCCACGTGAGAGGACAGAGAAGGGGAGGCTGAGGCCAGAGAGCAGCATTTAGAGGTCAGGTGGGAGAAGAGGGGTGAAGGAGTGTGTGGAATCAGAGAGCCCTTGGGAAGGAGGCGATGTCAAGTGTCTGAAAGGGTCAAGTCACAGGAGGACAGGGACCAGTCATTGGCTTTGATAATGTCATCAGGGGCTCTGCAAAGAGTGCTTCAGTATCATGATTGGGGCAGAAGCTTCGTCAGAGTGGTTTGGGGGTGACCCGTTGGGGAGGATGCTGAGAGCTGGGGTAATCCAGAAACCATGGGTCAAGTTCCACTTCTCCAGATCTGCTTCCTCATCTTCAAAGTGGCAATGAAACTATGTAGTGTGGGATGCTACTGAAAGGCTCCCATGAGGTAAAACAAGATGAAACAAAGCTTTCTTCATAGCCTTTGTCCGGCATGGAATGTTCTCAGACGTTCTCAGAGCGCTGGTTCTCCCATTCTCTTCTCTGTTGTAGAGGCTTCATTTTCTCATCAGTGAAAGAAGGCAGTTGGACCAAGTGAGGTGTGAGGTTCTAGGTTCTCAAGCCTTGCCCACTCCTCAGCTCTTGGGTCTCCTGGACCCCATTCCCTGCCTGCCAGTCTCTGTCCAATTTGTGTCTATGGCTCTAAGCCCCGCTGAACCTCTCTCCCCTTTTCCCTCACCTGCTCCACTTCGATTCTGTCTTGTACTGTCTTATACCAGAATATTCTTCCCAAAAAAGGCCTCCTTTGGACTTCTCTTTCATTCAGGAGTCTTGAGAGGGGCCTCATTCCTGAGATGAAAGTTTCCATCCCCCACCTGTGACCTTTTATGACTTGGATTCTACCGAACTCATTTTTTCTGCTCTTCTCTACACCCCTAGCCATCAGCGTCGCTGGCCCTTGAGTGTATCTTGTTCTCCCTTTTCTCTGGCCTCCGGAATGTTGATACCCAGTTTTATTTATTTATTTTTTTTTAGTGGTTTTTATTTATTTATTTGAGAGAGAGAGCAAGCACGAGACGGGGGAGGGTCAGAGGGAGAAGCAGACTCCCCACCAACCAGGGAACCCAATATGGGGCTCGATCCTAGGACCCTGGGATCATGACCTGAGCCAAAGGCAGACACTTAATCGACTGAGCCACCCAGGTTGCCCCTTAATACTCAGTTTTTAAATCCTATAGGAGCCAGAGCTTTCCTGGGCACTCCAGTAGAAAGGACCTTCTTTACAGGAAGCTCCAAGGCTACCCCATCTGTCCTGCTTAGTTCCATTCCCATCTACAGTGGATTTACACTGAGTACACCACTGACCACCTTCTGCCTCATATGACAATTGTTTGTCATGGGTCTTAGCTTGTGTCCTTCACCGTGAGCCTCCTCAGAGGGCAGACACAGCTTCTTTGACTCTCTTATAGCGTCCTACGTGTTGAGTGCTCCAAAAATTAATGAATTACATCCATCAGAAAACTTGACTCCGTCTGAGAAGCTTTAATGGAAGGCTTGGGATTATTAAATTGTAAGAAAGGATATTAACCAAGGTTTGTGTCTGTGGGTCTGTGTACGTGTCTAGTATTTTAAAAATAAAGTCTCCAGTATCGAGGCTGTTGTATCAAAAGCTCTTCAGATCTGCAGATGTCTTGGTCCAGCAGTTCTCCACCTAGGGATTTATCCCAAGAAAATAGTCTTGGACATTTGCCGAGAATATTCACTGGAGTGGTGTTTATGATGTGAAAAACTGGAGATAAACTAAATATCCAAAGATAGGGGATTGGTTTAAGAAAAATAAAAGAATCAGGGGTGTCTGGGTGGCTCAGTTGTTGAGCATCTGACTCTTGGTCTCGGCTCGGGTCATGATCTTGGGGTCTTGCCATTGAGCCCCACATCAGACTCTGGGCTCAGTGTGAAATCAGCCTGAGATGATCTGCTTTCCCCTCTCCCTCTGCTTCTCCTTCTGCTCATGCTCTCTTTCCCTCTTAAATGAATAAGTAAAAAAAAATAAAATAACTCATGGTGCATATTTGTACCCTAGAATTACTGTCCTTCAAGTGGTAACATAGAAGGACATCTATTGACTTGGTGAAATGTTCATATTAAGTGCAGGAAGGAAATCTTTTCTGATTGCCTTTACTTTAATTAAAATACTTCTGCAGAAAGGATCACTGGTATAGGCACTGGTAATAGTGATTATCTTTGGATGTGGAGATACGGATGATTTTTACTGTCTTTCTGCCATCTTTTGATACAACCTCTCTATAGGAAGCTTGTTTTCTTGCTTAATAAAATAATTTTTTTGAAATTGGGATGGCATACCTCTTTTATCTATAGAAATCACACGTTCTTGCCTCTCTGTTGGGTTAGGCTTTGTATCTATATTCATACAGTATTGGGGAAGAACGCAAGGCCACCTGACCCGTGTCAGATGGTAGCAAGAAATGTGAGAACTTGCTTCTTTCGGTCCTTGCTTTGTAGGTCACAGTGACTGTTCTCCCGCGCAGACTTCATTGCTTGGGGTCCTTGTGGCTGGCTGCAGTAGTAGGTTGTTGTTCTGTGGCTGCTGAGCTGTTTGTTCAGACTTTGGGCACTGGGGCCATGCAGGAAGCAGAGGGGTGGGGGTGTGCAGCCTGGCAGGTGCAGAGCTTTGACTGTGCGACCTTGACTCTCGTCTGTGCTCCTGTGTGACCCTGGGCTCTAAGCTGTGGTTTGTACATAAGCAGGGTGGGGATGACCCTCGCCAGGGTCCCTGAGGATGTTGCACGACATCTGGCCCAGTGCAGACGCGCCGTGAATGGCCGCAGGTACCCCATACCTAACGTTAGTCCCTGGCGAAGAATGGGTCTCCTCACCTTAATCATCATAATTTAGGTGTCCTGAAAAACGGGCCACATCGTGGGTTGGGAAATAGTTCAGAAAACGATTTCCTTGTAACTCAGACATGTCCCGCCCTTGCCCTCTTGTCTCCCCTCAGTCTGCGGGCCGGGCATTGACATCCGCAATGACTATCAGCAGCTAAAGCGCCTGGAGAACTGCACGGTGATCGAAGGCTACCTCCACATCCTGCTCATCTCCAAGGCAGAGGACTACCGCAGCTACCGTTTCCCCAAGCTCACGGTCATCACCGAGTACCTGCTGCTGTTCCGCGTGGCCGGCCTCGAGAGCCTCGGGGACCTCTTCCCCAACCTCACAGTCATCCGCGGCTGGAAACTCTTCTACAACTATGCCCTGGTCATCTTTGAGATGACCAATCTCAAGGATATCGGACTTTACAATCTGAGGAACATCACCCGGGGGGCCATCAGGATTGAGAAGAATGCCGATCTCTGTTACCTCTCCACGGTGGACTGGTCCCTGATCCTGGATGCCGTGTCCAATAACTACATCGTGGGGAACAAGCCCCCGAAGGAGTGCGGGGACCTGTGTCCGGGGACGATGGAGGAGAAGCCCTTGTGTGAGAAGACGACCATCAACAACGAGTACAACTATCGCTGCTGGACCACCAACCGCTGCCAGAAAAGTAAGGGCACGCTGTTGTGGCTTTCCCTCTGCTTCTCTTTCCCCCTCCTGCTCTCCCTCGCCTCCCTCCTCTTCTGAGCGCTGGCGGCTTCCTCTGGGGGTTCTGCAGGGAGGGCGGAGGGCGTGGTTGTGTCACACTGAGGAGGAGGCTGCCTGCTGGGTGCAGGCAGGGGTCTTGGCTGGCTTCCTTTTGCATCCGAGAACTCGAGAACTTGGGCAATGCAGGACCCCGTCATGGCTGCCGTCAAGAGCATCCCAGTCGTGCCCTAGAAATAATCCAGCACCTTCGGGGCCAGAAGCGTGCTGACCTTGAGCTTTGGATTCTAGTGAGAAAGGTGACCTGGTATGCTTCAGAGGTCCCCAGGCCCCAGTAGTCAGGGACTGCTTATGCATCAACTGGGTTCATCCTTTGTGGGAAAAGACAGATTTGGTTGTGGCGGGACTTCCTTAGGAGGACTCTACTTGGAATAATGGTTGAATAAAGGGAAGGTCAAAATTCAATTCACATCTTGTGAAAGTGGGGACTTGCGCTCCATGTTTGGTCCCCAGGGACGGTCACGAGGCTTAGGTGTGCCTGTTTATGGCAGAGCAGCTCACCGAGGTGGGAGAGCCCTGGACCAGTCCCCTGGAATCCCAGATTCAGGTCGTACTTGCAAGGAACTGTGTAGTGGGTGCCCTCCTATGCCCTGGGCTTCCATTTTTCTTTTCCTCCCCAAAGAGTTGTGCAGATCTTCTGAAATCGCCTAGTGAAAGAATTTTGAAATGTGTTCATGGCACTCCAGGTTCCGGGGGTGATATTTTGAAGCCGCTTCTTTATCAGGAACATGCTTTATTCTTCTCTCGAGTATAACTGGACTCTTGAGTTATTGTGATCAATTACCTGGAGACCCAGGTTGTTTGCTATTAGAAGGCAAGTCTGGGCCTTTGCCGTGTTGCTTTCAGCAATGTTCAGGTATGTTGGCTGGGAAGGTTCCTCTCCCTGGTGTGGAAGTCAGTGTGGTAGCTATAAATAGCTATTATTTAATGGTTGGCCCAGTTAAAGACCAAGGAGCTCATGTGTTCTAGCTGGTCACGAAGAGCCAAGGAATCCCAAACTGGTAGGCTTTGCCTAAACCATGAAGTGTATAAAATAAACAAATCAAAGGCCAGACCCCACAGGTAGCTGTTCTTTTTGTTCCCAGTCCAGCCAGGGTGGAAGCCGGGAAAGGGAAGGTTTCTTTGGCCCAGCACACACGTTTACGCTATCAATCCACCTGTGTGTCCATGAACATCTGATAAATAAGGGAGGGGTCTCGTTGACTGTAACCAGGACGTTGGATGGCCGAAGACGCCATCAGGCTTCTTGAAGAGTCCTTGTTGGCTGGGGTTGGAGGAAGGTAGGGCGCTGACGTCCCATTTGTGATTGATTAAAACTGTACCCGACCCTTAGGTTACCCACTGGCTTTGAGAAAACAGCAAAAACACCTTTTTAAAATTTTGTTTTAAAAGAAAATGGTGTCTTCAGGGGAGGCATCCTGTGTGGTGGGAAGGGGTTGGATGCTGTCTAAGGGGCCCAGGGGACCTTGGACCAGCCAGTCCTTCTGGGCTGTAGTTGGGCATCGTCAGAACATTTCTTAGGGCAGTCTCGTGTTATTCCTTAGTGACAGCCAAACATGTGCACAAAACTGCTTTGGAAACTCATCAGCTCTGTACAAAAGGGAGATGTTATTTAAAAAAGTCATTAGATGGGCGCTTGTTTAGTGACCTATTTGGTATCTACTCTGGGGTTGCTGTGGACTTACGCTGTTTCTGACCAGCAGGTTGTTGAAGAAGCCGGGAGCAGGGGTGGGTTCTGGGTCCAGGTCTGGTAGCAAGTAATTTAAGTGGCCTGGCCCTTCATTTTTTGTTGTTGTTTGTTTTTTCAATCTGGAGAGATCCTGCCTTTCTCATAGGGATTATTTAAAAAAAAAAAAAAGGTATTAAAAAAAAAAGGAAAAATACCAAAAAAACCAATGAGGTTAGATACTGGGCCTTGGTGCTGGTAGAGCTGATGCCGACAGGCCTGTTGGCTGGACCCCTGCTTGCCCAAGGCCACACCCTGCAGCCTTCTCCCCTGCCAGTTGTCTCAGTCTGGCTGACGTGTTTCTGAGATTTTAGGAGGGTATATTTATTGAAAATCCTGAACAGCATTCGAGGAAACTGTCTTCCCTCCATCTTGGGCTTTGAGGAAAACTCCAGCATAGGCAGGTTTCTCTGAGATTTTCCCATTGAACTGGAACTCTCCCTTTGCATGATGTCCCTTGAGACCTGTGCTGTGCGGTGCGACAGCCACTAGCCACATGTGGCTGATTGCATGCTTGAATGTCCTCCGGTGTGAATGGAAACTTGCTTGAAGCCTAAAATACACTGGGTTTCAAAGACGTAGTATAAGGGGAGAAGAAGTAAGGTTATCGCCTTAGTAGCTCGTAATGTATTGACTCTGTGTCGAAATGATAATATTTTGGACCTATAGGTTAAGTAAACTATGTTATTAAATTAATTTCACCTGTTTCTGTAGCTTTTCACATGGTTACTAGAGCATTGACATGACAGGTGGGGCTTCCATTCTCTTCAGAGTCCGCCCCCTATGGCCATGCGTTTTCCTCCCCCACCCCCATCCCTCCCCATCGTGTCTGTGGCTGAGCACTGCGGTGCTGTGGGATTCCTACCCCTCTCCAGCAGGATGCTGACGAACCGTTCAAGGAGCCAGGTGGAGGGCACTGAGTCTGGACAGCGTGTCATCTGCCGGGAAGTCAACATGAGCGTTAAGGTGGCCATTGAAAACGATGAAGTGTGGCCAAATCCCATTGAGCTGTTCTTCACAGGGCTGCCTACGGAGGGAGGAAGAGCATCTGGAGAGCTACGTCGAATCAAGGATGTGTGTGAAATTTTTGACATCACGGAGAAACACTCAATTATGGAGTGCCGATACGCGGTTTCTACTTGATGCTCTCCCTTCAACTCCTTCTTTTCTCTCATGACTGTGGCAGCTTCATGGACAGCCCCATTAAGGAAATGACGACTTTATGGGTTCCCTGCATCCTTCTGTTTTTCTCTGTTGTCTTATGATTTGGAGGGGTGGTTTTATTTATTTCTTTGAGATAGCGTGAGCAGGGCGGAGGGACAGAGAGAGAGGGAGAAGCAGACTCCCTCCAGAGCCAGGACCCCGACGTGGGGCTCAATCCCAGGACTTCCTCTGGGATTATGACGTGAGCCAAAGGCAGGTGGTTCACCCACTGAGCCACCCAGGGGCCCCTGGAGGGGTGGTTTTATTGAGGCTTGAGTTACTCCTAAAAAGTGACCAACCCTGGGACGCCTGGGTAGCTCAGTGGGATAAGCCGCTGCCTTCGGCTCAGGTCATGGTCCCGGGGTTCTGGGATCGAGTCCTGCATCGGGCTCCTTGCTCGGCGGGGAGCCTGCCTCTCTCTCTGCCTCTCTCTCCACCTCTGCCTGCCTCTCTGCCTGCTTGTGTGCTTTAAAAAAAAAAAAAAAAATCGACCAGCCCTTAAAAAAGTTGTGTATGGCATTTTCCTTTCAGTAGAAATGGGACTGTGCCCTTGATGTTCAGCACTGGTGAGTCCGCCTCCCCTGCCTTCTGACAGCGCTTCTCCTCCGTCTCTACAGCTGGTTCTGGTGGGCTCCTTTCCCTTGGTCGAGGCTCTGATGACTAGTGGTCTCCAGACTTCCATCCTAGGCCCCTTTTCACTGTCCTTGTTCCCCCAGGATGTCCCATCTGACGCTTCAGCACCCTTCCATCTGCACCTCGTCTGCAAATACCATCTGTAGCCTAGACCTCTTCGTGAGCCCCGGACCCATAGATCCATTCCTGTCCAGACACCTGCGGGTGACTCCGTGTCTGCTGGGCTTCTCTGTCTCCTCACCTCTACCTGTTGTCTTTCTTGGATTCCCCCTTCTGCACGGGCAGCATTCTTGGGCTCCCCGCTCCCATGTCAGAAACGTAGGTCTCCTCTGGAGGCTCCCTCCTCCAGTTGAAGGACAAGCCCTTTCCATTGTACATGTTTCCCGAATCTGCTATCCCCTACCCTTCCGTGACCCGGCCTCTCTCCAGCCTCCCCGTGCTGGTGCCTGGGCCCAGGGAGCTCCCTAACCGACACTCTGACCAACCAATAGCCCACCCCGCCCCCACCTGAAATCCTGTAGTGGGAGCCCGTGAGTGCTCGTGAAACGGGGCCATGCCCCCGACAAGCCACCTCCCTGCCTTCTGCCGGCAGTATCCCTGGCCCGTGGCGGTGTGCTTTAGGCAGACTCCATGCCCGTTGGTGGAGGACTTCGGGACTCTGCAGACTCCGGTGGGCTGTCTCGCCACAGAGAAGCCTGGCAGCAGCCCTTTCTGCATTGCCAAATAAATTCTGGGCGTGTCCTTGCAGTCGTGGAGAGTATGGCTGTCACCCCAGGGGCGAGCGTGGCACCTGCTTTGTGAAAGATTTATGCTCAGGAAGATCTGTTTCCCACCTTGAGCAGACATAGTGTGTGTTGACAGTCCCCGGCAAGCCAAAAGATTCAAGGATTGCGAAATGCGGATGTTTCTTGTGTCATTTTCACGGTCGGTCCTTGCTCCCCAGGAGCGAGGTCACCAGAACTCTTCTCCAGCTCTTCACCAGCAGGGAGGATCAGCCATAGACCGTCATAGCTCCTTTCTCGCCCGCCCTTGTCAGAAGGATCCAAGGCCAAAGATGGTGGAGAAATACAGGAATCCTCTTCAAAGTCAAGGCTTGGTCTGCGACACCATTCGTTACTGGTTGTCGTACGGCAGTCGTACGCTGAAAGCTGACCTGTGCAAGGAGGGAAGAGGGGGCAGATCCTCTCGGAAGACGTGGTTCTCTTCCTGCCCCGTGCATTGCCTCAGTGGTGTCTGCTGTTCGCTTGCCCTTGGGGCTTTCTGGTACTTGATTGCAGATCTAGAGATACCCTCACCAAAGCAAAATACACACACAAAAGTCCAAAACTTCCTGCTAAACTTAACATCTCCGAGTACTTTTTAACCCAACAGAACAGATAGTTTAGGGTCTGCTCAGATCACTGTGTTGTCACTGCCTACGGGAAGGCCTGGTCTTTGGCAGAAAATGCTTGAAGGTGGCAAGCCTGGCTGTGGTGCAGACTGGCTTTGCTGGTGGTGCAGCCTTATTTCAGTTAAAAGGGCATTGACCGGCAACAGCGGTCCCGGAGTCTGGCTGCATTTCCCACTGCCTTCCAGAGGAGAAACCAGGAAAATAGCAGATTGGAGCCCTTGCATGAGAAGGCAGTAAGTGGCTGCCTTTTTTGATAAAAGGAAAACATTTCAACGGCCATCTCACGGATGAGATCTGGGACTTCAAGTGAAGGCAGGGAGCATAAAAAAGACAATTCTACGTTTTTCCCCCTCTTTACGGGTTCTCGTGTTTCTGTTTATCAGATACATCTCACAGGGCGGTATGGTGTGTGCAGCGGAGTGGTTCCCCTTCTTCATTTTCTTCTGGATTTCTTCCTCATTTTCTTATAGATGGGTACCTCTGGCCTGCTGGGTCCAAGTGGGGGGCTGGTTTACGTGTCTGTAAATCACCTGCTGGATTGGGGTGAGGTGAAGGGCACAGTGTCTCTGCCCTGAGCCCTCATGCGTGCGATGTGCATTATTTCTTCTTAATTTTTCCTCCTCCTCTCCCCCCAATCCCCTTCAAGTTTTAAGCTTCTCGTGAGGGGTATTTCTTTCTATAAAATGCTGTGTGGTCGGCCACAGGGTTCTTGCATGCTACAGCCCTCAGACTGCCCCCTGTGAATGAGGAGGGGGTCTGCATTGCCTGCTGGAGCCGAGACAGCCCTGCAGATCGTGGACGGGAAGGCAGTCCGTTGAGTAGGTTCTGGGTTGTGTTGTCTGTAGGAGCTTGTCTCTTCCCCTGGAAGGCCCCTGCTCTGGTCAGCTGCTCCGGTGTGGGGGTGATCTTTATTTAGAAGGGGGTCACATGCCCCTGGGCCTCGTTTCTCTGCCTTTTATAGTCAGGCATGGAGATCACATTCTGTTCTCCCTGACTGCCGACCCTTTTTACCAAGATGGTGAAGCAGTTTGTGTCCATGGCTCTCTGCAACCCCTCGTAGCCCATCCCCATATCCTGGCTCTTGGGCCTGGTTATGGAAAGGCTTTGCTCTTGGCTAACCGTTCCCTAATTAGGGTGTCGCTTTCCTGGGCTCCCTTCAGAAGTTTGGTTTTTGTTTTATTTTGTTTTTAATAAAGATCTCAGCTTCAAGAGCAAAAGGCTTTTCGGAATAACTCTCCTTGGGTGATTTTTGCAATTCTATATATCGGGAACTATCTGGACTCCCTTCAGATCTCACCGGTTGAGCCCACTTTTAAGATTGTCCTGATTTCTTCCTACTCCTAAAACACTTCCTCTGTTACATTACTATTTCTACATTGCTTTTCTTGTGTATTTTCTTTTTAAAAAATATTTATTTATTTGACAGAGAGAGAGAGAGCGAGAGCACACAAGCAGGAGGAGCAGCAGGCAGAGGGAGAGGAGAAGCAGGCTCCCTACTGAGTAAGGAGGCCGATGTGGGGCTCGATCCCAGGACCCTGGGATCATGACCTGAGCCGAAGGCAGATGCCTAATGGACTGAGCCACCCAGGCGCCCTGTCTTGTGTGTATTCTTGATTAGAGTGGGAATGACATGAATTGTGTGGGCCCGTGGCTAACCGTGTCCTAGATTGCATTGCTCAACTCGAGTGCACGGGATGGTTCAAAAGTTAGGTTTGGCCCCTGGTGAGCGGGAAGCCATGAATTGGAAACATACCTCCTTTTAGTCTATCGTGTGACTCCTGGGACTCAGGCTGTGGGAAGCAGGGTCCCCTAGCACCCTCCCATGATAGAATGCTCCCCTGACAAGGAGCAAGTGAGAGATGGCCATGGTGTTCTAGGAATGCAGGTAGCAGGAGATGTAATCTTCCCGACGGTCACGGTGAAGATATTAAGCAGAGCAGGCATCTGTTTATCACCATGCATAACTTGGGAATCTGAGTTGAAGCAATTTAGAAATCTTCCTTTTGGAAGAAGGAGCCAGCGCCTGGTCAAAATCTAAAATCTAGACCATTCTGGGTTCTATTCTGTGTCTGGCCTGTCTTCTCTGTCTTTGGAAATGTAGCTCCCCTCCGAGCCCTGAAACCGCCTGAACGACACAAGGAGCAGGCACGGGAGCCCAGCAGGTCCCAGAGCTTGGTGGAGGCGGTTGTCATCTCGGGCCAGGGAGTGATGAGGGCTTCTGGGGCCGGTGGCGTAGGGAGAGTCACGGGCAGGAAGCGTGGCCCTCCAGGGAAGAGTGTGCTCCTGCGGTATTCTCTCGGCCATGGTTCCTCAGTTCTTAGGATGTCATGGGGCTGGCTGGGGCCTCACTCCTGAGAGTCCCAGGGTATCTACCCTTGACAGTGGTGTGGATTCCGTGCAGACCGCAGCTGCCTTCACATGCCTGCCACCCTCTGACTTGACTTTGGGTACGGTTAGTTGGCCTTGCCCCTGTGATTGTCCCCCTGTGGACATACGAACATTGATATTTGCAAGAAGATCTAATTTTGTACAAAACGGGATCTATTTATTTTATTTAATTTTGTAAGGATTTTTATTTATTTGTGTGTATGAGAGAGAGGAGAACACAAGCAGGGGGAGCGGCAGGCAGAGGGAGAAGCAGGCTTCTTGCTGAGCAAGGAGGCTGATGTGGGACTTGATCCCAGGACCCCAGGGTAATGACCTGAGCTGAAGGCAGATGCTTAACTGACTGAGCCACCTAGGGGGTACTTATCTTATTTATATGTGTACATCCATAGATACATACACACACGTGCATACACACTACACATATAGACAAGCGTCATCATATGACAAAGGTTTAAGAACAGTCGATGAATCAAGAGGATTCCATTCATCAGCCTCCTGTGTTTCTAGGTGCTGGAATGGGGCCGCCAGACCTCCTCTTCCATCTGTGAAATAGGGATGGGCAGATACAGAACTTGACAGACTGCCCCAGACAGACCGCCGAACGCATAGTAGTTTTTTGGGAAATGATAGCCATTGCTAGTCTTTCGAAAATTAAAGTATCTCAGAGCTGCCTTCGGAGACTATCTAGAATTCTGAGCCTTAAACTGGATTGACCACGTATGTTTACTGCCATATCTTATATGGTCTTTCTCTATTGCTTTTTCTAAATTGCAAAAATTCAATTATCATAAATAGCATGGTATAGTGTAGGAGTGGTTCTTGCTAATTTAATCCAAATTGTTCAAATTCTTGTGTCTGTCCAGATAAGCCGTATCTTTAAAGAACATTCAGTGAGGTCCATATGTCTCTATCAGGATGCCTGTGGGGCCTCTGTGGTTCCATGTAAATGCTATTTATTCGGTTATCAAATCCCGTGAATTCATTCTGCTTGCAAGCTTGGTGTTGGGAAGAATTTAAGAAATGTCAACAATAAGATTCTTGTTTGATACTACCATTAAATATTATCTTATTTTTTAAAGATTTCATTTATTTATCAGAGAGAGAAGCAGCGCGCGCGCACAAGCAGGCAGAGTGGCAGGGAGAAGCAGAGAGAGAAGCAGGCTCCCTGCTGAGCAAGGAGCCCTATGTGGGACTCGATCCCAGGACCCTGGAATCATGACCTGAGCTGAAGGCATGGCTTAACCAACTGAGCCACCCAGAGGTCCCTTAACTTTTTTTTTTTTTTAATGTGTTTTTTTGCGGAGAGCAGTAAATTGGTTATACAGTGGGCTCAGTTTTTGGTAACGATAACAAGGATGTGCATTTTTATTTGGGGCAACTTCCGGGCTCACGTAGTATAGGTAGCCAAGCGTCTGCTCAGGCTGAAGCATGTGCCTGTTTATTGTCTTCAGGTGGGTAATGCTAGCCGAGGGTGTGTGTGTGTGTGTGTGTGTGTGTGTGTGTGTACTTGCGTGTGCGTACCACTTTATGCTCCCACCCAGCCTCCCAGCCTCTCCCCCGTTTCGGCTGTTTTGTTTTGTTTCGTTTCCCTGCTCTCGCCCCCGGTGCAGGAAACAAACACTGGCTCTCTCTGTCCTCCCTTAGATCTTCCTTCCGTTCGAGGGGATCAGGTGGGTGGGAAAATGCTGTGCAGGAATGTCAGGCCCTCTCCCGGAAGCCCGGCTTCTGTTTCATCTCATTATTGGACAGAAGTCACTTTTTGTTTCTTTGCCTCGGTCACAAACATCCACCCGGTCCTCTCTCCTTTCTCCGTGCCATTTTTCGCAGAATCCACGTGGGAGGGGAACAGAGGCGGCGTGTTTGGGGACTCTGTGTCACTTGCTACTCATCGCCTTGCGTACAAAGGCTGTGCAGACTGACCCAGCGTGTAGCTGCCTCCACTTTTGTTTTTGCAAGTTCTAAAGAGGGGACTTGGGTGAGGCATGTGACGTTGTCGCTGCCGGAGCTGTGCAGGCAGGCCCCGCCGTCCTGCATGCAAGACCAGCTCTGCAGCCCCTGGGCCCAAGCCCACTGTGCCCAGGGGCCCGTGGGGAGGATGGTCCAGCTGCGATTTGCGTACATCTGCCCTTGGCAGCAGATCTGTGAACTGAGGCTGCCATTCTGGATTTCCGGGTGGATGCAAAGTGTTTGGATGGTTTTTAGCAGCTGCTGAGACCAGGGAGTTGGGCTTAGTTGCAAAAAGGAATGGGAAAACAATAAAGGAAGATTGGGGAGCAAATAGTCTGTGATACAAAAAAGGGCAAGATGAAGGCTGATGTTATTAGAAATACTTCCTGGGAGCCATAGTGTTTGAGTTAGGAACCCCCATGGCCCCCACAGAAGGTATTAGTGGTAATGATGGAGACAGATGGAAACTAGGCAGATCCCTAGGTCCAGAAGAGATGAGTTTTGTTCCTGGAGGTGTATGACGATTCCGTTCTGATTCCTTAACCTCTGAATGGCCCCTTAGGCTTTGCTGAGTAGATGATATTAGTAGGTTCCTAGACTATCCCTCAAATAGGATGTAGGGATAAGTTTTCTTGTTCTCTTCCTCAGTGAACTTGACATGATTGGATCTTTGATAATACATAGGTCGTTCCATTAAGAGGTTTTAAGTAACTGTGTCAAAGAAGCTTTGGAATGTTCTTGTTGTTTTTTAAGATTTTATTTATTTGACAGACAGAGATCACAAGCAGGCAGAGAGGGAGAAGAGGGGGAAGCAGGCTCACCGCCAAGCAGAGAGCCAGTTCCCTGAGATCATGACCTGAGCTGAAGGCAGAGGCTTTAACCCACTGAGCCACCCAGGCACCCCTGGAATGGGTTTTAAGCAAAGTCAGGGAAAATGTACCTTGTCCTCTCTCCCACCTACAAGGAAAGACAGAGAAGCCCGGATGCGGCATTGAATACCCTTTACTTCCTCTTTGTAATTTCATGCATGGTCCTGGTCACAGCAGCAAGGTGGTGTGGCCCAGGTGGCATGGTGTTGTCCTCTGAGATTTCTTGCCCGCTTCTTCCCCAATTGCTATCTCCTCTCTGGCCCTCTTTTTAGCCTCACAGGTAGTCGAGACTTGAAGGACCTTGACATCATAGTCGTTTATGAATGGAATTCTGAGAATGTATAATTTTCTTGGAAGAATGCTTCTTTAGATCAAAAATATTTCTTGTTTGTTGTGGGGGGAAAACAAAAACAAAAACAAAATTCTCCTTGGAAAAATCACTGGGTGCCAGAGATGGTGATTAGGAGGGTGAATGTCTTGGGGGTGCTTAAGTCAGGAGGGTTTTATTGCTGGACAATTGCTACAACAGGCAAAGCCAACTTAACACACTACTGTTTCAAGAGAAGGTTGTGGCGTGAGATTGATGTGGAGGTGGATTTACAGACGGCCACGCTGTGATCGCTCTCCATGCCTCGCTGTACCTCCTGCCCGTTCCCATGCCCCAGGAAGATGCCTTGAATTTCAGGTTAGCCCTGCAGGGTTGGGGGACTTCAGACCCTCAACTTGGTCTGGTCCCACAGGGAGGTTTCTGCCGTTCTTCCAGATCTTGCCAGGCAGCTTTATCTGGCAGGCACCACGTTCATGGAAAGCCTCAGAGTACGGATGAAGAGCCGCCAGAGAAGGCATTTCAGTGGTTGTTAGAGAGAAATGGTGATCGCAGTGGTGTTCAGACCCCACTCCAGCTCTGCGATAAAAGGTGCATGGTTTTTGTGACTCATTGCGTATGAGCCAGCTCGGAGTCTCTGTGGTTAAACAAGCCCCAGTACGTTATGTGTTTTCCAAAGATGTGAGGCATGAACCCTCTCTCCTATCTCAGCTCTTCACACTCCTGTAACTCTGGTCTCCGATGCCACCACCAGATCAAAATAAATGCAAAAAAGCTCTGGTCAGTGCTTTCTCTCTGAAGTCAGGCTGGAGAGGCAGGTGACTGGCTAATTGAGTGGCGAGAAGGCGAAGAGGACAGCCCAGCCTCATGATCAAGCGGAGTTTGCAGGAAAATTACGTACACATGAGCATCATCATTTATTGCAGAGAGCATGGGTTTGCAGAAGCATGCAGAAAGCACTACACCTTAGCCCAGAGGCTGGAAGCCAGGCACTTAGCCACCCTGTTCCTTGGGCTCCTCGTCTGTTGAACCAAGTGTGCCCTGAGTTTCCTTCCAGCTCTGAGATTCATTGTTGCAGAGTAGGGTGCTGGGAACCTACACTGGGTCCATTGGCCCTGTTGTCAGTCACCACTGCTAGAGAAATGGAAACAGCCAGTCTTGACTTGCAGAGGCATAAAGCAGTTGACCTGGTCTTTGAATGGGCCCCACCCCTAGGGACAGGACTAGAGAGTAGAAGGCTGTGGGGTCCCAGGAGGTGGCTGTGATTCACAAGCTCTGATGAGCTGGTAGCAGATGTAGGATAGGAGGCTGGCGAAGCATCTCCGCGATAGGGTAGAAAGAAATAAAAGTGGTTAGAGAAGGCGTTGAGGGTAGGAAAATCAGTAGGATTTATGTTAAGTCTTGTATCTTTGAAGTGACTTATTCTGGTCTGGCTTTTGCTGTTACCAAAGTGAATTATTCATAAGTACTTTGAGAAATACCGATGTAACACGATTAAGTTGAATGAATTTAAATTCATCTAAATCATTCTTTTCAACTAAAGTAAGCCTTCCCTCTTCCAGAATCTGAGCAAACTGATAG
This sequence comes from Mustela nivalis, assembly GCF_964662115.1. Classification (NCBI taxonomy): domain Eukaryota; kingdom Metazoa; phylum Chordata; class Mammalia; order Carnivora; family Mustelidae; genus Mustela; species Mustela nivalis. The sequence goes on from NC_139025.1 coordinate 129,715,107, forward strand.
CCCAGCAAGAGTTTCCTGCTATCATGGCAAGTGACTGATGTCTACCATGATACTGCTGACTTGCTTTGGACTCACGAGCTCTTCTGGAATGATCCAAGTGAAATTAAAATACTTTCTCAGTAGTTGGGTGTGTCTTGCTGAGCATTTTGGTGCTGGGAACTCTGGCTTTGGAACGTCTACACAGGGAGTTTCAGCTGGAGCAAACATTGTCATGCTCTTGGTGGTTTCTCCCTAACCATTGTCCTCCTGCTCCTCGAAGCTCTGCTCAAGACCGCTCTTCCATGAGACCTCCCCATATCCCCCTTATGGAGGGCTCGGGTACCTGTAAGCTCATTCGTGGGCTGGTATCGGGCCATTGCCATGTTTTTTGGTCAGTGATCGCTTCCCTCTGTATTCTTAACCATTGTTTTAGAAAACCTTGCTTACTCGCCATTTGTGTCTTTCAGAAAATAGATGATAAACAACTTGTAGGTTAGGACTTGAGCCCTGTTTATAAGTTTCAGTTCGCTATCCTCATAGCCAGAGGGAGTCCCATGGAAAAGATACTCTGTACGAGTCCATCTCCCGCAGAGTCTTGACCCTGGGTGGCACCAGAGTAGTTTGGCTCTCGTGAAGATGGGGAGGCTGGGTTGTGAGGGCAGCGTAAACTGGGGAGTCTGCTTGGGGCAGTGCAGGTATGAGAGCGTGTGTCTGTTCAGTCTTGCACTTTGGGCACTGAGCTTGTATCACTCTAGTCCAGGAATTTTATAAAGGGATCGGTATTATATTTTTGGGTGGCCAAAGCAGTTCTGTCTGGAATGAAAAAACCAACTATCCATAGAGTTTAAGAGCAATCGAGGGAGTGGGGGTGGGGTAGTGTGTGTACACGCACATGGTTTGCGTGAGTCCATGACCTCTGCTGAGCTGTGAATTACCTGGGGTCTCCTGTTCCTCCTTCACCATTCTCGTTAATAGAAATCCGGGGTCCTTAATGAAGGGAAAGAGAATATATTACGTACGTATCATTCCCGTGACAAGGGATGGTGGCAAAGAGGCTTGACCTGTGAGTGACATCTGAGTTAGGTCTTGATGTGTCTGTGCAGGTTTCAGTTGTTCCTTGGCCAAAGTTTCCATTGTTTCTGTTGATGGGTCTATTTAGTGCAAGTTCCGTGCTAGGCAGTGTGAAAGAAACTTCTGATTTTGTTATGAGAGAAGATAAAGCACATGACCTTCCCCAGGAAGGAGACAATTTATGCCGTGTAATAAGGTACCCCAGAATTTTGGCCAAAAGAGGAGAGGCCAAGAGTGCTAAGAGCAGAGAGGGAGGAGAGATCCATACTTGGGGCTTTGCTGGAAAGAATATTTGCCTTATGGGAAATCGAGATTTTTCTGTAAGGATGTCTATACTTGCTCAGTACTATTTGCCTGGCATTGTATATAGGGCCCTCACCTTGCGAATGGGTTACACTCCAAAACTTTGCAAGGCATTTGGAATGGAGAGCACATTATTTCATAAAAACAGAAATTAGAGCGGTAGTTGAGGTCCCAGCCAGCAGCCCCTCTTCTGCACCCCCAACCTGCCCAAAGGCTGTTTGTTTTAGGTGTCCTTTCTATCCAGTGAGTGCCCATAGCTATGGTTTTGGGGGGGTTGGTGCTTTGGAGCTCTATCCAGAAGCTCTGTCCCTTAGTTTCTGATGGGTGAGGCAGGGGTGGTGGTGGGAAGCTGGTGGTTTCCACTTTATATCTGATTTTTTTAAAAGGGGGTGGGGGAAAGATTCTTTCTCTGAGGGCTTAGCATTTCCCAAGTGTTCAGGCTTGGGGGAACAGGATAGGAGCTGGGAATCAGCACTCCTGGGTTTCTGCCTGCCTGTCTGGGTGGGAAGATTCTAAGTGGAATTTGGAACATGTCTACCAAGTGCCATAGGAGGTAACAAGTAGAAGATGCGATTCTTGCTCTCAAAGGACTTGAGTTGGTTTCTGCGTGGTGGACTTTTGGTTCGTTACTCATGTCGTGAGTTTTATGAAATGTGGTCTTGGGGTCGTGTCTGGTTTAGACCCCCTGCTCCATCACAGGGCCCCCGAGCAAATTTTATGATCTAAAATCAGGAAAGGGACTGACAGTGTCTGAAACCAGGATGGGCTCGGTACATTGTGGTGGCTTCTCCTGTCCTTCCCCCCCACTTTGGATCTGAAACACAGGGGATTCCGATCCAAGCTTTTGACAATTTATTGAGAATTGTTCTCTGGGGCTGTCTGTGAGAATGAAGGGATTCCAGACATCCTCTCTCCATATCTCTTCTGTCTTCCAGTCAAAGAAGAACTCAGTGTGTGATCTTTGGCCTAAGGAAATATTAGATCTATGTTAAGTATGCAGACATGAATGGGCAAAGGAAGGATTTGTGGCAAAGAGGAGCTGCTGCAACGAATCAGCAATGTAAATGGGCAGAAAGAAGTATTAAATTGATTGCATCTTTCAGCTCCTGGTACTTAATGCAAAGACAGTAGTGGGGAAGGGTTGTCATTTGGAGTAATGGAAAGATGAGGGAGTTTTGACGCTAGCCAGGATTCTTCTGCCTGCTAATAGAGCGGCTTGGATTACAGACCATAAAGGGGAAGATGCTTAAGTGTGTAGCTCTGTTTAGCACGGACTGTGATGCTTACTGCTTTTTGTACAACCTCTGTAGGAGGGGGAGAAGCTAAGCTCGCCAGGCCCAGAAGATAGCAGTTAACAGCTCATTAAACTCTTGTCTGAAGCCTCCGTTGTGCGTTCTGGGGAGACTCACAATGTCTACCTTCGGAAGCCACTTAGATTTTTTAAAATGTATGTTGTTAACGTTTTTTGTTTATTAAGTGGAGCGGGCAATTGGAACTCAGTGGCTGTGATTCTCTCATCCTCTGTAGTATGCTCAGAAACCCAAAGTTTCCTAGACTTTTTATGATGGTAGCGAGGGCAAATTTAATTAGCAGGTCAAAAGAGCCTTGGAGCAGTTGAGGCCAATCCACAGTTAATTGTAGCGGTGATTAATATTTTAAGAAAATGGAAACAAACAAATTTCCATTTCTTCTAGGATTTTATTTAGTTATTTATGGCTATTGCAAATGAGGTAACGTTTGAACTAACAGACCAAAGCAGACCACAGCGGGTAACCATTAACTTTTTGTGTCCTGGGTCACCTCCTCCCTTCCCCAACCAAATGATTCCATTCGCAACACCTGTGAGCCAAAACCTATGCGCTTATAAGACCGATTTTTTTTTTTTAAGGAGACTCAACTCTCTGGATTTCTGTGTTAAGGCCATTTTCTGTGTGGGCCCCAGACATGAGTTTCCTGGAGGAGAGGGGTCGTCTGTCCAGGTGGGTCGGTGAGGGGGGTATCATGCGCTTGGCTTGGCGTCCACATATGGCTTCCAGGGACTGCTCTTGGGGGATGAGGAAGCCAGATCGAGGAAACGCTCTGTGTCCATGGCTCTTAGAAAGGGAAGGAAAATCATTTAGTTGGCTCCCTGACTGAGTTCAGGAATCCCTTCTTCCAGGATCTCCAACAGGTGCTTTCCTGCACCTGCTATTCTTACCGACATTACGGGAATCACCATGAACTACTCCTGGGCCCACATATTTCAGTTAATAGTCCCTGTACTTGTGTTCCAGTTAAGCCGAGACCTCTGTAATCGACACAGCCTTGCCATGGTCTTGTGTATCGTAAGGTATCCTTGACCAAGGGTGGGTCTTCGAGGTGGGAGGGGGCCGGCAGGGAGGGGCCGGCAGGGAGAGCAGACAGGACTGCGATGACCCTGGGGTGCTTTGCCCCCTCGTGGAACAGGCTCCGGCTTAGCAAGTGAGAAGAGGGTTTTTTTTTTCCTGCAGTGGATAAAGAAAGCTGCAGGAGGCTGAGTGACCTGGTCTCATGCCTTGTCACGCACAGCAGAGTCCTAAGGAGCTGTCTGTCCCATATCTACGGATTTGGTTATTCAGGAGTGCGCTGCCCTTAAAACATAAGCAAAGGCTTAGGCCCTGGAATATATACAAGTTCAATTAGAACTTTTCATTCCATGAGCACTTTCGAGAAAATAACTTCACACGCTCTCTTAACCGCCTTCCTCCCACCCAAAAAGTCACAGTGAGGTAGAGGGAAGCTAACTTGGAAAAGGATGGGAACATTGAGCCAAGGCCACGCCCAGGACTCTGAGGGTCCAGCCACATCAGAACCTGGGACATGTCCCATCCATGTCTCCATCTAGACACACTCTCTCCTTCCCCTGCCACCATCCCCTTTGTTCTGCTCTCTCTTCTACCCTCCAGGGCTCTTGGAGAGGGGGTGAGTGCCTTAAGCCACACTGGTGACACTGTGAACCACGCCAAAACAAACCTATTCATCTGACGGTAGAAACGAGGTTACAGCATCTTATTAGGCCAGAATCTTTGTCTTCTTGTCCGGTGTCTTTACGTGACTCAGTGTTCTCTGAATAGCAATCCTAGGCCATAGTAACCATGTTGACAAAAGGGCGATTTTGCTAATCGGTGTTAAAGCTCTTCAGAACCTTTTAGAAGATTCCTGTGCATTTGGAGGTTTTGCAGATGAGAGCCCGTTTCCCTGACGGTGCTTCAGTGCGGCTTCCAGTGAGCGGGACTTCTGAGGTTGCTGCTGAGCTAACCCGCGCATGCCAGGCCCCTTTTGGGCATCGGGATGTGGGCTCTGGGTGGAGAGGAGTCAGCTACGAGATCTCTATGTGGAGGAATGGACTTTGGTTGCCCTCTGGATCCCTGTGACAGTTAACAGTCTCTTAGGAAGCAGTGTGTTTGCCGTCATGAATGGCATTTGTGATGAGCAATTAGCATGTCCCAGACATCTTATGAGTATTCTCATTTAATCTGCGTCCGCCCGTAGGGTGGATACTGCCATTCCTTGTTTTGTGGGTAGAGAAAACTGAGGCCACCAGCAAACCCGAAGTAATGTGTTAAGATGTCGTGCAAAGCTAAGCAGCCAACCTGAATCCAGACTTGCTTTTCTTTGATTCCGTAGCTCCTTCCTAACTCTTCCTGTTGCCCCCTGCCCCTCTGCCATCTCCTAGAGAGCGCCCCCCCCGCCCTCCAAGCCCCCTATTCCTGAACCATCCAGTGAACACTCCCCCAACAATGACTGGATGGTCTGCCATACGCTGGCCAAGGCCAGGCACCGTGTGTGATGAGTTCTTGATAGCCCAGGGGCTTTCGTGCCTGTCTGCCTAGTGACTAGGGTTCTGTAGCGTGGCCCCCGGCCCTGCTCCTCCCCTCTTCCTCCCTAGACTACCCCCCTTCTTTACATGATCAGAAAACTTGGGTGGCTCAGTCGATTGAGCGTCTCCCTTTGGCTCAGGGTCCTGGGATCGAGTCCTGCATGGAGCTCTCAGTTCAGCAGGGAGCCTGCTTCTCCCTCTCCCTCTGCCGGCTGCTCCCCAGGCTCATGCTCTTTCTCTCTCAAATACATGATCAGAAAATTTATGACTCCTCCGATAAAGGAAAGATGAAAGTGGAGTGACATAATGGTCAAATTACAGATGCTTAATTATGAAACAACTTGCTTCTGAGTTGTAGTGCCTTTGTCTCCGTCTTTAAGAGCCCCTGTCTCTTAGGCAGGATTCATTTTTATGTTGATGGATTATTTTCATGTGGGGAACCCAGCCTGGATGCTGATCAGTGATCAAGCACCTTTTTTTAAAACTGATTTTTAACCAGATTTTTTTTTTTAAATCCTTCTTTAAACTTACAAAAATATCTTTAAATGGTGGGAGAGGGGTGAGCGGTGCTTCAGCTCTGATGAATGGCAGATTGTGGTAAAGGAAGAAAGGGATGCGGTTTACAGGAAACTTTTTATTCTATACACACACACACACACACACACACACACACACACACACACACACAAAATAACAGTCATATGGGGAGTAAAATATAAAGTGTCAGGAAATGATTTATCGAAATCAGATCTCAGAATGCTGATTTGACCATGAATGAGGCTCCTGAAAAATCAGTTGGCCATGCAACCTTACATTTATTTTTTTTTCTTGTTTTCTTTTATTTATTGGGCAAACTGAACTGGGGGTTGCCTGTCCAGAGTTTAATGCTGCCTCCCTCAGGCAAACAACCAGCATTTACGTGGAGTTTTTCTCAGAGAGAAAGGTGTAGCCTGCCGCCTGGCTTTGCCATCCCTTAGCTAAGTCAGGCTGGGGTGCATCTGGGGTGCTCTGCAAAGCCTGTGGAGGGCAGAGGGCTGTCACCTGTGCTCAGGTGGCCTCTTTTCCTTCTGCAGTAGCAGCAAGGCAGCAAGCCCTCCAAGTTGCACCTGGGGCTTAAGGGCAGAACTGGGGTTTTCTTTCCGGGGAAGGGCCCCGGGCAGCCACGGGGCTTCCTCCGGCTGCCTGTCCTCGCTGTCCTCTGGGTGGGTCGGGCACGGGCCAGATTCCTGTGGGCTTAGTCACCACGCTTGCGGGGCTGCGGGAGGATGGGGAAACCGCAGCCGGGCACTCTGTCACCCCAAAGGAATGCCGGCTGGGCCGGAAAAGGTCTCCTGGAGGCCCTGCTGAGGCAAAATAAAGCCCCCTCTTCTTTTCCCGTCATAGAAAAAAGGAACAGGAGGTAGCCACTGCACTCACTGAAGATGACTGTTTCTACTCACTTTTTAAATACTTCTTAAGTATTTTTGTTTTTGCACATTCCCGGATCTGTAGACATACCCACAGTTATTCAAGATAGACATTTTAGTGAACAGTGACGTTTCCGGGGAGAAAGCCTGCCTATGGTTGCCTCTGTTGGTTACCAGTCCTTTTGTCTGTCTGGGAAAGGCTGGCTGGACTTGGGGTCGGGAGCAAAGGGTGAGGTCGGCTGGCTTCAGCCTGGGCAGTCTTCCTTCTCCTGGAGAGACCAGAGTAGCTCCTCCACAACTTTGCTCCAGACCCCTGTTAGGGGACAACAGAACAAAGGTAGCTCCTAGCTCTTCCTATGCTAACTTGGTTGAGCCTATTCTGCCCTCTCTCCCAAAGCCAACTGCTGGCTGAGACCCCAGGGAGTGGGTAATGGCCTTTTCTTCGTACAGTTTTGTAGGTGGCTTCCTTTTCTCTGGTGGGGAAGCCAGCACCTTCACCCTATGTCAAGAAAGTCCCTTCTAGTAGGAGATCTGAGAATCAGACAGATCTGGCTTAAAGTCTTGGCTTTGTCACTTCCTGCCTCTGACACCTTGCTCAGGAGCTTATCTTTCTAAGGTACTTCTGTAAGGCCGGGCTAGCTCCCTTCCAGGGCTGTCCTGAGGAGAAAAGGAAAGGGCTCAACACAGGGCCTGAGGCAGGACAGCTCTTCAGGCGAGAGACTGAGGCAGTTTAATATTTTTGTTCCCGAGGGTATAATTGTTAAATAGTCCTTGTAGGATGGCAAAGTAGGCACAAAGAATATCGCACATCAAACTGGCTCCTGATTCATACGTTTCTAAAGAGTAGAATTCTCACTTTCAGAACAGCTGTTCTGAAAAAAGTCAGATCTTCAGAAGAGTTCCAGTCCAAGATTGCGCTGGAGGAAGACCCCGAACTCACCTCGTCTTTGAACCAGCCCAGTCTACGCTGACTCACAGAGCAGTTCCTTCTGGAGAAAAAACAAATTAAATCTACACATGCTTATAGAAATTAAGTGAAAAAACACGCAGACCCCTGTGCATAGCGTAATCCTTCAGGTCTGACTTTAAAAAGCGCGTATTTTGTTTTTGTTTTTCTCTGGTGGTAAATATATTCTGGTAAATGCTGGTACAGTCATTAAAAAGTTTTCCAGAAGGGAATCCCAGAATGTGAGAAACACATATTTTTTTCTGTGGAAAGTGACTGGAGATTCTGGGTGACCCTCACTGCTCGTCTTGTACATTTTTTGCCCTGTTTGGATTTTCTGACCACGTGCTTGCTTTGCTTTTATTCTTTTCGGAGATCAACTGGTATTATTCAGACAATAGGGTAGGGTCCCTTCTCTATACTTTTTATTACACTGCTTTGCATTAAAAACAAACAAACAAAAAAACCTCTAATGTGTTTTCATAAGACAGACTTTTCTACATCTGACTGTCCTTCTATGAAAACAGGCTCTGTGTGAGGTCTCAGTGAACTCCCCAGCTCCCTGGAGACATTAACTGGGGGCCTCCTTGCCTTTCCACAGTGAGAAATGGGCTTTCTTAGGGATTGAAGCCTGGGATTCTCCATCTCCATGAGAGCTCAAACAGTAGGCCCTGGCAAGGGCCTTGGTTTAGAATGCCCTTGGGACACAGTGTGTGTGTGTGTGTGTGTGTGTGTGTGTGTGTGTCCTTGGTAAATGGCCTTGGAAGTGTCGTGTGTGCTTCTGGCAAACTCGGATAAGGTTTTCCCTGCGTAACCCTTGGAAAGAACAGTTCTCGCTTGTAACACCCTGTTTCTGCAGGTCCAGGATTTTGTAATTAGAAGTTTATGGGATCACAGGGCCCATTTAAAGGGTATCTGGTCTGAACAGCCCAGTTAAGAACAGAATTTCTATCAGCGGCTCCCTTAATTTCTCAAATATGGTTATTTGTAAATTCATTCTACTGGCTTCTTGTGTTGAATGTTTTATTGATGAAAAGAGGCAAGATTACATAAGGGAGAGAAGGTTTAAAAACGAGGACTCCAATTCTAATGTCAGCATACCACCGCTTCCTAGGCATTAACCTGGGGCAGGTTAACTCATCTCTCTTGGAATTAAAGGTACACCCCATCAGGGGTTTCCGAATGCTTGACCAGACCACAGTAAGACATAGATCTACATCAGGACCCCAGGATAAAATAAGTGTATGACTGAAATAGATGTTCTTATACTTAATTATACTTAATTAATGTCCCATACTTTGTGTATGACCTGTAACATAATGCTCACTTACTCCTTCCTAACTTTCCTTCCTAGTACCCTTAGACTGTCTTTTATTCAAACGCTAGGAGATGCATTCAAATAGATTTTGAGAACCGACGGAGGGCGACTAGTAGTTTTAAAAGCACATTATTAAGGTCTTTTCTGGTTCTGGCTTTGAGTTTGTTCACTCTGAGGGAAGAAGCTTGCAGCCAGTACAGGTGGAATGGGGCCTTTGAGGTCAGCCTTCTGTTTTCTTACGAAAATGAGAAGTAAAGGGCGTTACTTGTTTCTTTTAAGGCTACCCCTTGAGGATGGGGGGATTTTAAGAATTTAAGTATATGTTCCTAATCGTAGGATGTATTTTGTTGTCTAACCACAAGCACTTTTGAATATTTGGAATCTATTTTATCTTGTATAATTTATGTCAGTTCCTATTCTGTAAAATAATTTACAAAAGGCCGGTGATTAAAGTAACAGAAATAATGGCAAATTTCTACCTCCCTGTTCCTCCTCCTCATACTTTGATCCACACAAAAAAATTTAAAGAGTTTGATCACATCGGTGTAATCACTGGTGAATTATTTTGTACGAAAGGCATCGGACGGAGTGACAGCAGATAATATTTGAGTGCTTATTATCTACGGGGCATTCTTCCTGTTAAGTCACACTCGTAAATAACCCCATTAGCCAAATTCTAGGCAGGCGTTGTTGGGCATGCGGAATCATTAGATGAATTTTGAAAACAACTCGGTCTGTTCTAAACACCCTACTAGATCCAAACTGTTGTGGACTGGTGCCTGGTAACTTTGACAGCCATTTTGAAATGTTACCATAGTGATAATTCTTCTGGAATCTCAAGTCATTAAAAGTGATATGGCTAACTCTGGGCTGTGTGTTGTAAAAATAGATGTCATGGGATGTGTGAATCCTTTCCTCCACATTATAGTTTATACCAACTGAAGGAATATTTTAGTCGAGGCCTGAATACTTATTAGGGGCTAGCTGCTTGGCTGCCTCTTTGTTTTCTACACAAGTCATGTATCTGCGTAATCATTAACCCTTAAGAATGAATGGCATTTAAAAAGGTTCGATTTTTTTTTCTCCCCTCATTTGATTTGTTATTTTGCCTATTGTTTGTTGCTCCCAGTGAATTTTTCAAAAGCTGGGTCATGATGAAAGATTAATCATCCATCACTGATAACTGTTTCCATAGATTTGTTTGTTCAAGTTACATCCAGTGACCTCGGGTTCTGGGGCTGGAATTTTGTGCCTCTCCTTCCCTGGCGTCGGGGGTGGGGAGGGCGCCTCTTCAGGGAGTGGGGACTGTGAGTCGGCACAAATCATGTCCCATTTCCCGTAAGGTACTGTGGACCATTCAGTTTTGCGCCTCCCCTTTATCTTCTGAGCACCAGGGTGAGAGTCTGTGTTGGTTCCTTCTCTCCTTAGAGGCATGCAGGTCAGAGACTCACGAATAGCCATTAACCATTTGGGCGGGGATGCGGAGCAGCCCGTTGGAAAACGTGGTCAGCAGCGACAGTGGACTGTGTGTTTCTGCACGGTTGTGTTGTTTGGTTCTACTTGTTGACTGGGGTCACTGGCATTGGGGGAGGTCCAGCTTCCCTTGGCCAAGTGCATAGCGTTAGACCTGCTGTGTTTATCTCATAGGCATGGTGTTCCTCTCAGAGTTCCTTCTTGGTTCTGGGCCCAGTCAGCCAGGCTCAGCAGACATTTGCATGTTGCCGCCCTCTGCCAGGCACCATGCTCAGCTCCTGTGGAGGGATCTGAAGACAAGGGAGCCTCAGCAGCTGTCCAGGAGGAGCCTCACCTGGGTTGGGTTTGGGGGACATGAACAGGTGAATAACCTACACAGGAGTGCGGAGTGGGTTGTATTCGGGCTGTGGTTACAGCGTCATGGGTGTCTGGAAGGGGACATGTTGGTGTGGAGGGCGTCAGGGAAAGGCTTACGGTGGAGCAGGACCTCAGCTGATGCAGAGAAGCTCTCCAGGCAGCAGAGCTTGGGGTCTGGGGTGAATAAAGGCAGTATAAGAATAAATCAGGATGAGCAGATTGCCTCAACAAGTGAGGGAGAGAGTCTGGCAAAAACCCGGTTGTGTGGGGCCGGTGGGGCTGCCTGCCTCTGGAGATTGGACCTGACTTAACAGGCGGTGGCCGTGAAGCAGGGGCTAGCTATGAGCAGATCTGTGCTCCATAAAGATTCTCCGACAGTCATTTGGGGAGGGAGAGAGAGAAGTTGGCTGTGCCGGTAGGTGGAGAATGAGTATAGAAAAAGGTGCCAGAGACCTTTCGGAGATAGGGTTAGTAGGGCACGGTGACGGAAGAAGGTGAGGGAGGAGGTAGAAAAGAAGCAAAGATGTTAAGGATCACTGAGGACCTGTGGGAGAGGCTGATGGATCGTGGATGCCGTTACCTACGATGGGGAAGAAAACAGGACAGGAATTTGGTGGGGAGAGGAAGAAGAATGTTTATAGATTCAATATGTTGAACTTGAGGTGCTTGTGGCCTGAGCACGTGGAGCTGGTCTAGGAGGTTTCTGGAAACACCGACCTGGCTGGAAACAGCACTGGATACCTCTTTTGGAAGTCCTCCCAGTACTTTGGGGGGGTTGTGGGGGGTGGGAAGAAGAGAGCTGCTGGGGCCCAGTTTTTTGGATAAATCTTGGTCTTTTTGAACACTTTAGATAAGGAGTAGCTGCCCAACGGAAGGGTATGTGTGTCATCGAGCACCTGGTGTATTGCGTGGAGGAAAGTTTCAGTGTGAACCTCTCTTGCACAGAAGACTGGGTCCAGGGGCACCTCTGAGGCCCCAGGGAAGGAGACTGTCTTGAGAGGCTCAGAGTCTTTCTCAGAGAAGGTCTGTTTCACCGGCGTGTGGTCTAGAGGAGGCCAGAGGATTGCGAGTAAGCAAACTGGCCCAAAGCCACTGGGCCCTTGGAGAAGTCAGGCTTGCCCTGCCATTGCCTTCTTCCAGCGCTGTCATTTGAAAGAAGAACTCTCCAAAATCTCTACCCTTATTCTCAGTACAAGCCATTTGCAGCATAAGCACTTGATAAAGATGAGAAGTGATGGACACCCCCTCCACCCCACGTTATCTCATCTTAATAAAATCGGACGGATCATCGTAATAAAATCCTGGCAAGCTATTTCTGTTTCCCAAATCACCATGATAGGGGCCTCAAACAATGCTCTGAGAGGTACCTGGGGGAGGCAAAGCCTAGGGATTTGTCTCATTTACCTCTAATCATCTCTTCCTTTGCCATTCTTGCAAGTCTTAAGCCTAGATAATTTAGTACACTTGACCTGCTAACAGGCAAGACCATAATGGGGGCTGATATTACATATCTCGAAAGTCTTTTACAGACACGGCACAATGGTGGTAGAATAGTTTCCCCAAGCAGCAGGGAACATCAGCCCGCCTCATGGGACCCTCAGATGCTGGCTGTGCATGTTGCTATCCTTAGGTGCAAAGGCATGTATGTCCAATTCCTATAAACTGTACTACTCTTTCCAAGTTTTTGTTGTCCTGTAATTTCTTTGGAAATTTCCCCATAATGGCCTTACTTGATGTGAAGATCATGCGGGCTTGGCAACTGGGCATAATAACAGGTGTTCTCCCCTAGTCCTTGCACTCAGATGCATTAACCTAAAGTTATAGGACATGCCATTTTTGTATTCAACCTTTTTTTTTAAAATTTTTAAAATACTCAGCTATAAATGCATCCTTTTTAATTTCCAAGTAGGTCAGCCTCAATCAAATCTCAATATTTCTCATCATGCTTTTCTCCCCCTTGAAATGGAAGCACGTGGAGAAAAAAGTAGCGTGTTTCTCGAGTTTTCTCACTGTCCCCAGAATGGCTTGTGGAATTTGCATCCAGGGAGCCTTCGTAAGAGTGACATTAACTTTGTAGTAAAGTAACTGATCCCAGACCTGTGTCACTTCCAGCTTAGTCAGGCGCTAACAAAGCAACTTAAAACTTAAACGGAGGTGTGAGCTTGATAAATCAGTGCATGTTTTGGACTAATTGGTGATCACCCTTCTAAATATTAACTGCACTTTGTACTTTAATGATGCCAGGAGGCTGATTGTGTAACCTTTGAATGCCTCCCTGAGTTTGGAGAAGAACTAAATGAAGATGGTGCCTTCGCACTTGAAAAGGACTTTTGGGACGCTATGAATCACTTTCTTTGAAATGCAATTTTTGTATTGTTTACTTTTTAATGATGTTGTTCCGAATTTGGTATTTTCCATCCACGCAGGGACGCATTTGCAGGTTAAACTTAGAAAAAAAAAAAATTCTCTACAGCCTAAATGTAAAACCTGGCCCTGAGGAAGGGCTGTTTAATTCTACTTTCAATTTCCTGTATTTAAAAAAAAGAAAAGTATCGGTAACAATATCCTTTCTTCTCGTCCCTGCTTCCTAGTGATGCATGAGAACTTGGAATGTTCTAGTGGCAGTGCTGATCGGATTATAACTGTAGGCACTGTGGGTTCCCAACTTGGGGAGCTCAGAGGGGCTGTTCCCTGCAGTGAGTGCTGTGAACCAGCATGAAGGGAGATGACCACTCTGGCCCAGTCATATTCCATTCCTTGAAATCCAGGAGGGGCCTCGTGGGCCTTAAGGGAAATGAGTTGTGTGCTGTATCTTCACTTACATTTCCAAAGGCCAGGGGTGGGATTGGGGGTAGGATTGGGGGTAGGGAAACATTTCAACTGGTTTAATGCAAAACAAGACAAAGTAAGCCAAACAACAACCCATCTTACTTAATGGAAAAGTCTTGGACTAGGGCAGGCTTCGAGAGTCCCACTGGTCGGGAGGGGTGCGTGATTTCACAACTCAGCTGGCAGCTCATGGGCCTCATTCTTGGGGTCCTTGGGGCAGTGGAAGGGTTATCAGCAGCTTCAACGCTGTATCCCCCAGCTTTGGATTCAGACCGGAAGAGACAGTGTCCGGTCTAATGCCACAGCTTTGTTTCCTTATGTCTTTGTGTGCTATAAACTATGCCTGCCCCCCACCAGTGGCTTCCAAAGAAAGGATGCTTCTGTGAGCCAGCCTGGACCACAGGTCCCTGAACCTCAAGGAGGAAGAGGACAGGGCGGTCCACCCGAGGAAAATGCGGATATTCTGCTCAGAAGGAGGAGGGTTGAGAGACCGCACTCGCTGACCGTGGATGGCCAGTAGGATGTTTGCGGACATACATTTCAGCGTCTGAATAGCGTGGAGGACAAACACACCACTTCTGGGTTTTTCTCTCAGAGAGTTACTTATCTCTGCCCAGAAAAAGAACCCTGCGCCTGTGCTCTGTTGTCACAATTGTATCGAACAGGGACATCAAATTAAAAACTTTTGGGATCGTTCACCAAAAGGGTTTCCTGTACAGCACTTCCCTGAGGGGGGATTGCAAGTAGTTACTCATCCATTTCATTGATCTATCGTTTTTATTAAAAAGAAAAAAAAATCCAAGCAACAGAGGAAGTGCAACCAGCTGCCTAACGAGTGGAGATGATAGGAGATGATATTTTGATTGCATTAATCTATATCCTGTTAGTTCACTTTGCTCCTGTCACTGCCACTGGTGAAGTTACTAATGTGAACTAATTACATTTGCTCTGAAAAGCCAGCATTTTTAATGCGTCTCAGCAAGAAAGGTTAATATTATCCATTTAACAGCATGAATGAAACATTGTGTGTGTTGAACTCAAACTGTCCCGAAAGCTTGGATAATAAAAAACCCAGTGGGTTCTTTTACAACCCCCCAGATAAACAGCTTTTGGTGAGAAACACTTAATACTTTCTTCTCTTTAAATCTGACTGGGCGGAGGGCAGTCAGTGTTGGGTGCTGTCTCTTCGCGGGGCAGTCTGGTCACTGTTGGTGACATAGAGCACACGACAGAAGGTGCTCCCTCTTTTAAAAATCTGCAAGGGGGCTGCATATGTTTTCCTAATCAGTGGGGGCTAGTTTTAAAGAGAAAAACAAGTCACCTCACCTTCCTAAATAGTAAAAAAAAACTAAAAAAAACAAGTCACCTCACCTTCCTAAATAGTAAAGCCTTCCCTCCTGTTGTAAAAGCATCTAGGAATTACCAAGACCCGTAACACCAGACAGTTTGAAGGTCGGTCACTTTGCTGGAACCAACCAGCTGCTGCTGAAGACAGCATTTTGGAGAGGGGGTGTTCTGGGAGGTGTACGTTGTCTACGGGGACGTGGTGGGCCCAGCCACTTGCCCACACGCGTGGTACCTGCCGAGATCCCTTCTCTTTAATTGTCTCCAGCTTTCTTGTGACTTGCTCAGTGGTCAACGGTGGGAGTGGGCACAGCCCACAAGCCTCTGCGGCCCGTCCATCATCTTGGGAGCCGCCGTGTGGCATTCTCTCTGGGACACGGTGTGGCAGCTTTGGGCTGGTGACATTTGGCCACCAGTTGGTTCCTTAGTGTCTTTCAGCACAGAGATTAGGAACCCAGAGAGGATCTGTCCTGCCAAGAACATGACCTGTCTGTTTCTTTCTCTCTCTCTCTGGGGAGAGAGTAGGGAGTGAGGGATAGGACATAGAAATACTCTTTTGGGAGGGACTCATCCAAAAGGTTGGGCTGAGGCACAGAACTTCTGATGTTGCGATCTGGCAAATTCCAGATTATCCTCTGGTAAATTTTTCAACAGGAATTTTTCAAAAACAAGTCATTTAAAAGAAGAATTTGAAGGGTTCATCTCGTCTCCTTCCTAGGAGGAAGAAAAGTAGGTTTTAGAAAAACTTTTTGCCATGATATATATATATATATCATATATATATATATATATATGATATATATGATATGTTATATATGATATATGGTAAATAAATAAAATCTTAAGATATATATATTCATATATATGAATAAAATTAATAAATAAAATCTATTTACTTTAGCTAGAGAGAACAAGAGAGAGTGAGTATGAGGAAGAGTGGAAGGGAAGGGAAAGGCAGACTCCACCCTGAGTGCAGAGCGCAACGTGGGGCTTGATCCCACAGCCCTGAGATCATGACATGAGCTGAAATCCAGACTCAGCACTTTACAGACTGAGCCACCCAGGCGCCCCTGTCATCGTATACTTTTAAAGCAGTCTGAGCCTGTCAAGATCCAGGTCGATCACTGTTGATCCAAGAGCGGCAGGATGAAGCCGGAGGAGGAGAGGGAGAGTGTGGGTGGGGAAAGAGTGGGAGGTTCTGGAAACTTCTCTAGCCTTTTCTCTGGCCCTCGGTCAGCCCTTGAGGATTTGTGCTGTTTGTGCTGCATCACCAAGGAAAGACCCACTCAGGGTCTGGATGGCTGTCATAGGAGCACAAGTGTTTCCCCATCCTGAGCTACGCTCCTACAGCCTTGTTTACGAAGGTCTGTCGCTCCGATTTGGGTGATACCTCCAGGCAGGCTGCTTCCTCTGGTTGCAGTTGTCCTTGGGGGTTTTCCCGTGCTGGTTGGTCATGCTCGTGGTGTGCCTGGATTAAAATCCTGTGACGGTCCCCCAGCGCATATCTGCATTTGTTCGCAGGAGCCCTACGATGAAAATTGAGAGGCGGCTGATAGCCTTTACTTGAGCAGAACATGATTTATTCCTCAGTTTGGTCCTGTTGGGAAGCCAGCTGAGGAAGAGCTTTCTTCTAAATGACTAAGATTTAGAATGACCAGTAGGATGTGGTATCCTATTCAGAATTAGGCTTTTGTACTGCTCACAGCTGAGCCCTTGTCTCAGATGCTGTGTGTCTGGGGTGGATGTCCTTGCTTGATGTGGGTGAGGGTCCACCTTTGTTCCTGGACACCATAAAGCTGAACCTCCTTGCCTTGTACATGACTCAGGCCTGATAAATACCAAAGAGGAGGTATTGATGAATGTGTACGGTCATTGGCTTTAAGTTCCAGTATTGATATCCGAGCTAGAATGCCATGCCATAGCATTTTAGTCCTGACTTGTATATTATCAGGCACTTGTGTCCTTTTCAGACCAAGCCACCCCCCCGCCCAACCCCCAGTGATTTTGAAGATTTGGATGGATAATCCTCAGTTGTATTTTCAGGTGAATTTCCCTATTAAGGTTATAAATGGCCAGAATTACTGGAAATTCGGACTTGTACTTGAATACCTAATGACGCCTACCATCCCATGTTACAATTTTCCAGGCATACTCATTTGAACCACCCAACTGCCATTTAGGTCAGCATAACGAACTCCGGTTTACATTCCGGACAACTGAACATCGAGTGCTTTTGCTGAAGCTTCTTCAGTTGATAAAAAAAAAAAAAAATCCATGGTTAAGTGGATAAATGGTGGCTAAATGTGAACCCTCACACCCTTCTCCCCCACCTAGGATGTATACTCTTATATCCTGAAACAGAAAACAAAATAAGAACAAGGTTCGGATGACCTTTTGTCCTACTTAAAAACTTCAAAGTTTACATTGCTTGAAAAAAAAAAAAGTAGTTCTAAGTTTGTGGGAACAATATGCTCACTGTTTGCATGTGGTCACTGCATATTGGGGAGCTGTACTATTTGTGCATTTTAGACAAAATCAACCTGATTCATGCTTGACTCAGGAACTGCAGAACAGCCAGGAAAGGGTGGTGGCTGATCTTGGCCGTTCTTGGTTTTGTGAAAGGACGGCTTGTGCACCGAGTGTCTGGGAACCTGTTGAAGGTCTAGTGTGAGAGAGAATCTTCTGCCTTTGTGCTCCTCTTGTCCTTTCCAGCAGCTCTCGTGGTAGTTTTTCACCCCTTTCCTCAAAGTGGCACTTTGGCGCTTTTTACGCATCAGAGTGTAACTGTGGATATTTTATTATCAACAGAATTGCACATTGATTTGTGACCTTCTGTCTTCTGATACCAAGTGGCACTTTTTTTGGCTTCATCAGAGCCTCCCTTAAAAATTTGCCTTTGAACTTATGCTACCTGCATGAACTTGTGATGAAAGTAGAAAAATAGTCTGTGAAAAATGGCCCCTTTGCTCAAAGAAAATATTAACCTTACGGCTGGAGACTTGCTCTGAAGGAGAGGATGGGAATCTCGTGACTGGGTCCAGCATGTGTCCTGGTCCCCTTGCCATGTGTGTTTACAAGGGACGAGGTTTAAGGGTTCTATGAGGTAACTCAAGCCTAGGGAAGGAACCTGAGAGGACCCTTGCAGAGAGTCACTTTCAACTTAAAATATTTTGCCCCCATTCTTTGCTTTGGAAAGTGAAAGCATGAGGGCTAAATGTTAAGTTTTGATTAGTCCTTGATGCTCCAAAATATCTTCCCATTCCTCCGTTTGTTGCACGTGTGATGCTTGGCCCTGATTTACCACACCTGGTGCATGCCTTTAATTCACCATGGGATGCCTGTGGCTTTTTGAACTCCCCTTTCCAGTTTTTTTCACCCCCTCAGAGAACACCATTGCTGTGGTTGACGAGATGATAAATGGGGCCGAGACTAAATGAAGGCTAAAAGAGCATTTAACAGGCCAAGAATCTGAAGCTTTTAAGAAGAAGAAACAAAAGGGGCACCTGGGTGGCTCAGGGGGTTAAAGCCTCTGCCTTCCACTCAGGTCATGATCCCAGGGTCCTGGGATGGAGCCTCGCATCAGGCTCTCTGCTCAGCAGGGAACCTGCTTCCTCCTCTTTCTCCGCCTGCCTCTCTGCCTACTTGTGATCTCTGTCAAATACATAAATAAATAAATCTTAAAAAAAAAAAAAAGAAGAAGAAGAAGGAGAAGAAGGAACAAAAAACAAGAAAGCCACACAAAGCCAAAACACAGTCTTGAAGCACACCCATCAAAACCCGAGTTTCAGAATTCCCTGCAGCCTTGCTTGCCAAATCATACTGTAAACTCGAAAAGGCTTTTGTGGTTGGTCATATGTGACATAAGAAATCGATGTGTCCAAGAGAAGCAGAATTTCTCTTTTTGAGGAGAAAAGTACAACAAAGGGAAATAATTTATTTTGAGATATTTTAGTTACAATAAATATGTGGCTTGCCATCTCTGTAAGGGCAAAGATTTTTGGTTGGTAGGGTCTTGAACACAGGATGAAAGAGGGCATTAAAACGTCCCAGCTCTAGTCTATGCATTATGGCTGCACATGTGAGAACACTGTAAAATTCACACGGTTTAAAAAGTGGTTGAGGGGCGCCTGGGTGGCTCAGTGGGTTAAGCCTCTGCCTTCCGCTGAGGTCTTGATCCTAGGGGCCTGGGATAGAGCCCTCATTGGGCTCCCTGCTCAGCGGGGAGCCTTCTTCCTTCTCTCTCTCTCTCTCTCTCTCTCTCTCTCTCTGCCTACTTATGATCTCTGCCTGCCAAATAAATAAATAAAATCTTTTAAAAGAAAAAAAAAAGTGGTTGATTTAGGGAGTCCTCTCTCCATCCCTTGGCATCCCCATGTGCCTCTTTTTCCCTTCTGCCCCACCATTTCCTGTGTGAATCTGGGTTGGCTCTTTAAAGTGATGGAGTGAAATTTAATGGTCTCAGGAAACCCCACTTCGTAGCCTACAAGAAGAGGTCTTTCTGGTCAGCAGATCTCAGTCAAATGTATCTGTGGTCCAAAAAAATCCTTCTACTGAGTAGAAATAGCAAAGAATGGTATTTAATAATGCTTTGAGATTTTATTTTTTTTCTGAAGAGTTTTATGTTCTGTATATTTCAGCCTAACTTCACATTTCTGGGTTTTCTCTCGGGAAAGTTGTTCGTAGAAACTGCTGTGTTGACATGTTCGTATCCCTTTCCTTCAAGGGTGTCTCCCCTGGAAGTCTTTTGATATGGCTCAAACATGTTCTTTTTCCTGAGCATTCTGGGGTCAACAGAAATCTGTGCACTATGACAAACTGTTGGCTTTTCAGTTTATAGCATTTCCTAAAACTTGTAGATGCTGCGTGGAGATGGGACTTTCCTCTAGGATTAGGTAAAATCCTTCCTTCCTGGGTGAGGTTCACACTCCGGTCTTGCTCATTTCCTTCTGCACCAGAGGGAGACTCCGCATTGCCTTTTACCAGGCACCCAGAGGGTCACATCAGAAAACAGCAGACTCTTAGCAAAAACTTCCCCGCATGAGAATAAATTGCCAAGTCCTTTCCAGGCCAATGAAGGGGGCTTCACGGGTCGCATTTCCACGTGTTAGAGAGCAGACGTGCGCTTGCATACCTGCCAGCCGCTGCTAGCCCCTCACTGCCTTCTGGTACTCTCTCTCTCCCCTTTCTGGAGAGTCGTTCTGCTTAATTGAGAGGATTCCTCAGAATTGTTGGATTTTCCCAGGAGATGCTGTGAAGGCTTGTCTTCAAGATATAAAACCAGGTCTTGGTGTGAAACTTTCAATAAGTAGGTTAAAAGGCATCTCTCTGGGGCACTTGAGTGGCTGTCTGCCTTTAGCTCAGTCATGATCTCGGGGTCCTGGGGTAGAGCCCCGCATCGGGCTCTCTGCTCAGCGGGGAGCCTGCTTCTCCCTCTCCCTCTGCCCCTCCCTCTGCTCGTGTGCTCTCTTTCTCTCAAATAAATAAGATCTTTAAACAAAAAAGGCATATCTCTCTTGTTCTCTTCCTACATGTGAATTTTTATGTGGTTAATAATATAATTGTATATACTTATTCATTTAATGTCCATTGTTTATGTTTATAATATATATGTTATATATGCACATGTATGTATGTATGTGTGTGTGTGTATGTATGCATGTTCACGAAGACTTCTAGTACCTTTGAAAGGATTGAGAGGCTTAGTTGATGGTTGGCTCTGAGGAGTATCCAGTGACAGTGGTGGGGACAGGGGAGACAATAGCTGAGCTGGTATGAGGGAGGGAACTCAGCAGTTTCAGAATCATTCTGTTCCTGGTAAGCCAGGCTACAGCACCTCCTTCCTTAGCTGGTTCCTGAAATGGTTTACCCCCCATTCAGCTGGGTGGGAAAAAGTCTCTTTCAAGATCAGAGTTTCTTCCGAGGAGTGTATCCAGCCCTCCCACATGCATATCCTGTTAAATATCAGTTTAAAGTTAGCCCGGGCCTGGAGAATGGACATCAGGGAGCCAGGTCTAAAAACAGATCCGTTTGTGAATAAATGAGGAATTCGGTGAAATTTTGAAAATAAACCCAGCTGAGCTCGTGCTGCTCTTGGTCACCGTGAAAGCAGGCAGGAGTGGTGAATAGTTTGGTCTGGCTGAGCTGTAAAAATGCTTGAGGGAACACGTGGGACCAGCTCATGGGAATTTGTGTGGGCTGGGGAGTTCTGACACCGTGAAGGTGTTTGCAACAATTTCTGAAGGGATTCAAATAATTTTCTAGAGTTAACTCCAGGCTGACGTGGCTTGATCTGAGCGACTCCCAGCCAGAACTCCTGTGTTGTGATATTAGCATCAGGTTTTCTGAAGTTCAAATTGAAAAAAAAAGTATTTTTTCCCCTTATTTTAAAACTACAGACACTGATCATTTGGGTTTGTTTCTAAATAATATTATTTTCACTTGTTGTAAAAATTGGCTCACCGGTATAATAATTGCCCTCATAACAAATCCCTTAAGGAGACATGTGTTAAGTTCATCATGATTTCATAGTAAATAGGTCATTTTCAGATTTTTTTTTATATTGCCCCTTCTTTCAAGAGACTAGCGCTTCTGTGTCTGCCTTTTGAAAATAAAGTACTAATTAGATGGATGTTAACATTAAAGGAGGTAAGATGGAAATGCTTGGCTGTTTTTATAATTTGTTGTTGATAAGATTTAGAAGCACAAACACAGTAAACGGTATTTCCATGACACAGATACATCAAGTTCTTACAAGATACCTTTGAGGTCAGTGGGATTTTCATGTCATCTGGAGGAGGGCGGGCCAGGGACTCATTCATGTCTTCTTTCATTGGTTCATTCATTATATAAATACATATTAAGTGCTCACTGGGCACCAAGGAGTCATTTGCATACACTGGCACTTGTTCCTGTGGATGGACTCTCAGGAGACACGTGAATCACACTGGCTACAAACAAAGGGATCCTTGCATCCGTGATGCCTGCCACAAGGGCCAGGTGTAATGCTATGAGACCAGGAGGGAAAGGAAATGATGTGTAAAGGGCCTGTGGTGGGAGTTAGGGGCCAGGCCATGGCAGGGCCCAGAAGCCATCATGAGGGTTGGGTTTTAATAAGAGCAATGGAAAATCAGTGTAGAATATTGAACGGATAGGATGTGTGTCTGTGTGTGTGTGCGCGTGCACGTGTGTGTGTGGGTGGGTGTGAGAGAGAGAGAGAGAAAATGTCATGTTGGCATTAAAAAAAATCACTGTGGCCACAACGTGAAGACAGATAAGAAAGGAGGCCGATTACACCTCTGTCGAAGTGAGCAAGGTCAAGCATGAAGCCCACTTGGACTAGTAGACGTACTGAGAAGTTGGAGACTGGAGAGAGATGAGGAGGCGACATTGCCCAGATTTGTGTTGAGGAGCAGGTGGGCAAGATGTCCAGGGTCATATCTGGGCTTCTCATGCTGGGGGGAGGGAATGCTGGAGGGAGACCAGAGACAAAGATGGTGAGCCTGAATTTGTTTTTTTAGAGATGATGGGTCTGGGCGCCTCTGAGTCATAGAGGCCTTTGGAAGTGAGGACTGGTGCTCAGAGGGAGGTCTGGGCAGGCAGCTGGCTTGGGAGGTTGTCTGTGTGGAGGTGGTCCTTGAAGGCAGAAACAGTCCAGCATCCCAGGGGGTTCAGGGCAAGAAGGTTAGGCCAGGGATAGATCCTAGAATGGCAGCATTCAAGGGCCAGTGGAGGAACCAGGGGTCTCTAGGAACTCAGGGGTCTCCAAAGACCCAAGTGGTCCGAGTGCAAGGAGGAAAGCCAGGGAGTGTGGCGTTCAAGATTCCAGGGGATTGGGTTTTAGGAGAAGGTGGCTGGTCAGGGGAGCCAGTGGACACTAAGAGCAAATGAGGAAGGGAAACGAAGATGTTTACCGGGTCTTGCAACCGGGAGGCCCTTGAGGACCGCACCTGAGAGCTGAGTCAGTGCAGGGGTGAGGCCAGCCGCAGCAGCTTTGGGGAGCGGGCAGGACTGAGGGGGAGGACTTGTGAGGACACAGAGAAGTGTGGCTGTGCCTGGGAGGAGAGGATGGCAGCTGGGGAGGGGGAGGCTTCCAGTGCAGACTGTTTTCTGTCACAGACAATAGGGGCCAGCAGAGGGACTCTGCCAGGAGGGGAGGGTGGAGTGGGGAGCGGAGGGGGAAAGCCCAGTACTGCTCCAGAGACTTGCGGTGGCTCCCAAGCGCAGATGAAGGTGTGCCCTGTAATTAAGAGGAAGGACAGAGGGTCCCTTAAAGGGGATGGTAATGTAAACGGCTCCCCCTTTTATGTCCTGTTATGGTATTCACTGTGGGCTTTGTATATATTTCCTCATTTCATCCTTGCAAACTCCTGTGTGTAGACACTGCCATTACCTTCTTGTAGAGGAGGACATGAAACCCTGGAGGGGTAAGAAACAGCCCCCAGGCCCCCAGCGGAGACGGCTAGCACGAGGGGATGGCCCAGGCAGTCCCCTTCCCTGAGCCCAGCTGGAGTGGAACGGCGGCTTGTACTCTGACCCAGAGGCCGGGGTGTAGCTGTGTAAGGACTTTTTTTTACCCAGTAGAATTTAACATGAACTCACTGCTTTCGGGGATGGTTGCATTTATTTTAATGATTAGCTCTTTTTCTAGAAATATTAACTAGGGTAGGGAGGGGAGAGCTAAGCACTCTTCAAGTAAAACAGATTCTGCGTATTGATTCAGTGCATTGAGCTTTCTGCTAAATTACAGGGTTAATTTACACCTCGTTACACTCTGGGCATCACGAAATGATGGCCACACATTTGTTCTAAAATGGTACTGCTTATTCTTTCTTGGAGGGCCACTTGTGGCACTAAGCTTTTGCACCCCTCCCCCCGCGTTGGCTGCCCTAGGGGTCCCTGGAATGACCAGTGACATGTCCAGTTCCCAGGGAGGGAGCTGGGAGAGGCAGAGACCCCCAGGCAGGGGCCTTTGCGGAACTCCTCAGTGGCAGAGCTGGACCTGTCCTTCCCTCCCTCCTGGGCCCCCACTCCCTTCTCTCTCATCTTACTTGAAATGAGAGCGGAGTTCGGAAACCGGCCCGCGTGGGGGCCCTCGGTAGGGCAGGAGCCCCGTGCTCCTCTCTGGTTTTGTGACAATATCCCGAGGATAAAAGAAGGGGAGAAAAGCATCTTCGAGGAATCGCAGATGCTTCTGAGGAAGATGTCGGGCTGCAACTCCTGGCGCCTGTTCACATTCCTCTTTGGAGAAACTTTTGTTTTCCCTTCCTCTCCCGCTTTGAGGGTGAAAGCTGTTCTGAAACTGACAAGTGAGTCCAGCCATCTCCATTGTCAAGGCTGTGGAGAAACTAGAACTCTGAAGGCAGCGCCTAGGAGAGGGCAAAATGGCGCCGCCTTTGTGGAAGGCAGCTTGGTGGTGGTGGGGGGGGATCCATGAGAGTCATGTGAATGTGAGTAATCTTTGTCCTCAAAGTCACTTCTGGGAATTTGTCGTTGGAGGACACTTGTGCTCATACGAACTGCAGCACTGTTTGTGATAGTGATAGACGGGAACAACCCTGGTGTCCTTCAGTGGGGGGACTGGTTGGTAAAGGAAGAGTTACACACAAAATGGAGTACCTTAGCTTGCCGAAGCGTGAGGGTGCTCCATGTTCTGTGTGAAGGTCTCCAAGATAGAAGTGAAAAAGGCAAGAAATGCTTCTTTTTTGTGAAATTTAGAAAAGTAAACAAGACGGTGTCTTTGCTTTCGTTGATGTCCGTATAGAGTCGCCCCAGAAGGAAAACCAAGAAACTGGTTGGCATGATGATGTACGGGGGCAGGTGGAGAACAAACTGGGTGGGGACGGGGATAGGAGGGCCATGCCTAGGGTTTACATTTTTGCATCATTTTTTTATCTTAAGTCTTGTGCTTATTTTACAGATCAAAACTTTTCAATATTTTTATTTATTTATTAGAGAGAGAGGGAACCCAAGCAGGGGCAGTGGGAGAGGAGAAGCAGGCTTTCCGCAGAGCGGGGAGCCAGACACGGGGCTCGATCCCAGGACCCTGGGACCATGACCTTCACCCGGGGCAGATGCTTAATGACTGAACCACCCAGGTGCCCCTACAGATTAAAACTTGAAAAGCAAAAAGCAGCACTGCTGGGCTCTCTCCCGTTGTGCTTTGGATCTCCCTCTAGGCTGATCTAGGATGACATTCCCTCTTGCAGGAAGACCAAGTGACAGGTGCAAGTCCGTCCCCCTTGCGTAGATCTTTTTGTGTAACATGCAGGCCATTCAGGCAGGTGCCCTGGGATGCTTCACAGAAATCACCCTGGCAGTTGCGTGGATTTCTCCCACAGTCTCTGTCTTTCTAACATCCCACTCATCAGTAGAGGAGATGCCTGTGTAAGTAATGTCTTGGTCTGTAGAAGGGGGTATCTCCACACAGCACGCCTGTCTTTCTCTTTTGGTCTCCTCGTCCTTGTCATTATTAAGTCACAAGTTCTGCTGATCAGATATTCTCCCTTATTTTAAAGAACTTATTTCTGTTCTGTTTTGTTTTTGAGAGCAGAGGCCCTTAGGTGCATGCAGTAATGAATTCAAAGGGCTAAATGGGTGTGTCTTGTTAGTTCTTTGAACCTCTTTTGGTACTTGAATGGTTTTGATTTTTCCCTAACTAGAACTGGTGAGGAAACCCTTTGAACATGCCTTCGGAGTAGCAGTGTTCTTACCTGCTGTCTTATCCACTCGTGCATTGATCCTACGCTGTCTTGATAGATGAACTTGTAATTCACCAGGGTCCTGGATCATTCTGATTAATTTCTCAAGCTATCCACTATTTAACTGTCTAAAGCCAAATGTTCAGGAAATAAAGTAAATTCATGCTGGTGACTCCGGCAATCTACCTTTATAGCTGTTTATAATAGGATATAATCCCATTTATTGGCACCCTTTTCCTATTAGGTTGTAAATAGAGTAAGCAATTTTGGGTGCTATGCTAGTTAGTTGAGTATGGGTGATTTTGCATCTCAGATTCTTTCTGACGATGAAATATTAGAAGAGACGTGTGAGCATGAGAGCTGTGTTGTGTAGTCCCGGAGGGGGGTTAGTAATGATTAGAAGAGGTTTCAAAATTAAAAAAAAAAAAAGAAAAAGCTACCCCGAACCATACCCTCTGGATAGTGAATTGACTGGTGGATTATCACTCTGTGGTTGGGACTTTTGGGAAAGTCTGAAAGGTTCTGTTGTCTCTCTCAAAAGCAAGAGAGAGACAGTAATATCAAATTTGGGTTAGCTGTGTTGTAGCACACACAAGTGAGTATCGCTAGTTTGTTGGAAAAATGGCTCATTACGGACTTTTAAAAATATGACCCCGACTACTAGCTTTAGTAGCAGAATGGTTCACTGTGTGTGTGTGCGTGTGTATGCACGTGTGTGCCTGTATGCATGTGTGTGTCTGTATATGTATTCCTGTGTGGGGTGGAGAGGGGATTAGTTAGGTCAAAAATTTTGAGATCCCTCAGGAGGAGATAAATGTTTGTCTGTTGAATCGTTCTAAAACTAAAAATACCCCCTCCCTTATTTTTTTATTTCTGATTTTGCTTACTGCAGGGAATAATTCCTATATGGCCAGAGTATGCTTCTACATTTATACTTCTGATGTATAATTTGTCCTTTCTTTACCCATCAGGTACACGCCTCAGGATTATTGTAAAAGGAAAATGTGTGGACAAATCGCCTTTTTCTATTCACTTTCATTGTAAAACCTGGAAAAGCTGTGGGATCTAAAGCAAATCCCGTTTATGACTCCTAATACTCACTTGTAGGACTTGCTTGCCTTTTTTCAGCATTCAGAGTGTTTTAAATTAAAACTTTTTGCTGTGTAAGTAGATTAGTTCATTGGCAATCCGTATTTTGGCCTCTTTCCTGCAGACGTTTTGTTAATTGCTTTTATTCTTGAAGCCCTCCTTGCTTTACTTCTAAGACTTGATTTTCAGCAGCTACAATGGTTATTTCAGGAGTTATTAGAATTAAGAGCCAGAGAGAGATGCTGTTTATGTCACATTTTAGGCTGGGCTGGTGCACTCACATATTGCGTGTGGTGGGGGGTCGGGTTGTCTAGAAGGGCTCTCCTCTGCCAGGTGGGGTGGGACAAAACCTTTTGGCTGCATCTCTTTCTTTTTTTTCCCAGTGAGACCCCAAATGTGCATTCGTTAAGTAGTTCCGGTTGGTTCATTATTCAACCAGTATTTGTTGTTTCTGAAGATACCATTACTTATTTCTCTCTCTCTTAGCTTTAAAAAATTGAGTTTAGGTAAGATTAGGGTCGAGGCAGTATAATTTAATAGATTATTTACCGCTTCTCTGAAACTCTCCTTCACCCATGAGATGGGACTGACACCACCTGTCTAACTGGCTCAGATACTCCAGGCTCACATTTTTTTGAGTAACAAGTGATTCACCCTGGGAGCCAGCAACCTAAAAGCTGATTTCAGAAATGCTTCTGTTTGATTTTTAGGTTGCTTTACAACCCACCCACGTGAGGTCCTGACCCTTGAGCATAATGGTCTTTCTTCTCGTGACCACCCCCCTTTTTCAAGCTTTATAAACTTCTACTAGTACCTACTAGTGGGAGCCACAGAATAAATCCTTTTATTATGTAAATGCCATTTAATTCACCTATTTTTTAAAACTCCAGGTTTTTGTACTTGCTTTGTTGTAGTTAGCCAATGGGGACTGCTGTCTTTCGGTGTGTGCAGAGGCAGAAGTTTAAACTGTATCTTCAATATTTATATTTCTGTTTGTTCTTGGTGACACAAAGTGATTTGGGTCACTCTGACATTTAATCAAGTTAAACAATGTAGCTCTTGGAAAATATGTCTAGCAGGTAATCTGAGAGCTAGTTTTCCAGTAAAACAAGGGAGAAATTTCATCAGGATTAATTTATTAATTTCTTAAGCATCTCTTTCCCAGTTTGGCTTGGTCTTCTCAGTTTTCGAAGTTCCCATCAGCAACTGTGCCCTCTCTCGTTATTTAATAATGAACGGTTACAAATTGTTTGTGTGTTTTTGTAATTAGAATGTGATCGCAATCATCTACCAGATGAGCTGACACTGTAATGACATAAAGTCAGTAACAATTATGCCTAACAGGAAAATTAATTATGTAATCCTATCATACCGTATTTTGCCTATGAGATTAGATTTGGCTGTGACTAGCCTGGCCCAGGCAAGTGACAGTGTGTGGCAACTCTTCTCATTTTTCTGGATAGACTGGTTCACCGTAATGTTCACCGTGTCACCTGGGAAAAATCATTTTGATTATTTTAGATTTTTAAAATAGATATTTTTAGGGGCACCTGGGTGGCTCAGTAGTGGGTTAAGCCTCTGCCTTCCGCTCAGGTCAGGATCTCAGGGTCCTGGGATCGAGCCCCGCATCCGGCTCTCTGCCTGGCAGGGAGGCTTCTTCTCCCTCCCCTTCTGCCTGCCTCTATGTCTCCTTGTGATTGCTCTCTGTCTGTCAAATAAATAAATAAAATCCTTAAAAAAGTAAATAGATATTTTCAAGCTTTTGATTTTCTGCTTAAAAGAGAGGGAAAAACTCTTCTCATTTGGATATTTTATTCTTCTAGTTTCTTAGTGAATAAAGATACTTGCTGGTAATCAACCAAGAGGGGCCATTCTTTCTCCTCCCCATTCCTTACCCTTAAGAGATACGAAGCAGTGAAAATGAATTGCTCGCCTGCAGTAATACCACTTGGACTCCAGCAGAAGTCTTCATCCTTTCCTCTTGGCATTCCTCAACCTTTGACCTAGGCTCGTAAGAGATACGAAGCAGTGAAAATGAATTGCTCGCCTGCAGTAATACCACTTGGACTCCAGCAGAAGTCTTCATCCTTTCCTCTTGGCATTCCTCAACCTTTGACCTAGGCACCCATCTTCCTGCGGTGCAGGCTGAGACTGGGCAGGCTGGGGAGAGGGAGCCTCATCTGGGGATGCTGGAGCACCTGTGCCTCCCCCGGGAGGCCGGCTTTACAGGTCTCACTGTGTCCCTGTGCTCTGAGGCTTTGAGGGTTGCAGGCAGGGGGCTGGCCTTCCTGACCAGTTGCACTTTGCTTGAGAAGGACACTGGAACTATCGAATCCAATCATCTTCCAGGTATAAAAGCTTGATGCTCTGAGGTCTTTAACAGTTTGTCCAACGGTAAAGCTGGGACTACAATCCAAGTCTTTTTGAGCTTACTCTAGTATTCTTTCTATCTTGTTTTTTGTTGTTGTTGTTCTTTGTTTTTTGTTTTTTTTAATTGCCTAAATCTACTCAGCTTCTAGGAACAAAAGTTTGTCCCTGAGCTAAAGAGTTTGGAAAAAAAAACCCTAAAACTCAGAAAAGTCAAGTCTCCTATGAGTTTACTTTATGCTAGGTTTTTTTTTTTTTTTTTTAAGATTTTATTTATTTTTGAGAGAGAGAGAGAGAGCTAGCATGAACGGGTTGGGGGGTGTGAGGTGGGGTTGGAGGGGCAGAGGGAGAGGGAGAAGCAGACTCCCTGCTGAGCAAGGAGTCTGATGCAGGACTCGATCCCAGGACACTGAGATCATGACCTGAGCTGAAGGCAGAGGCTTAACTTCCTTAGCTACCCCAGAACCCCTTTTCTGCTAGATTTTAAAGTGTATGTTAGTGTAATCCAGCCTCTTACAGTACTATGTTTTTTTCCTGGCATTTTGAATGGCCACAAACCCATTCTCAGCCTTATTTTTAAAGGTTACATAAAGTTACATGGGATGGAGATGCTGTGGTACACATTCCCCCGTGTTGGGCATTTGCGTTGGTTCCAATTCTTCATAATTTTTCAAGATTGTAGGTAAGGCTGCAATGAATGTTATTGCGCCTTAAGTTTTGTTCTTTACTTCAAATTAATTCTTAGAATGTATTCCCCTGAAAGAGGATTTCTGAGGAAAGGTATGAATTTGAGGCTCTTGATCCACATGGCCAAATTGCTTCCTGGGCAACTTATTCCCATTCATACTTGGGCTGGAGCTCCTAAGTCCTGTGTGCGAGATCTTCATGATCACTTTATGAGAAATTGGCCACGAATAAGAAAACCACAAGGAGAGAGAATAACGCTACTGTTTTGATATATGCTGTGATTTGGGTGGGCGTCTCTTATCCCCATGCCCTCCCCAGCCCAAATCAATCCTCTTTATAATCAATATGTATAATATAAACTCCTTACTACTTATGTTATACATTTATTTTGTCAGCCCATGTTAGTGTTTGTTTACATGGGAATTAGAGCATCGGGCTAGGTCTTCTCAGGAGTCCAACATACACAATTTGTACCGACTTAGTTCTTTGGGTCCTGAATTGAGGTGGTCTCGAAACCCATTGAGACAACTGTCCAGA
This sequence comes from Mustela nivalis, assembly GCF_964662115.1. Lineage (NCBI taxonomy): Eukaryota > Metazoa > Chordata > Mammalia > Carnivora > Mustelidae > Mustela > Mustela nivalis. The sequence goes on from NC_139025.1 coordinate 129,745,348, forward strand.
CACGTGGCCTGAGTATTTGCCCTTCCAGATCTCCCTCCCCTTTATATTAGCCCCTAACAAGACAATGCTCTCAACAAAACACTCACTTGTGGACTTTTGACATTTGTGACTTTTTTTTTTCCCCAAAGATTTTATTTATTTATTTGACAGACAGAGATCACAAGCAGGCAGAGAGGCAGGCATGGGGTGGGGGCGGGGGGAAGCAGGCTCCCTACTGAGCAGAGAGCCCGATGCGGGGCTCGATCCCAGGACCCTGGGATCATGACCTGAGCCAAAGGCAGAGGCTTTAACCCACTGAGCTACTTATGACTATTTTCTGAACCCCAAACCAAGTCATTTTAAATAAAAATCAGGATAGGTAACTGAAAACTCAGGACATATGGCCATCGTAGCTAATGGGTCCTGCCACCTGTGGAGTCGTTTTGATGTAAACCCATTTTTAAGGAATGGAGTGTTTATTAATTTAATGATATCTAAGTTTTATCCTCTAGCTGTATTTTACATGTGAGTGATATAGCTCAACCTTGTGATATATGTGATACTAAAGGTACTTTGAGTTATTATAAATAATACATAATTAACTTTTAATGAAAATGTATCATTTCAATTTGTATCAAGTACCCAAGAAGAAAAACCTAAAATAGTAGTAAAACAGTTACTCGGATGAGATGAAGACTATGTTTGAGGCTCGAGAATCAGATAAAGTTTGATATAAATTCTTAAAGGGACATGGAGACCTTTTTGCAAAGCTTATTTATAAAGTTAATGAGATTGTGTCTTTTGAATCATTTTGTTTAGTTTTTAACTTATCATCTGGGAGGAGGTTGTGGAGAATTCCCCGTTAGTAAAACCATGTTGAATCGGTGTTTCTTACAGATGGTTTTATTTCCTTTTTGTATTACTTGGATCATGGAACAAGTGTCTCGGAGAATCTGAGATACAAAGATGTGAGTTTCTCTCTGTAATAGAGAACAGATACTTTCAGTTTTAGCCGAGATGTTTCTCCTTTTCGCTCTTGGCTGTGACTGTGTTGCAAAAAGCTTCTGTGCTGTTCTCCGTTCTGTGTTGGGACCCTATCTGCTCCTTGACTTTGTAGTGTTCCTGCCACCTTATTTATCAGAGAAGCCCTGTCTTTCTTTTTTAGAAAATCTAAATGTATTTTCAACACACCATTTAACTCCCTGCCTTGTTGCCCTCTTTTCTGTATTTTGTACTTAACCAGGACTGTCTTACAAAAAAGGGATCCTGTGTCAACACAGGGAGGTGACGAGGTCTCCAAATTCCCTTTTTCTGTTTTTTTTTTTTTTTTCTTTTCTGCCTTTCATGGCCCTTCATTAATCCAGGTAGCTTGAAAGCCGTAGCTTTGACCCTCCTTGATGTTTTCCTTCTCCGTGTCCCCCTGGAATTTGGAAGGCTCCGCTCACCCCTCTCCCAGCCAACGGCAGCAGCCCCTGCGAGTCGCAAGGGGAAGGCTCGACCACTGCCTCCTTTGTCCTTTTCTTACTGTCCAGAAGAGTCTTACGCGCTCTTCTCCAGGAAATCCCTGGCCTCTGCCAGCAGTCTGCCTGTGAATATTGGAGAGAAGTTGCTGCTTTTTAAATACCAGTTGAGACGTTCAAGGCTGATGTCGTGGTTGTTACCGACTCCCAATGTGACAGGTGAGGACTGCCGACATTTTCAGTCACCTGTGACTCACTTACGCTGGCGGCACTTGTAACACTGGAAAGGAATCCACACACGTTTGGCTGTAGTTGGAAGTAGCAGAAGCCATGGACTCAGAGACTGCCAGGCAGCCCTGGGAAACCCACGGGGAGGCAAATTTTGTTACTTCATTCTGTCTTCCTTTTGGAGAGGATAGAAGTAATAAAAGGACACTAGTAATGACTAGCTTTGCAGGTCATGTACCTACAGTTTAATCCTCTTGATGAGCGAATGAAGGGAGGGGGAAACTGTATCCAATTTACAGATGATGAAGTGGACTCAGACTTAGAAACTTGCTTCTAAGTGAAGCTGGGACTCAAACCTAGCTTGATCTGAGGCGGCCTGCTGAAAGGCCCTTCTGACCTTCCAAGAAGCTGCGATATGCAGATCTCTTTTCTAAATTCTGCGCGCCTGGCAGGTGCTTTGTACTGTCAAAATGGATATATATTTCTGGACCCCTTTAAAAGTTTCTCTCACAAAATGTAAACAAGTAAACAGTGATGCAAATAAAAAATAAAAGATACATATAGAAAAATCTCTACTGCGTTCTTTCTCTTAGAGCATAAACCTCTGTACCTACGTATAATATAATTTGGGGTGTTCCTAAAAATGGGATCATGCTGTTAACATGGAATATTCTGTATGGAGTGTTCTGTATGTAGCATTTTGTTCAAGTATGGATATCATTTTATTGCATATATTGCATATATGGCAATAAGAGTTAAGATTTTACCAGTTTACAATATGGATGTGTTATGATTGAGCCAGTCATCTTGTGTTGACGAATAGTTCTGTTGCTTTGGGTTTGTTTGTTTTCCTGTGCTTTGTTTTGCTACTAAAACAGGATTACAGTAAATTCACTTGTATATATATATAGATATCCATCCTTGTTTGTTTGCCGGTACGTTTGTTTCTGTGGAAAAGAACATTGCTATCTTTCTTCCAATTTTAATAAAAATATTACAGTGTTGTAAGTATTGAATATGCTTGTTAGGTTTTGGAAAATATAATTCATCTTTTTTAAGTTGTATGTATCTGTTCATGTTTTAATTTTTATTGAAAGAGACTGACAGATTTTATTAAATGCCTTTGGGGCATGATGTAATTGAAAGCTTTTGCTTTTATTTTGTGGTGTAATAAATTACATTGATTAGATTTCCCAATACTGAATCATCTTTGCGTTCCTGGAAGAAACCCGAATTTGTTACAGTGTGGTATCCTTTTGATATGTTGCTAAATTTGATTCGCTAATATTTTATTTAATTTCTATGACTACAGTTTTGAGATGGGTCTGGATGTTTTTCCTTATTTGAGTTCTATCCTATATTGATATTACGATTATGTTTTGAAAATGATTTAAGAGATACCTCATCATTTTCTAGAGTCTGGAAGCATTTAACACAATATAAGAAAAAACTATTTCTTAAATATTAATGAAAAATCAACTGGAAAACCACCTGAGTTTGGTATCTTCCCCCACTCTCCCCTGAAATCTTTTAAAGCACATTCTTTAGTTTTCCAGGATAAATTAAAATTGTACTGTTCAGTTCTTTTACCTTTTCTCTGGATTTTGATAATTTCTAATTGCTGGGGGAATTAGTTTACCTCAAATTGAAGTTTAGTGAATAGAGTTATTCATAAGATTGTTATAAATTTTTTTTGGTATTCCTTGTAATAACTTATTCCTCATTACTCATGCATATTTTTGCTTTTGTCCTTTTTTTCCTTAATCAAGCTTGTTAGAAGCTTATATATTTTATTTTCTTGAAAGAACTGGGTGTATAAAAAAAACGAACTGGGTGTATCGATTTCATATTCATCTTTTAACTTTACTTTCAGTATTAATCTTCATTCACTTTTACTATTCTTTTGACTTAGTTCTTATTAAGTTGAATGCCTATCTCATTTTCCTTTTAGTCTTAAAGTTATGATCTGTGATGTAGCTCTGAAATCTCCATCTGAAGGGATTCATTAAAGTTTACTTGTGTCTAAGTATATGATCAATTTTTAATTGTTCCGTGGACATTGAAAAACCATACCCTCTGTAGAGCACAGAGTTTCATTTTTTTATATTGAGTGAATCAAACTTCCTGATGATATTCTATTCAACTAGAGCCTCCAAATCCTTGTTTGTCATTAACTGTCAACTTGAATGGTAGGTTCAACTATCTTTTATAATTTTTTAACTTGACTGTTTCTTACAGCTTTTGCTTAATGAGTTCACCTGCCATTTTGTTTGATGCATAAAGATCTATAATTCTTGGGGCACCTGGGTGGCTCAGTGGTTAAGCCTCTGCCTTCGGCTCAGGTCATGATCCCAGGGTCCTGGGATCGAGCCCCGCATCTGGCTCTCTGCTCAGCGGGGAGCCTGCTTCCTCCTCTCTCTCTGCCTGCCTCTCTCCCTACTTGTGGTCTCTGTCTGTCAAATAGGTAAATAAAATCTTTAAAAAAAAAAAAAATCTATAATTCTTACATTTGCCTCAGGTTGCATATTTGTCCTTATATAGTATCTCACTGTCTGGCTGATGGCCTTGAATTTTCCTTTGATTTCAGTATTGCCACCCTTACTGGCTTTTTATTTATACTTGCTTGATATACCTTTGTTTAGCTCTTCATTTGTAAACCTTGTCACTTTGTTTTAGGTAGGTCCCTTTTTGTTGGTGTCGTTAAACAGAGCTGGACTTTTTAAAATCCAGTATTACAGTTTTGTCTTTTCATGGGGACATGTTGCCTTGTCCATTTTGATTGTAATCACTGAGACATGTTGCTTGATTGCTTTCACCTTACTCAGTGGTTGTCCCTTATATTATTACTTTGTTTTGGGTTTCTCAATCCCCGTGTTAATTGAACAGTTCCCTTGTTAACTTGAAAGTTACGTTCTTTTCAGTTCCAACAGTGACTAAGTGTTGCAAGGAACACTTTCTCTCCTAGCACACCAGTATCCAATCACTGGTTCATCCACCAGGATACCCATTTGCCCAGCTCCTGTACTGCGTGTAGCTCTCTGTATCTCCTTGATCTGTCCTCCAAGCTTCGTATCTTTGGACTCATGAATTCCATGTTCCTATTCCTTACTCTTGAATTACGTGCATTTCTTCTTCTTCTCCTTAAGATTTTATAGTTAAGTAACCTTTATATCCAACGTGAGGCTGGAACTCATGACCCTGAAATCAAAAGTCACATGCTGGGGCACCTGGGTGGCTCAGTGGGTTAAAGCCTCTGCCTTTGGCTCAGGTCATGATCAGGTCCTGGGATCGAGCCCCGAATCAGACCTTTTGCTCAGCAGGGAGCCTGCTTCCTCCTTCTTTGGGCCTGCTTCTCTGCCTACTTGTGATCTCTGTCAAATAAATAAATAAAATCTTTAAAAAAAAAAAAAAAGAGTCACGTGTTCTTCCATCTCCTTCATCCTCCAAAACATTAATTTCATATTCTAGAGCAATAGATACTTTCTGTGAATTTTATTTTTTATTTTTAAAATTTTATTTTGTTGTGCTAACACTTTCCATGAGATCTACCCTCTTAGCGAATTTTTAAGTGTATCATACAGTATGGTTGACTATAAGGACAGTGTTATATAGCAGATCTTCTCAATTTATTCACGTTGCTTAATGGAGACTTTATGCTTTCCTGTTATTTTTTTTTTAGGTTTTTTAAATGGTTTTTTTATTTTGAATCACAAAGCTGTTATGCTTCACTTGCATCTCCACGTATGTTCTCATTACGTTTCCCTTAATATTCTCCTCTGCCTGATTGGTTTTACTTCTGTAGGTGCTGTTTGAAGTTCGGCTTGGTCACCCTCCCTGGGGCCCCTGTGTCCTTCTCAGTGGGTCATGGTTTTCCTTTGCTTGCTTATGGCTACCCTCAGGAGCCGTACAGCTTCCAGCTTGGTATCTCAAAGGTAGTGGCAGGTGGTAGATGACAGCAGTGAGAAAAGAGATCCCCTGCTGCACCGGTGCTCTGTTCCCAGCCAGCCCTGGCCACCAGCCTGGAACAGCGCCACCTTCCCTTGAAGCCCCCTCCCTTGGGTTTTAGCTGGGTCAGTGGCTTGAGCAGGATCGCCAGGCTTCTTCTCTTCCTGTGGGCCCTCAGCTACAAAGACGGTGGAGAACCATGCCTGCTGTCTCTCCTGCAGACACTAGGGATCCCAGGGCCTCCGAAGCCCCTAACACCTGCAGGCTTTTTGGATAGTTGTCCTTGCTCCTTCCAAGAGCGGACTGGGAAGGGAGGGAGGATCAGGAGGGTTCACTCAGGCCACCATCTTCCCCACAAAGAACGTGTTAGAGTAGATTTTTACTTGCTGTGCTTTGGGATGAAAGTAGGAAACAGATGTGCACTCGGAAACACCTCTGAGAACAAGGATGCTTCCGTGGAGCGGGATTGCCCTTAATTTAATTGTGGAAATGAGGATAATTCCTTAAAGGAAACACAATGCAGAGTACGGTTCTGTTACCAAAAGGACTCTACTTCTTACCCTTCTTCCCCACCCCCAGCATCTTCTCCCCTGCATCACTCGATTCAGAGAATAATACATCCTAGCAATGGAATAATCTTTGTTAATAACATTAATTATATGGCTGAAGCGTGTAGACACACACACACACACACACACAGCGAAAGGTGGCATTGCTTCTCTTCACAGCTGAAACCCTTGAGGCAAAATGCCTAACCCGCTTGGCCCAAATTTGAGAGTGTTAGTATCGGCATCTCTGTGCAGGTGTTTATGGCTTATATGCATGGGCTATTTATAGAAAGTGGCATTGGGCGCCCCAGAAAGGACTGCAGCATTAGGCTAAAACTATGTGTGCTCATTCTTCATCTTCATGCCAGTCTTGTCTTTGGAATTAAGTGTGTTTCCCCCATTTTTCAGTATCTTAGGATTTAAGCGCCCAAGTACCGGCACGGTTTGGTCCGACGTTGGTGGGATGACGTGGGAAATACCTTCCCTTGCATCCCAGAAGAAGGGCCTCCTCTGTGGTCTGTTGGATGAACTCCTGTTACTGCAGAGGTGCTACAGAAAGAGTTACACGTCCTTGCAAAATTGGCAACACAAGCAAGAACCTGGAAATTGTTGCTATGCATGTAGCTCAGATTACTTAACCCCTTCCATACTGAATTTTTTTTTTTTAACTTTTTATTATCTTTATGTCTGGTAGGGGTCCAGGGCAATATGTCAGATCAAGTTGAATATTTTCAAGGTATCTTTTTTTGCATTCCTTGGGTACATATTCTGTTTAGAATATTCTTGCGTATCAGGCCTATGCATTCAAGTTTGTGAACACGGGTGTCTGCGCTCGCCGTGTGAGGCTCAACCACGGTGTCACTTGTGAGGTTCCTTAAAGGTGCTAAGCTTTTCACATCTCAGATGGGTCAGCCGCCTGTCGCACTGCCCCTCGGAGACTCGCTTCCTATCTCCGTCCACCAGTGTTTGCCGATGGGGCTGCTGCCTTCGCTGCCACTTTTGCCTGGTTAGTGCGAGGGAACACCATCATTTTTCTCTTTTTTAATGAAGCAGTAAGGTCCGTTTACATAGTGATAAATAAAGTAATTACCACAGCAATGGCATTCTGCCTAAGTCATCTTGAAAACTGAATGCAATATCTTTTTAATAGCCCCATAATGGTCTCTTGAAGTGTTACAGATTTTTATAACGATAGCTGTAATACAAGTGCCATTATTTACTGTGAGACGCGAACACTTTGACCATTTACACGGGTCCTTGTGCGCCTCCAGCCGAGCTAAGCGCGCATCAGTGTGGACGGGTGCAAGCTGGCTTCTGCGGTGGGCATCTGCTGGGTCGCCCTTGGATAAGCAGGGAGGCCAGCCCGTCTCCAGCTCGCGATGCCTGCAGTGTGTCTTCTCCAGCTCTCCACTGCCATGCAGGAGGTTTTAGGATCTCTTCTTTTTTTGGCAAGATGGGAGATTCTGTTTTTGGGAACTCCCAGTCTCTGCCCGGCTTGGAGGGTGTTATGTAAGAAGTTGTGTTTCTTTGGTTTCCCGGTGATGACCCACCATTTGAGACAGGCCAAAAAGAGCATCGCAAGTGATGAAAAGCGGGAGGAGACTGTTGCTCAACTCTCCTCTTGGCTGGTATCATTGGCTTTTTGATTTCTAATTAATTAAAACACTTTAAAGTGACTTATACTCTGAATAGCCTCTTCATGCCAAATGTCAAATAAACTAGAGACAAGTTTAGCATAGAGTCAAGCTATCCTCTTGGTGAAGTCTAGGTCTAGGTGCCATCTGACCAGTGGCTGGGGACCAGCTCTGCTGTGGGGATTCAGAAGCTCTGTGTTCAAGGCAGCCCTAGCTCTGAGCTCCAGAATGTTCTCCCACGAGCTTGTCTGTGAGGGCACAGCAGAACACTTGCACATCTGTTATGGACTGTCCTTGGCTCAGATGGCTTGAGGTCTCATGGAGACATGCCACTGTCACCCATGGGAATCAGGGTGCTCTGTCACCGTGTGGCTTTCCAGTTTCTGCTGGGTCCCAGATCAGTTTCAGGGACAGAGTCAGGAGGGAAGAAGGGCACATTCCAGAGCCATGTGTGTGTGTGGGGGGGGGGGGTGGGGGGTTGGCTACAAAGTCTTAAAGAGGCAGGAAGGGGAATGGATATGGAGGGAAGAACATCCAGAGCAGGTAAGGAAATGACTTCCTCTAACATTTCACAGAGACCGACTCAGCCAGGGGTGAAGCCCTCAGGACTTGATTCCAGAGCTTGTCTGAGACCAGCCAGGGTGCATTGGCTAGAGCCAAGGGTATGGAGGCCAGACATGCCCTTGTCCTGCATACAGCTTTGTGGGGACTTGTCCTTTCTGCTGGGCTTTGAGGCAGACGCTTGAGTGGCCTTCCCACGCAATAGTCCCTCACCCCTCTGACCCAAGCATGAGCCATTGTTCTTGCCAGAAAAGCCTTCTATGGGTATCTCCATATCCTTCCTTTCTTTCAGGTCCCCTTCAATCCCTAACTCCTTAGGATGGAATATATATTGGTAGATCCACTCCTGTAACATTTGTTGGACACCTGTCATACGCCAGTCCTCATGCTCTGTGTGGGTAGGGGTTGCGGGGGGTACCATGATGACTCACCCTTGTTTCTGCTTTCAGGGAGCTCATTGTCTAGGGGGAGAAACAGACAACACTTACGCCTTCACTGCACACAGTTTTATTCTTTACCTGTTTAATCAGCCAGTCTCGCCTTCCTGACATTTATTCCCAGTTTCGGAGCATGGGTGATGTGTACAGCTGACTTTCCATACGGGGACCACAGTGCCTTTCCCCACCTCTAGTGATGATGCAGCTGGCTTGCTCTGATGACAGCAGTCACTCTTGTACATGTGCAGTGACTATGACACTGGCGTCAAGAAATGGAAGCACATATAAGAAACTACTGAAAAGGATTACTTCCTAAATATGTACCTATTGATAGCGTTTTGGTTCTCAAATTGTGTGAATACCTAGTCAAAAAAAAAGTTATAAATTAAAAAAAAAAAAGTGCATCTTTCAAAAATGCATTTCCATCCGAAGGTTAATTTCTCTGTTTGGGAGATCACATGCATTCAGATATTTTTAAATTTAAAGTTTAAATTTAAAGCTAAATTTAAAAGAAAAAGTAAACACTTGTGAGGAAATGAAAACCATTGTAATGTGCAAAATGGGGTGTGGAGACGCTTTTCTGATTTACTGTGGACATCTTCTGTGGTGTTCAGCTTACATAGTCTAGCCAGGGAGATATTTTTTCATTCTAGCTTCATTTTTCCTCAATAGATTTAGATTCTTCCCTCTGCCATTTTGTTCATTTGGAGTATTGTGCTCTAGCCTGTGAATTAGGGGCCACAAACAAATCTTGGAAAGCAAGGAATCTATCCCTAGGCCATGTTCGTTTTCTTGTTTTTAGCATAGTTGACATTGTGTAGCTAACATGGTTGGGATTCTTGTTTGGGATTTTTTTTTTTTTTTAAAGAACAAAGCCTTATGTCCATTGTCATCCTGGTGTGAAGCAGTTGGCCTGCCCCTGGCCCCCACCCACCTTTCCCCTATGTGTGAAGCATTCTAAAGCTTGTTAATGGTCCTGACCCTGGGACCGGTATGGGTTCCCTTTAGAAACCTCTGGATCTTAGTCTCATCCAAGTCGTAACCTTAAATCCTGGCATGGATTCTCTTGTTAAAACTGGGGTGAGTGGTTTAATCTCTTTTATGCCTTTGTTTTGAATGCTTGGGCCAAAGAGTCCCTTAGAGGCCACCTGACTAGGTGAGGACTGTTGACCTTCCTCTGCAGGTGGTTGGTCAGGCCTGTGTACCTGTAAATGGCATACAGTGCCATTATTATTATTATTATTATTATTGGTAACAGCTTTATTAAGATACTATTCACATACCATACAGTTCACCCATTTAAAGTATACAATTCAGTGGCTGTTAGTATATTCAGAATCATGCAACGGTCAGCACAACCAAGTTTTTTAGGGTGCCCAATGCGATGATTTAATACACGTATACATGGTGACGTGATGGCCACGGTTGAATTAATGAACGCATCCATCACCGCACATTGTCGCCGTTCCCGTGTATACATTGAGAACACTTCCCATCTACCTTTTAAGCAAATTTCAAGTATATGATAGAGTATTAACTATAGTCTCCATGCTGTACATTAGACCCTAATAGTGTGTTCACCTTGTAATTGCAAGTTTGTACCTTTTGAGCAGAATTTCCCCTTTTCCTGACTCCCAGCCCCTGGCAACACCTTTCTACCCTCTGGTTGTACAGGTTTGACTTTTTAGATTCCACATATAAGGGAGTTCACGGGGCGCCTGGGTGGCTTCGTCAGTGAGCCTCTGCCTTCAGCTCCGGTCACGATCCCAGGGTCCTGGGATCGAGCTCCGCATCGGGCTCCTTGCTCAGCGGGGAGCCTGCTTCTCCCTCTCCTTCTGCCTCCCCGTCCCCCTGCTGTGCTGACTTCCTCGCTCTCTCAAATAAATAAATAAAATCTTTAATTTAAAAAAAACAAGTGAGATCCTGCAGTATTTATCTTTCTCTGTCTGGCTTATTTCACTTAGCCTCATGTTTTCCAGGTTCATCCAGGTTGTTCAAAATGGCAGGATTTCCTTCATTTTTATGACTGAATAATATTTGGGGGGTTTTGTGTGTGCGTGTGTGTGCGTGCTCACGCGTGGCCTTGATCCATTCATCCATCAACAGGCATTTCAGTTGTCCATATCCTGGCTGTTGTGAATAACATTATAGCGAATGTGGGAGACGCTTTCAGTCATGGGATGCATATGGGATGGCCGTACCCTTCTGTCAGCGCCCTGCAGCTGTGATGCCGAGTATGACCCTGTTCAGGCGAGTGGTTCTCAGTGAGAGTATATGTTGTTTTAGGGCATTTGTTCCCATCCTGGGTGCTCAGGAGTGGGCCTGGCTTTGTGTGTGTGCCCGGTAGGGTGCGTGTTTCAGCTTTTTGATTATCCTGGGGAAAATACTGTTTTGGTTTTGTTTTTAGGATTATTTATTTATTTATTAGAGAGAGAGAGAGAGAGAGAGGGAGAGAGAGAGCATGTGATCTGAGGGAGGGACAAGCAGACTCCACACGGAGCACGAGCCCAAAGACATATAGGGTTCAGTCCCCCGACTCCCAGACCGTGACCTGAGCCAAAATCAACTTGGCCACCCAGCTGACTGAGCCACCCAGGCGCCCCCGGAGAAAATACTGTTGATGGGAACCCTTGGCATTGCATCTGATTTGCTCTTGTGGCTGCCATATTAGCAATAAATAGATGCTCAGTTTGCATATTTAACAACTTTTCTTCCTAAGGTCTACTTCACTACAGAATCAGCCTTTCGTGTCGAAGTTGAGCTTTTAATCGCATGAGGCTTTTGTGTCTGAACTGGTATGTAACTTTTCTCCTTATTAATCAGAAAAAGCCACCAAGAGTGTTATAATTTATAACAGAATGGAGGAATAGTCACAAATAAGCTTTTTCTCTGAAAAAAATTTTGTTACACTACCTTTATCATCACAGAAAAAAAAGAGAAGTTTTGTAAGCAAAAAATAAATTATTCAGATGCTGAAATCATCAGCCTTTATGAGTAACACATAGAATGTTGGTGTGGTGTTTGCTGCAAAGGCATTACATACAGGAGAATTCTGGGGACTTTTACCAAATAAGGGAAATTAGATCTCATTCCAAATAGAGGCTTTCAGCACAGGAAAGGGGGCACTTTATAAATATTGTGAAGAGTTTTTAGAGATAATAGAATAACAGAGGATACTGAACTTAATTGAAACAATTTCCAGTATATGTTCTTAACGACACTGTTTGAATGATAATTTCTTATGCTGTTTACAAATCCATATCTCCACCGAGAAGGTGCCTGTGTGTTTTCAGAGCCACTGAGAGTATGTTGGAAGACTTTTTTTCTGATGTGTATGATGAAAGATTTGCTTTTTTAAAAAAAGCAAGTTTATTATTTTTTTTTATTGAGATAAAATTCACGTATCATTAAGGACTTGAAGTGAACAGTGCCGCAACATTTGGTGCATTCACAGTGCTGTGCAGCCGACATTTCTTTCTAAAACATTGTCATCACTCCAAAAGGAAACCCTGTTTCCATTCAGTAGTTGCTCCCTCCTCCATGTTGCCCATTCTTCTCAGTCTCTGGCAGCCATCAGTCTGCTTTCTGTCTCTATGGATATACTCATTCCAGACACTTCATATGAACTGACTCATTCATGGTGAAGCATGTATCAGCCCTTCGTTCTTTTCTACAGTCGAATAATATTCCATTGTATGGATATACCACGTTTGTGTTTATCCACAAGAGTTGCTTTTTATTGCATAAACTCAGGACTCAACATCTCAGTCTTTATCCTGGGCTGGACACACAGTGAGTACATTATCTCTCTCTTTCTCCCTCTCAGAAACTGAACAGTCATGCCAACACTTCTTAGAGATGGTTAGTTAGAATGTGTCTGAACAGTAGAAGTGAGAGCACTTTAAACAGATGATCTCTAACAGTTACGAGGTAACTTGTATCTCTATAGTTCAAGCTAACCTTACATTAACTTAGAATGGCTACATTCTTTACAATAGTGTAGCATTGCAGAAAAATTTCCCCAGGATCTCACAGCTCATTTCTCAGCCAACATGTATTGGGGACCAGCCATGCACCTGGCATCACCCCCAGAGACCATTTTCTAGTTTACAGTCCAGTGGGGGCGGGGCGGGGGGAGATGACTTTTGGGACAATTCTGTCAGAATTGGGACAGACTTCCAGGCTGGTGCTGAGCTGCTCGTGGTGGATGTCCTGGTGGCATGCACATGGAGAAGGCTTCTAATTATCTGGGGTGGCATTGGCAGAGCTGGGGGACCGGGCTGGGGCAGGGGGAAGAGCAGAGCCCCAGGTAGGGTATAGGTCTGGGAGCTGCACATGGAGGGAGTGAGGCTGGACCATAGGTGGGCACAGGGTCATGCAAGCGTCCTGTATTCTTCGGTCATATGGGTACCCCAGAAGCATTTTCCACTGAACCAGAATTTCTCCAGTTCATTATTTCTGAGCCTTAAATAAACTCAGTACTATTAGACTGACCGGCACGCAAGTGAGGAGCTGAATTCCATCAGGCTTTCCAAATCCCTGGAAATCTTTGTACCCTCCCACCAAACTGTGCAGATTGTGAAACCACACTTCTTTCGATTCCCACACCCACTTTTCCTCACTTTTCTGCATAGTGCGCTTATGTACTTCAGCAAAATAAGGACAAAGTGGGTGTTCTGAAAATTTCAGTATTCTGAATGGTTAATATGAGATCTTTAATCTGTTGAAAGATAATAAATCATTATATTCTGTACTTCAAGGATCGTTCTTTTTGTGGTGGTTGGTTTTTTTTTGTTTGTTTGTTTGTTTGTTTTTGTTTTTTTAGGGTCATTCTTAAGACAGCTTAAGGTATATTATTTCTTTTTTTTTTTTAAGTTTTATTTATTTATGCAATCCCTATACCCAGTGTGGGACTCGAACTCACAACCCTGAGATCAGGTTAGATGCTCTGCTGACTGAGCCAGGCAGGCACCCTATCTTAAGATATACTCTTAATACATCTGTAGGATTTGAGTAGTTGGTGACTGAATTACTACTCATTTCTTGATCATATAACTCTCTGTGGGTCCTCAAGGACCCGTCTTGATATGCCCGTGTCCACTTTTTAGTCCACTTTTAAAAAATTCCACAGTGTCAACCTTTGCCAAAGTTGATACAGTTCCTGTGGGTGGTAGGAAACAAGCCTACTGATTTTTTCTGAATTATTTTGTCATGATCATCTTATACCTATAATTCTGTATTGAATTAATTAACTTATTAAAATTTCTGTGAAAATAGTAATAGGAGATTACTTAAGCAAGTAACAAATGGATAATTCTGTTTGTAGAAGAACTCTAACACATCCAGCCAGCCACATCATCTGGCACTGTGTGATGTCGGAATGGGCTTCCCCCAGGGATGCCTTCAACCCTGAACCCTCCCCACGTAGTTGGCTACCCTCCCAGTGGTGCTCTCTGAGCTCTTAGAAACCCAGATATGTGTTTTGGAGTGGTCACTGGGGATTATTAATTTTCCCATCTGTATTTGTTTTGTGTTCTCTGGATCATTCTTTGGAAATAGCTCATTTTTACATGCATGCATTAGGTGCTTCATGTAATCTCTTGATAAGTGTACTGGGGGTGAATGATCTTAATAGTGTTATATTGAATAGCTCCGATGGATGGAATCTTTGCTGAGCATGGATTTTTCTGCTCCATTTTTTCTCTTCCAGGTAGGCTATAATTCCATGCCGCGGATCTGTCTAAGAGTGCCACTCTTGCCAGGGTTGCTATAGCCATCAGTAGGAAAGGGTGCCTTGGTCCATGAGATAGAACCACCATCATCTGGTTGGATGGGTTTGTGTTGTCTCCTACCTCTCCACAGAATTTAGAAAAATTGGGACCAAAAGTAAGGTCATTTTTCCCCTCTAAAAGCTGTTTGAAGATAAACGTGTAGTGGAAAAGTTTTATAAATGTTTCACATAACGCAGGAAATAGTGTTTGTTGTCGGTATTCAACAGTTTGCAAGTGCAAGGATCTTGGAGGTAGGTTTTTACCAAGATAAATGTTTTTAGACATGATGGAATTTAATGGATTAAAACATATGGTTCTTACTTAAAATAGGATGAAGAGGGGTAGTGAACGCGAACGGAACTTTCCATCTAAAACCATTTGGTTTTGCCTAGGCAGCCGGTGTCGCTGGCTGGTTGGGGAAGCCACCTCCAGCGGGCGCGGTTGATCGGGAAGAGGCAAGCACTGTGCCCGTCCTATCTCCCAAGTCAGATCCTTAGCATTGTTTGAATATTTGTGTGTTTGTGTGGGGGTGATGTTTTCCTGAGAATGTTGCTAAATCATAGAAATTCCCGGAGTTCCTATGTCTGCAGACTGTAGCCAAGTGGCGTGTGCCTTTTAGCAAGGAGGTAGAAATTCAGGTTGACGGATAAGACAAACTTTTGTTAGAGAAACAAAACTGTTGGAAGAGATGGGGGCCTCTTTGTCCCCCTGGTTGCCCAGTGAAAACCCACAGCTTCTCTTCTCATACATACCAACCTTGGGGCCTACGATGTCTCCTGACACCTTCAGCTGCACTGAGATGATTGATTGATTAATTGATTGATTTTAGTAACTGATTTCAGTCAATAGGTAGTCTCTCCAAAGAAAATATTCATCAGATGCCCTTTCTACATTGTGGTATTGTTCCAGAGGTATCAGATTTTTTTTTTTTTTTTAAGTAGGCTACACGTCCAGCATGGAGCCCAGTGTGGGGCTTGAACTTATGACCCTGAGATCAAGACCTGAGCTGAGTATTGAGAGTCGGATGCTCAACCAACTGAGCCCCCCAGGCACCCTTAGAGGTCTCAGATTTAAAAGGAAAGAGTGCCACAACTCTAGCCCCTCAGAGCTTACCTATTAATAAATTTAGTGGAAATGTGAATCTGCTTTGATATCTTTTGCAAAAAATAGTTTATTTGATGTCACCCGTTGTTTTAGCTCCTTTGACACAGATTTCTGTATCAAAAGAATCAGTCACATTTTTATGTGTGTAAATACATATTCGGCTTAGTTTTGTGAAAAATGTGAAACAAAGAATTCCTATTTTCGTTGGGAGCGAGCAGTGTCCAGAAGTAGCCCATCTCTGCGCTCACGGCGCGCATCTCCTGACTGGTCCATGAAGCGATGCGCTGTGCGTCGTGTTGTTTAAATCACTTCAAGCTTTTAAAAGTGTTGCCAGATCTGCCTATTTTTGCTCTGACAAGTACAAGGTGTCAGAAAGTGAATGGAAGCGAACTCTTATTCTCACCTTTTCTGCTGACTTCCTTCTGTTCTTTTTCTGGGAAGAGTCCGGGAGCCATATGCCCAGGCACGCTCCTGGGGGCCTTTGAAGCCCTCCCTCTAGCAACAGGCACTGCATAAATGAGCAGGGAGGGTAAGGAGATGCCCTGGCATCAGCCCTTCCTTCTGCACTTGGAAGAAATAGATCAGAACTTCTCAGATGCTCTCAGGATCCCAGAGTGTTGTGCTACTAGGAATTAATACTGAAGTCCAAATTGAATAAGAAATAATTCTTTATTGATTGCTGGCGTTTGTGGAAAAGGTTTAATTAGATCAGGAGACGAAGGCGGCTTATTGGCACTTTCATTAGACATTGTCGACATGGTTATTTTCTCGGTCTTATTTTGCTTGGGAGTTTATGATTCTCTCCCACGTTCCTGCAAGTAGCCAGCAGCATGGCTTTGATGCTCCGAAGCCATTACTGTGGGGTTTTGTTGTTGTTGTTTTGTTCGTTTGTTTGTTTTTAACTTACACGTCATGGCACATGAGCCAAGGGGTTTCCAGACAGAATTCCTGTACCGTGGGAGCTGAGGTTGTCCTTCTCCCTCCGTCGCAGGTTATGCCTGTGTGTTGTCTCAGCTTTGCTGGGGTCTTTGGGTTCTTTCCTTGTTCTCTGGAGATCTCTGGATGTTAAGTGCCCATTAGATGCTTCTCAAGCCCCTTGCCTCCAAGAGCTACCCTGGTTCTGCACCCTGGTGAGCATCTAAATTGGAATTCATCTCTGATGTGGAATCCTGGATCACTACCATGTCACTGTGACTTCCAGATCTGGAGGTGGTAATGAGAGCCCTCAGACTGACCCAGTGACCCTCTGTTAGGAGTCACAAGTTGGGGAAAGAGATGGGTTGGGCATTCATTTTTACCCTGAGGACCTTTGAACTGGGGAGGTGAGTCACAGCTTCAGAGTATGGGGAGCCCATGAGCCCCTCAATAGGGATCAAAACCGATATGCATTGTTTTGGGTAAGAGGGTCTCTAAATCATCACTAAACTCTTAAAGAGCTTTCTGCCCCCTAAATGTGTAGAAATCCCTAGTCAACAAGAGGGTCCTGGTGCTGTCTTACTAGTTGCACGGCAGTGTGTTTGAGCAGCTCAAGTTGGAGAATGACTTCAACCCATGGATGAAGCTCTGAGTGGGGACTGTTGGTGGGGGCTGGGCTTGGACCTGGTGGGACCCTCTGAGTGGGGGGAGTTGGTGGTCGCCTTGCTGTTTCTGTGTACTCCAACCATCTATACATCCTTAATCCACGTGCCCGGGATGGAGACCGGAAAGCTCACTCGCATCTAGATTGTCCTCTTCTCTTTCTAACACGTGGTGGGACAGCCGATATGCAGTTTTCTGGAGAACAATGTGAATTAGGATTTCTGGGTTCCTTTTCCTGCACGCTGCCTCCAATCCCCCTCCCCTCTGTTTGCCCATCTTTCCCTCTTCCTCCTTTTCCTTACTATCTGGTTTCCTAGGGGTTCCCTGATTCCTGTGAAGGGAGTGAACTCTTGTGCAGGTGTATGTGCTTACACAGGCATGTGTGTTCGCCAAGGAGGAGGGACAAGGCCACGGCTTTGACCAGTAAGCTACGTTTCATATGGAGACAGTGTTGTGGAAGGTGAGGCCGTTGATTACGCCAGAATCTGCCCGCAGAGCAGAGATCTTCGGTGAGCCCCACAGGCATCTTGGAGAGAACAGATCTCCCAATGGGGCTTAGGTTTCCCTGCAGCAGCTCATCTGTGAACAGGCAGTGTGCAAGAGATAAGGTTTTTGTTTCAGAGTGAACATTTTCAGTGATAAGGGACAGGAAAAAAATTTAAGGGCAGGCTTAAGTGGGCATTATTTGGTTATTGGCAATTGTTTACAAAGCCCAAAGTATTTACCAGCAGCCTACTTATGAGGTTACTGAGACTCAAGCTTACTTTCCCTCCCTCCCTCCCTTCCCCTCTCCCTTCCTCCTCCTTTTTCCCCCACCCTGCCTACAATTTTAAATTAAATTTTTTTTTTAAAGATTTTATTTATTTGACAGAGAGAGACACACAGAGAGGGAACACAAGCAGGGGGAGCAGGAGAGGGAGAAGCAGGCTTCCCACAGAGCAGGGAGCCGGACGTGGGCCCTGATCCCAGGACCCTTGGATCATGACACGAGCCGAAGGCAGCCACTCAACGACTGAGCCATCCAGGCACCCTTAAATTTATTTTTTTTAAAGTAAACTCCACCCCCACTGTGGGGCTCGAACTCACCACCCTGTGATCAAGAGTCACATGTGCCACCAACTAAGCCCACCAGGTCCCCTTGCAATTTTTTGGTTAAGTAGGCAGGAAGGCTTTTAGTATTTCAACAGCCTGGGAATAACTTAAATGTCTCCCCTCTAGTGGTGCGTTCAAAGCCACTTAGGTGAAGAAAGACCTTTGCACAGCTGAGTTCTTTAAAAATGAGTATGTTGCTTATGTTCTTTATACACACGCACTGAGGGCTTCTCCAGTGAGATCCCCAAACTGTGAATAAACAGAATTTCCATTGAACTGAAAGCACGATTTTTTTCCTTTAAGGTAGGACCCCATGACATTTGTGGAATAATTTGAAGTTTTCTGAAAACATGAAACAGGTGTTGGATGGTAAGTTTTTTGACTTAAAAAATGTAGGAGATAAATATTATACCCATTGCATTAAAAATTCCTAATGTGGATTTGTGACTATTTCTTTGTTGATTTATTAATACTTTCTTGTCCCTGGAAAAAGGAACTTTTTGAAAGTGACTTTTTGTTATACTTTTTTTTTTTTTTTAAACTTTGGTCCACATGGGAGGAGGAGTGTGGAACGGGAGTAGCAGCCATGATCTGTAGTCACTTCTTCAGGGCAGATAAGTAAAGATCTTAGCTACACTACCTTTCGATCACAGGACTGTGTTTGCTTTTGAGCTGGGGGGATATGGAAGGCCGGTGGGGAGAGTCATTCCCCTTTTCCTCAGGCTGAGGTCATCGTTACTACACCCTGGTTCAAATCACTGGTTAACATTTCTAAAAAAATTATTTATTTATTTTAGAGAAAGAGAGAGAGAGAGAGAGCAAGAGTAGGAAGGGCAGATGGAGAGGGAGAAAGAGAATCTCAAGCAGACTTCATGCTGAACACAGAGCCCCATGTGGGGTTTGATCCCAGGACCCTGAGATCAAGACCTGAGCCAAAGCCAAGAGTTAGACATTCAACCAATTGCACCACCCAGGTGCCCCAAACATTTAAGTTTATAGAGACCATTTAAATGTGTCTTTCTGAAGTTGAATCCTGGTTATGATCCTTACCTCAGACCACTGCTGGCTGAGTATAGATAAGAGAGTTGGAAAACCATTTCCAGTGGGGAGTTTTGAGCGTCTTCCTCCCTGGCTACAGTGGCCAAATACTTCTTCTTATTGTTGTAGTTGCCATGCTAGATAAGCAGTTCCTGTTTCAGAATGTCTCCACGCCCTCCCCCAGATGGATTCCCATCCAGAGAATGTTGGGGACTGTACAAAACTCAGGGCTTAGACTGATTGTCATTTGTTAAAATATAAATATGGTGGCTGTTGGCTTGGAAGTTCAGTGTTATAAAAATACACATAGTTAGGGAAGATCAAAGCACCTATGAACTCTTACTTGATCATAAGGGATAAAGTCAGTACCCTAAGAGAAGTTCTGAAAGAGGGTGTAAGGTTGCACATCGCTCCAGTTGGTGCGAAAGCCATCTTATGATCATGAAGGATGCCAGCCTGAAGACAAAGCCAGTGAGGAGACAGGACAGGGAGAATCACGGAAACACAGAGTAGAAACCCAGAGCAAACTGTGCCTGAAACCCACGCTGTTTCTTTATGTTTCAATTTTGAGCAAATCCCCTTTATTTTATTATCAGTTTTAATCAATTCTTTTTATTCTTTGGAGTTGATTGCTGGTCAACTGCCACAATTTGGAAATAGGTGAGGAACTAGGCTATGGGTTAGATGTAATACTATGATAAAAAGGAGAGGATCTTAAAAGTGGAGGGCTACTCACTCCAGTTTTCTGAGCCCTTCTTCAGCCCTCTCAAATCAGATTAAGTTCTTCTGTGCTTAGAAATGTTGTATATTAAGGAGACTGGCTACAATACCATCTTGAATCCCTCATGATTCAGGCTGCAAAAATGCATTCCCCTGGTCCAAGATACAATGCAGTGATTGAAAATTGAGAACATCTTGCACATTTCCCCACAAAGGGTTGAGGGATTCCTTTACCACAGATCACAGGAATGGGAATTGGAGAGCTTGATGATAGACTTTAGTTTTTAAATTGATAAATGTTTCTTTAAGAAGAAACATAGACTATTTTTCAGCCTAAAACAGGAAGAGAATTCTAACACCTGCCAGGACATAGGTGAACCTAGAGGACATTATGCTAAGGGAAGTAAGCGAGTCACCAAAGGACAAATAGTGTTTGATTCCATTTATATGAGGCACCTAGGGTAATCAGATTCATAGACAGAAAGGAGAGTGGTGATTGCCAGGGGCTGGGGGAGGGGAATGGAGAGCTCATGTTTAATAGACACAGAGGTTTGGTTTTACAAGGTGATGAAAAGGGTTCTGGAGATGAATGAATGATGATTGACGATGGTTGTTCAACTATGTGAATGCACTTCATGCTGGTAAACTGTACACTTAAAAATGGTTGAGATGGTAATTTTATGTATATTTCATCACAATTAACGCAACTTAATTTTTTTAAAAAACAGGAAGAAATGTACTAGCTGGTCATAGGGTCTTAGATCAGGGGTAGGAAGTGGGGTCTCACTTGCTTACTTTGTAGCTCAGGGAACTTGGGGCCAAGCTCACACACCAGCTAGGGAGCCCTGGTTGTGAGTTCTGGCTCCATTTGGGGGCTCTATGACTCTGAGTGCAATATTAACCTGTCTTAGCCCCAGATTCCTTATAAGGAAAATAGACCATTCTACTGTTTCTTGAGTTTGACATTTTATTGAGATTCTCTATGTAAGTGACACCGTGCAGTCTTTGTCTGGCTTACTTAACATGAAGTTATTTATCCATGTTGCCATAAATGGCAGGATTTCCTTTTTTTTATGGCTGAATAATATTCCATTGTTATTTGTGTGTGTGTGTATGTGTGTGTGTGCACACGTGTGTGTGTGTACATATACACACATACGCTTATCATATTTTCTTTATCCATTCATTCATTAGTGGACACTTAGGTTGTTCCTGCCACTTGTCTATTGAGGACAATGCTGCAGCGAACATAAGAGTGCAGCTATCTCTTCCTGATAATGATTTCATTTCTTTTGGGCGTATACCCAGGAGTGGGATTGCTGAAGCAGAGGGTGGTTCTGTTGTTAATTTCTGAGGAGTCTGGGTACTGCTTTCCAGGTGGCTGCACCGATTTGCATTCCCACCCACTGTGCATGCGGTTTGCCTTTTCCCCACATCCCCACAACACTTACTGTCCTCTCTCCTTTGGATCCTCGCCATTTGGACAGGTGTGAGGTGATGATGTCTCCTTGTGGCTTTGATTTGCATGGCCCTGACCGTCAGCCAGCAGGGGGGGCATCCGTATTTTCAAAGCTCCCCAGAGAGAACCACGTGCAAACAAGTTCAGAGACTGCTGACCTCAACAGGTGTGGGACTCCTGTCACGGCTGCCATCACGGTCACACCACCAATAGCCTGTCCCAAGGCCCCACGTGTGGACGAGCCCTTGGGGTAGGGTCTTCTGCCCCGGGTCTGAGGCTGTGAGTGGAGGCTGGGCCAGGGATCAGCAGTTGCCCTACATGTGGTTGTGGGACCGGAACTCCCGGGGGGCTTGTTAAAACTCACCTGACTGGCCCTACCTTCACAGCTTTTGACTCAGCAGGTCTTCTAACAAGTTTTCCCATGACCCCTCCGCCACGGGTCCTGGAGCGCACTTTGAGAATCGCTGGCCTGTTGAGCAGATCTGCAAATTAGAGAGGTGTGTTGTGGAGGGAAGGATGCCCCGAAGGGTTGAGGGAGTATTTGCTTAAATACATTGCCAACCATTTGCCAAGTACACAGCCTTCTTTCCGGCTTTAATCATAGGTAGGCTTTCTCAATCACTCGTAATTGCACTTCCTTTAAGCAACTTTTGACCGACTTGGGTTTTCTCTTTGACTTGGGTTTTCTCTTTGCGGTGATTTTCCTTAAACTCCTGGAGGGAGGGCGGGAGGGGCAGGAGGGGCAGGAGAGTTTTTCTTTCCTTCTTTCTTTCTTTCTTTCTTTCTTTCTTTCTTTCTTTCTTTCTTTCTTTCTTTCTCTCTTTTTAAAGGCTTATTAGTTATTAGCAAAGCTGCCTTCTAACTACTTGACTTCGCAAGCGTGACTGTAAATGCCTCTTCAGCTGCCCTCGCCCACCCCCGAGCCCCTTGCCCCAGGTTGGGTTGAGTCTGGGGCTCTGAACAGGTGTGGTGTAGTCACCTGTTATCAGGACTGATCCGCTCTGACCTCCCTTCACTCACCTGCGGCCACATTCATGAGCCAGGACCCTGTCTGTCTCCTCACAGGCAAGTTTTCCAAGCAGTGGTTTGTTCAGTTCCTGGAGGTCACTCCACAGATAACCCTGCGACAGGAAGCACATCTCGGTCGCCCGTGACCTTGAATGGTCTTTCTGGTAGGGTGGCTGCACTTGTGCTCGTGTCACCTCAGGTATGTGTCAGGCCTGCCGTCGGTTCCACACTGGATACAGGTGCTTAGGAAAATTCCTTACCGAAGGGCTTTTGGGATTTACAAGTTCTTGCTGTTTCTGTGACCTTGTGTGGTTTCTGGTTTCACAGAAGGCTTTGTTTCTCGGTTCTTGCTGCTGCGTTCAGCCCTGCCCTGTAATCCCCGGGCGCCAGGGAGGGCTGCGGTCTGCTTCCCGGGGTATGCTTAGATGCCATGTCGGCCCACGTGTGTCACCGCAGCGGGCAGGGGGCGGGGCGGGGCGGCAAGGGTTTCGGAAGCAAACTCAAGGCTTAATCATGGCCTGCATTTGAATTTTGCACTTGTCTCAAGTGTGGCCGTTCCTTCGAGCTGCTTGGTGTGGTTTGTTTTCAGTGGACCCATTCACATGACCCTGGCACTTGGTAGAGGAGATGTGTGTGCTTTGCAGGTTTAAAGTGTAGGCACTATTAGGTATAACCTCCCAAAGTAGGAAGAACTTGCCTTGAATTCATTTCAGGGTCTGGGAGTTTGGGGGAGTGGCAGGAAGGTGGGGCACAGGGAACAGCCTTAAGAAATAAAGTGTTGGCCCAGGACCTAGCCTTCTGGCCTATATCAGGCTAGTGTCCTGTTCGAGGAAGGAATGGTGTTGAAAGGGGAATCTCAAGAGTGCAGGTTGCTCCAGCCTCCCAGACTGACGTCAGTGGTAAAGCAGCTAAGGAGTGATATCCACTGACAGGGTTGGCCAAAGTCATGGCGGACACTGTGGCCATCCCAGCGGTGAGGCAAGGGCAAGCACATCCCGACAGTTCATGGAGAGAATGGCATTTTAGCCTAACGAAAAGAGAAGACCAGAGATGGGAGACAGAGCTGCAAGAAGTCTCCCTGAAGGTGGAGGGACATCGCTTTGAACTGTCACATTATTTTTCTGGAAAGTAGCCTAATTTTGCTGTTAGGGTCCCACATGGAGGTTGTTACAGTAGGGTCTAGATGGACGGACTAGGAAATAGGGGAGAGGAGAACAGACCCTTGTAGTATAAAGACCTGTAGATGCTATTATCCTCATTTCGGTCTGTGCGTGGGCTGGGGATGGGAGGGCTACTTTCGTTTATTGAGCACCTGCTACGTGGCAGGTGGAATATGCCGCAGAGACAAAGCAGAGCTTAAGAAGATCAGGTTCTGGACTGGTCTTTGGGAGGCAGACAGAGCAGAAACGGGTGATTATACCCCTGAACTGAACATAAGCGGGGACCAGGGGCCAGCACGACCAGCTCTGCCTGCAGGCCCCTGAAGAGAGGCGTCCGCCGGTGGCCCTTGCTCCCCCAGCCATGCTGCATGACCTTGAGTTATCTTAGCTCCCGTGGGAAACAGAAGCTGTAAGACTTGGTGATGTTGATTTGATTTCAGTTTTATTATTTGGAAGACCGAGAGTGGCTGGATACCTTCTGCTCCTTTCTCACAATCCTTGACACTCAGCTATGGACTTGGTTTCTTAATCTACAGTCCCTCATTTTATTATGCATGACTTGTGACTGGCATTCCTATTGGCAGACATGGGCCCCACCCCTCCACCTCAGAGGTGAGAAGACTGAGAAGCAGACAGGGGCTGGGATTTACGCTGAACCAAACAGTGCAGAAGCCCAGTGGGCACAGAGGCTTTCAGACTCCTTGACAACAGGAAAGACACCTTCCAAGGGAGGAGAGTGGGGATAGCCCCGGGCTGGGTGGACACGCACTGGTCTCTGGCCATGTGACTCTGGCCAGCTCCCCTGGACCCCTGAATCTGCTCCTTTCGACAGCGTAAGCAAGTGAGGCTGTTCCCTTCCTTGCACATTTGTTTTATATGAAGCCACCTTCCCAGGACCGAGCAACAGCCTTGTAGTGGCTCCACAGTGGGCGCTCCCAGAGCCCTGTGTTAGATCCCTGGTGGTGACCTTTTCTGCGTGATTTCCAGTGACTGATCATCCAGTGACTAGCATCTCTCTAAGCTACCACGTGGGCAGCTCTCTGTCTTTCGAAAACAATGGAAAAACCCACCAGCAGCCCCAAACCAGCTGTCTTTCTGCTGATGAATAGATAGCGAACCATGAGGAGCAGAAGAGTGGTGTCGTGTAAGTGCTCCGGCAGTGCATAATACATTTCAAATAAGATTAAAAATTATGTATTATTCTTACGTACTGGCATCACTGTCAGATAATTGAGCACGACAGCGTTTAGCGCCGTGTGCTAGGTACGAAGTAGTAACATCAATTCAGTGTTCAGTACATCCACTTTGTTCAAGAACAATGTATTCAAGGTCAGTGTATTTTGGCTGTGCTACAGGGTTCTGGAAATTCCCAGGAGAATAAGTTTTTTGTCTGTTATGTAATCTAGCACAAGTGAATGTGTGGAAGCACCCCGCGTTTAGTAATGACTTGTAAAACGAAATTGATTTTAAAATTTCACTTTTTAGAATTTGGACTGATTTTTTAAAAAAAAAAAAACCTCTTAAAGTTTAGGGTAGACTTTTGCTTATTTTATTTCAGCCCCTCAAGAAGTAGTTACAAAAGACTGCTGTATGCTAGGTCCCAGTGCTTCCAAAATACTAGTTTACTTAATCCTCAACCTCGTTAGGTAAATTACTTCTGTGCCCATTTTATAGGTGAGGAAACCGAGCCACAGAGAGGTTAAAGTAAGTTGCTCAAGGGGCATAGCTGGTTAGACATCTTGACTGATTTTTAAGCTTGGGATGACCAGTGTGAAGTTCTGCCCTCTCCAGTGACACATCTCAGAATCTTTCCTGAGGCAGAACTCTCATTAAAAAACACCAGCCCTTTCTCTGGGAGTCAGACGTGGTGATAACATAGCAGCAAATGAGGTGGCCTTGTTTATGGACGAGGATGACCTTCAAGGGATCTGGGGCTAGGGCTGCAGCAACTCTGGGACCACAGCCTGCCCTCCAGTAGAGGGAACACGTGAGCAGGCTGCCTGTCCTGCATGTGTGGGCAGAACAGAGGTGAAGATGGACAGAGCGAACCCAAGCAAAGAAAGGAAGGTCGGAGAGGAGTTAATGAGCAGTGGAATTTTCCTGCCAGGCCTCTGTGGGCAAGTCTGCGTGGGGACCCGGAGTTCCCTGTTCTGTTGTGATTATTAAAACCCTCACCGAGCTCTCTGGCTTGGGGAGGTCCTGGTATTGTAGGGACCTGCAGGCAGCTTTATGGGGCTGTCATCTGGGGAGGCCTGTGCCAGAGGATAGCCTCTAGACAGGAGGTGCGGGAGGGCTCGATGCAAAAGACACACCTCATCCACTTCAATGCCATCTGTTCAAAGTTAGTGGCCAAGAATGGAGCCAGTGGATGTTTTCCTCGGTGTAACAACAACAGGCATTCGTGTTCATCGAATATCTATCTCTGCGTGTCAGATGCTATTCTAGGTGTTTGCAGTGTATTCTCTTGATTTAATAATTCTGGACAATGTAAATTAATACAATAAATAAGACTATAAGGTGAATATGTAACCTACTTGATAGAACTCTTTTAAGTATCTTGAAGAGTTTCATAATTTCCTATTTACAGGTGAAATTAACATGCTAATTACAAATCATCCCTCACTATTCACTCAGGAGCAGGTTAGCTTCTGAAGGGTCCCCTTAAGGTTTAGATGGATGACTTAATTGAATTGCTTAATACATTTGGAATTAATAACAGTGTGTTTCTTTTTAATTATACAATCTAGATAACAAGGAATAACTCTAATACGAAATGTGCAGGACGTATTTATGGAAAATCTGCGTAATCTTACTGAGAAACACAGAAAAAGTAGATTGAAATAAAACGAAATGTCTTTTTTTTTAGATGGGAAGCTAGACTATTACCAATGTCACTCTTTCCCAATTGGATTTGTAATTTAAAAACCACTTTCTTGCCTCTGCAATTTGTTGGACCTTGATAAAGTGATTCTAAAGTTTATCTTGAAGCTTCAGTAGGTGGGGCACATTTTTAAAATTTGGGGGAAAAAGGAAAAAATGGAGGTGGTTTGCCTGATGGCTTTTGTTAGAATTAAATGTCCCCTCAAAATTACTGATGTTGCACTTCAGGTTATATTTAAAGCCATTAGAAGATTTTTAACTTAAAAAAAAAAAGGTTTATTTACTTGAGAGAGAGAGAGCCCATGAGCAGGGGGGAGGGGCCAAAGGGGGGAGAGAGAAAGAGAGAGAGAGAATCCCAAGCTGACACTGAGCTCATTCCCAGGACCCTGAGATCATGACATGAGCCAAAATCAAGAGTTGGATGCTTAACCAATCAAGCCACCCAGGCACCCCAGATTTCACCTTTTAAGGAGCACTATCGTAGAACTGGTGAAGACTCTGATTAGGACATGTAGAACTCAGTTTCTCTGTTTTCAGCTTAGATTACTTAACTGGACTTTTGTGAAGTATACTTGGCTGTATTTTTTATTGTTTATCAACTCCTTTTTGAAGAGAAATAATGAGTTATCCCATTTAATCTGCCTGGGTAAATTAATAGAATAAACCAGATGGTAGAGCAAATATTTAAACCGCTAGGAACTTTGCATACCTTGCAGATTTTAACTCCTCTATTTGCATACGCACATCACGTGTGCCTTGTACTTGGGAGAGCGCTCCACACTATCATTGTGCCACCGTATTGGGTCCATTTCTCGTCTTTGTCGACTTAATGTATAATACGGACAACTTTGTGATATGGCAAAGGCATGGGAGACAAGGTCAGCATTTCTCAAACTCTGAGATTCACAGAGCATCTTTTCCTGCACTGGCCAAGTCAAAGGCTCTTTACTATATTCCCTTCCTGTGTCTGTTTTAATCAGCATTTTTCAAACCTCATTTAGCAAATACGTTTCTTGTTACTATACACGATTCCTTGAAAGACTTGAGTTTTTAGAGTCCCTGATCTACTCACCTTTTAAAGAAGGAACAATTCAGTGACAGATTTGGATAAAAACTGGAATCTGTGAATTTGGGGATGATATTAGAGGAAGTAACTATTTTTTTTAACCCTGTTGAATTTTGTGGAAAATACACCCCATTTTAATCACAGTTGATAGAAATCTAAATTTGTGTGTTGTGATTGATTTTTTTTTATAATGAGAATACATTTTTTTTAAAGATTTTATGTATTTGATAGGGATACAGCGAGAAAGGGAACATAAGCAGCAAGAGTGGGAGAAGGAGTCATTTAGCATCTGCCTTTGGGTCAGGTCATGATCCCAGGGTCCTGGGTTCAAGCCCTGCATGGGGCTCTCTGACCCGAAGGCAGATGCTAAATGACTGAGCCACACAGGCACCCCGAGAATACATTTTTAAATGTGTAGCGTAAAGCCATTCCTCCTTCACCCACCCGGTTCACCATCCCTCTCCCCCTCAAGTCTTTATTCACAAATAACTTAAAATATTCTCTCATTTATATCACATATAACATATTCTATTTTTTTTTAAGATTTTATTTATTCATTTGACAGAGAGAGATCACAAGTAGGCAGAGAGGCAGGCAGAGAGAGAGAGAGGAGGAGGAAGCAGGCTCCCCGCTGAGCAGAGAGCCCGATGCGGGACTCGATCCCAGGACCCTGAGATCACTACCTGAGCCAAAGGCAGCAGCTTAACCCACTGAGCCGCCCAGGCACCCATATTCTATTGTTTTAAATTATACAGTTTTAATGGGGTCATTCTTTGCATTAATCTTTACCTTTTTTCAGCTTAATTATGTACCTTGATTATTACTGTCAGTGGGTGTGGATCTACCCTTTATTATTTTTTTTAAATCCATCCTCCTTTTTTTTTTTTTTAAAGATTTTATTTATTTATTTGACAGATAGAGTTCACAAGCAGGCAGAGAGGCAGGCAGAGAGAGAGAAAGGGAAGCAAGCTCCCTGCTGAGCAGAGAGCCCGATGCGGAGCTCGATCCCAGGACCCTGAGATCATGACCTGAGCTGAAGGCAGAAGCTTAACCCACTGAGCCACCCAGGCGCCCCTTTACCCTTTGTTTTTAACCATTGCATCATGCTAGAATGATGGGCATAATTTCTTTACTTACTCGAAATCAGGCACCTCGGTTGTTCCCAGTTTTTTAGCATTACAAATAACCCTGCCATAAACATGTCTTGGGTGTGCAGTCTTTTAGTTTAAAACAGGCTTGTTTCTTCAGAGTTGCTTAGTAATCGGCTTAGAAATTCTTCGGTGCTAAGTACTAGGATTGCTTATTTTTTTGAGTTCTTCCTTTAGTTTATTGTTTTCACAGCATATAATCCCAGAAGTGAGATTATAACAGAAACAGACCTTTTGCTACAAATGCAGTTTCACTTAAAGATGGGATTTCTAAATAGAGACTTAAACATTCACCTCTTTGGAGCTGTGACTTCTTGATGAAGTAGTAAGGCACGGGCAGAATATGTTCTGCATCTGGATGGCCGACATCGGGATTTGCGAGAAGCTGCTTGTCTGTCTAGGCTGCTGGAGAAGGAGGAGTTATCTGTTGTTGAAAGCCCTTTTTCCATCAAACCTTTTTTTAAAATTTGAGATAATTATAGATTCACGTGTGGTTAGAAGAAATAATAGACCACTGTGCACATTTCCCCCTATAGTAACATTTTGTGAAACTGTGTTACAGTATCAAAAGTAGGATATTGACATCGTTACAGTCAAGATATGGAATATTTTCATCACACAAGAGACTCTCCTATTGCCCTTTTATAGCCATACCTACTTCCCCTCTCCTCTGCCCCCTCCTTAATCCTAGTTACAAATAATCTCTCCATCTCTAAAACATTGTCATTTTAAGAATGCTCTTTAAATGGAATTATCTAGTATGTAACCTTTGGGGACTGGCTTTTTTCCCCTCAGACTAATTCCCCATAGATTCATCTAAGTTCCCCCCGGATTCATCCCATGTTCCTTTTTATTCCCGAGTAACATCCCGTGGTGGGGATGTACCACTGTTTATTTAACCATTTGCCGCACGAAGAACGTCTGGATCGTTTCCAGTTTTTGGCTATTATAAAGTTGCTATAAATATTCATGTACAGGTTTTTGTGCGACCGTGTTTTTATTTCTCTGGGAAAACTGTTCAGGAGTGCAGTTGCTAGGTAAAATACTAGATACATGCTTCATTTTTTGAGATACTGCCAAACTGCTTTTCAGATTGGCTGTTCTATTTTATGTAACCCCCAGCAATGTATGAATGACCCAGCTTCTCCACATCCTTGCCAGCATTTGGTGTTATCACTATGTTTTATTTTAGCCTATTTTGATAGATGTAAATGATACCTCATTGTGGTTTTAATTTGCCTTTACGTGGTGGCTGATGATGTGGAACACCTTTGCATGTGTTTATTTGCTCTCTGTGTATCTATTTATCTTCATTGGTGAAGCATGTATTCATGTCTTTTGCTGATTTTTCTAGATGGATTTTTTTTTTAAATGTTGAGTTTTCAGTGTTCTTTCAGTATTCCAGAGACTAGTCCCTTGTTGGATACATGGTTTATAAGCATCTTCTCCCAGGATGTAGCTTGTCTTTTCATCTTCTTAACGAGGTCTTTTGCTGAGCAGAAGTTTTAATTTTTTATTGAATTTTATTTAAATTGTATTTATTTAAGTCAGAAAATTTACCAATTTTCCTTTTATGGTTTCACTTCCAATGTCCAGTCTAACAACTCGGCCTAGCACTGGATCCCAAGATTTTCCTGGTTTGTTTTTTTCTCTAAAAGATTTATAATGTTATGTTTTACATTTAAGCCCATGATCCATTTTGAGGTAATTTTTTTTTTTTTTATAAGGTATGAGATTTAGGTTGAAGTTTTTTTGTTTTTGTTTTTTGCCTGGGGATGTCTACTTACTCCAACATCATTTTTAGTAAAAGCTACCATTCCCCCCTTGAATTGCTTTTGCACCTTTGTCAAAAATCA
The DNA here is from genome assembly GCF_964662115.1 of Mustela nivalis. NCBI lineage: Eukaryota > Metazoa > Chordata > Mammalia > Carnivora > Mustelidae > Mustela > Mustela nivalis. Next base: position 129,776,020 of record NC_139025.1, read on the forward strand.
GTCATGTATAAATGTGTGGGTCTACTCCATTGATATGCCATATCACACAGTTTTGATTAATGTACCTGTGTGGTAAATTTTGAAAACAGGTAAACTGATTCGTCCCACTTCATTCTTCTTTTTCAAACTTGTTTTAACTATTAGAGTCCTTTTCCTTTTGATAATGGAATAAACATGTCTACATATTAAAATATCATACTGGCATTTTGCTAGGAATGGCAATAAATCTGTGGATCAATTGGGGGAGGAGAACTGATATCTTTATGACGTTGAGTCTTTTATTCTTTGAATATGGTGTCTCTCCATTTATTTTAGTTTCCTTTTTATTTCTTTCATGATCATTTTGTAGCTTTCATTTTTTTTTTTTTTTGCTTTCATTTTTAAAAAAAGATTTTATTTTATTTATTTGTCAGAGAGAGAGAGTACAAGCAGGCAGAATGGCAGGCAGAGACAGAGAGAGAAGCAGGCTCCCCACTCAGCAAGGAGCCTGGGACCATGACCTGAGCTGAAGGCAGCCGCTCAACTGACTGAGCCACCCAGGTGTCCCTCGTTTTGTAGTTTTCAAAATGCAAGCCCGGGTGTTGTATCTAAGTATTTAATTTTTTTGTTCATTGCTGGCATATGAAGATGCAGCTTGTTGAACTCACTTAGTAGTTTTAAGAGGGTTTTGGGGGGAGTAGAATTTCTTATGATTTTCTACATAAACAACAGACCCTCTGCAAATAAAGACAGTTTCACTTCTTTCCTTCCCATCTGTATGCCTTTTAATCTCTTTTCTTGCCTTATTGCAGTGGCTGAGTAAGGGTGGTGATAGGAGACTTGCTTGCTTTGCTCATGATGTTAGAAGTGTTTTAATGTGTGGTTGTTTTTTTTTTTTTTTAAACTTAAAGCTGAAATGCAATCTTCTATTTCTTAAAGATAAAGTAAAATGCTTTTCTATTTCAAAACTTTTTCCTGTACTGGGTAGTAGTGGATAGTACTAACTGTCTTATCACCATGCGACGGCATTTAATTTTAATCTAGTCTAGAGGCGTTAGTCTATATTCAGTATATGTAAACTACTATCATTTTTATTAGGGACCACTTGATAAACTTTGGGGAGCATACTGCTGCTATTTCCCAGAAAGCACTTTTTGTCACAAAGTGAGTTTATATATATTTAAAACCTCTCTGTATAAAACTCCTACGTAGAAGTTATTTATATAGTGCGTGAACATACAGTTTCTGATTGGTCTGTCACAGATAATATGGCAGTTAAATTCAATTTTTAAACTGTAGGAAGTTTTTCTCTACCTTGGGGATTAGTTTATATGTGGTACAGAGATCTGGCATTCTTCTCAGGGCAGTAAACAGAGGAGACTAGGGGAATCCTATCAGAGTCGGCTCAAATACAGAGGATCCTGCTCAGCAGTTGAGGCCAGAGTAATTCCTACTTGATCAAATGCCCCAGTTAAGGCATGTGACTAGACATGTCCCGTGTCTAATTTATGGACATCCCTTACCCGAGTTCTTACAATTCTAATCACTTATCATTTCAAACTGCACATTTATAACATGTCTAGTTCTTTGACGACGTGGGTCCAGCTGGAACAATATGAACACACACGTGCGTGTGCGTGTTTAGAAGGGGGCAAGCGGTTAAACGTGGGAAGTAGTGTCTAGTTCCTACTAGCTTGTAATTTTATGATTACAGTTTTAAAGCCCAGTTTTACAACTAAAATCTGCCTTGATTGGTTAGTGTCTTCTGGTAATTAACCTCTAGCTCATCAGCATGACATCTTGTTACAAGGAACTGAATCTAATTTTTTTTATATCCAGGCTGTTTTTAGAAACAGTACACTGTATATCTACTTTGTAGCAAGAATCGAATGTACCCAGGCAGGTACTTGGAGATTCTTTTTGAAGTGTGAGTTTCTTCTTCTTTCTGTCAGATGTGAAGCCACCATACATAGCACATGAAAGGTGTGTGTGTGTGTGTGTGTGTGTGTGTGTGTTTGCACTGAATTTGGGAACATCAGGTAATATTGCCACTAGACTAAATTCACTGATTTCAGTGCTAGGTGATCCAAAATTAAAAATAATGTTCTCATAGGGGCAGGGTGGTGAATTTTACATTTGAATACTGATTATAGGAGAGGGTGTTGATCAGCCCGTTAGGGAAATGGACCTTGGGATCCAAGAGACCTTGTAGCTCTGAGGAGTTTTATAGAACTTACACGGTTTCCTGATCAGTAGTGCAGTGGAAATAAATAAGTGCCTTTAGAGGTATTTTGAGTCATGAATTAGATAATGCAGGTAAAGCAGCCTGCTACATTATACTATTAATGTTAATCAGTAACCCATGTTGAGTTCCCTTGGAGCTCTTTCTGGCACAATCTGTGCCCCAGGCACGAGGGGGAAAGAGGTGGAAGGTCTGACCATGTAAGATGCCCAATAATGGGTCTTTTTTTTTTTTTTAAAGATTTTATTTATTTGACAGAGAGCACAAGCAGGGGCAGTGGGAGAGAGAGAAGCGGGCTCCCCGCTGAGCAGGGAGCCCCATGAGGGGCTCGATCCCAGCACCCCGGGATCGTGACCTAAGCCGAAAGCAGACGCTTAACCCACTGAGCCTCCCAGATCCCCCCCCCCCAATAATAGATCTTTATTGTGAATCTGGAATGTGGATGTTGAGGATCCCTAAAATAAAGTGTACCTACATGACCACTAGCTGGGCTGGGTGTACTGAAAGTGTGGGTTGGCAGTGGCTGCCTAATCTAATTATGGGTGGTTTCTCAGTGTCCCCAGCCTTCCAGCTGCTGCTACCTCCCCTGCAGACCCGGCTTCTCTCGCTCTTCCCTTTCTTTGCCTGGTCTGTGGTTGCCCTGGAAATCCCAAGCATTTGTAGGCTTTGGCTGTATGTGCCAAAGCAAGTTGCAGAGGACTGTGGCTGAGTGTTAGACTTTTCAGCAAGGGACTCTCCCCTGCCCCCGCCCCAGTATAGGTTGTGCTCATCGCAGCCACCTGGGGGTAGCACCTGTTGAAGGCCAGGAGAAAGAAAACATCATGAAGGAATCTTGAAGGGGACACATGGTTTCTTTAGCTCATCTGAAGAGACCAAGGATAATTATCATTGTTGCAAAGAGCTCTCACTCTGTGGTTTGTTAGCCATAGAGTTAATTTTTTTTTTCCCTTTTACAACGAAAAAGGAAAAAAAGAAACCAAACCTGTCAACCATTCTGAGCAGAGCACCCACTTGAAAGCAAGCGACCTCAGTGCAGGAAAGGACAGGGGTGTTAGCATGTGGGACCTGTGAACATGGGTGATCTACATGCTGACTCTTGAATACAGTGAGAAACCCTCTCTTTTATTTGTGTTGGGGCAAAAAAAAAAAAAAAAAAAATCAGTTTTTCTTTGTGTTATATTGGCCCTCACAGGGCTTATTTAGAATGGTCTGGGGAGGAAATTGTTCTCAGGCCATGTCCCCGGTTCCAAGACCATCAAGCGAGTACCCGCACCATCAGAGGTTAGCCTGCTGGGCAGTTTGAGCCACTTTTGAAATGAGAACACTCTGCCTTGCTATGTTGCCATCCTAATCTTTTCCTAAGTCATGGCGAGTTGATCCGGACTTGGGCATTCCTTCCCTCTCTCACCCACTTGAGGATTGCTCAGAGACCAGGTTCCTGATTGAAATGACACTATTTCTGGCTGTTGATGACATCCCCTAAGGCTGCAGTGTAGTTGAAAGATCCAAGGGAGTGCCTGGGTTCCATCAGCACCCATTCGGACTTGGTCATGGGACCTGGGAGTGGAGGTTGCTGGGGAAGGCATCCCTGTCCTGGGGGGCTCAGTGGGGGAACTCCTGCATGATGTGGGTACACAGGTCTCCCTGTTTTCTGCAGCCTCCTGAGTCTGTCTGGCCTGCAGAGCAGAATAAGGCACCATCCTCACATCTCCTTGCTAACCTGACTTTTTGGGGTGGCTGTCTTCAGGGCTTGGGTAGAAAGAGCCCCGTGGCTCTCCCCAATAAAACACATTCAGACAAATACAAACACTGTGACTCCCCAAACCACTCACCTCAAGATGGTAAAACTTTCAGGTTGGCTAAATCTAGGAGAAGGCACGGGAGTAGTGACCAGTGCAACATGTAGCTAGAGTGGTTTGCCTTTCCCAATCCAAATGAAGTTATGTAGCCCTAACCCCCAACATGCATACCTTTACTAGAGCCCTTGAACCCTTAGAAAGGATATACCAAGGATCTTGGTATATCTGAGAAAGATGACCACACACACTCACTCCAGGTACTTCTGAATAGAATAATTCTGCATTAGAAGCACTCCGTGGAAACTTCCAGAAGCCTCAGCTCTGAAGAAAGGAATTGGAATACCCAGCTGGTAGTTTCTGGTCAGGGTCTATCTCTGGTTTTTGAATGGGTCGGGGGGGAGATGTTCTTTTTTGCAAGTGCCCAAAGGCCATCTGTGGCTTGAGAATGTGTCACTTGAGGAGGCCTAAAGGAGGCAAAGGAGAAATGGGAATGATTCTTAGGCCTGCATCTTTCTGAGGGAGGTGGGAGGGGGTGGTCTCAGTTTGCACGCTGGGCTTCGTGACAGATTTGCCTCTGGGTCCTCAGTCTAGCCATGGCCAAGGGATTTCCCTCCCCTTCTCTGGTGTTTTCCTTTTGGTAACTAGATTTAGGATTGCTGTGTGTCAGTGAAGAATGCTGGGGTGACTTGTACCTGCCTGTGCTGTCCTGAGTGGCTTCACGCAGAGCAAATGTCCGATATACCTTCCCAACAGGCAGACATTCATCTGAAAGCATCAGATTGGGCACCACTTGTAGATTTATTTGTTTTAAAGATTTTATTTGTTTATTTGAGAGAGAGAGAGAAAGCAAGAGCAGGAGGAAAGGGTGGAATGAGAAACAGACTTGATCCCTAGACCCTGGGATCATGACCCGAGCTGCAGTGGGATGCTTAACAATCAAACCACCCAGGCGCCCAGAGTTATTTATTTTATTATGATTTTCTTTATTTCAGAGAGAGAAAGAGAGACGGAGGGAGAAAGAAAGAGTACACGTGGGGGCAGAGGCAGAGGGGGCAGCACAACCCCGCTGGCAGGGAACCCAACATGGGGCTATATCCCAGGACCCTGGATCATAACCTGAGCCAAAGGCAGATGCTTAACCCACTGAGCCACCCAGGTGCCCTGTGCCACTTACCTGCTCATGGGCACGGATGCTGTGGCTACCCTGATCCCAGAGCTCCGAGGAGAGGAGTGTCTGGGACGACGTGGAAGGTGTTGACTGGGAAATGCAGGCATTTCTCTGGGGCGGGGGAGGAAGGAGACAGTCCTAGCATCAGGAGCTGGGGCAGTGAAAGGTCGGAGGGAAGTTCTGTTGTCTTCTACATCATGAAGCCTCTTCCTGTCCTCTGGGCCCCATCACACCCCCCGTGCTCCCACTGAGAGATGCCAGTATCTGTTTACATATAACGAACATCCCTTCCATGAAAGGATTTCTCAGGTGCTTCTCTCATGCAGGTCTCCCCATGCAGGGGCGTCTGTTGCTTGCCTGCACGTATGGAGTGATGGCAGCTTTGCAGTTTGGGTAATTCTTCCAACTGTGTGTTTACCGCTCTGCCTTGCTCGGGCTCCCTGAGGATGCCCCCGGTTGGCACTGAGCTCTGAACAGCTCGGGGAGGGGAGTGGGGGACTGTCCTCTCTCCTGCACTCCAGCGGGTGATTCAGCTCTGGGTGGAGGCTGTGCAGGACCAGCTCCCATAATCTTTGCACAAGACACATTTTCTCTTTCCTTCTTCTCCCTTTTAGGCCTGAAAAGGGAAAGCTTCATGGTTTGGGGCAAGGCACTAGGCTTCCTGCTTATTCTCTGTGGTTTCTCAGCCGGGACTTCCAGCATCTATTTCAGTTAATGAAAGCAGTTGAAGAATTTTTGTGCTCGGTAATCAGTTACATGTTATTTTTTTCTAACTTTTAACTTAGAAACTAGTTTTACCATGGCTTCTTGCCTGCTTGCTTGCTTGCTTTCTGGCTTGCTTGCTCTTCAAGTCTCTGAAGGTATACCACGGTGATAACAGAAGAGAACTCGTGAGCTCATGGCTTACTTTTTCCAGCTCCCTTTCCTGTTCATTTACCTTTCTGTAAAATGGAAAGACAAACAAGCAAACCCTTAAGGCTAACTCAGATCACGACTGCCAACTTCTTTCTTTGTGCGTAAGTAGTTATATTATTTCTAGGTTATGCCTTCTTTATTTATCTTTGAAAGGAAAAAAAAGCCCTCTCAGTGTTTACAGGAACGCATTGTTCTAGGCCTGTATGATTGCGTCTGTGACGCTTTCTTCCACTTGGAACCATGGGGGCGATAAGGTTGATGTCAGCTGGCTAGCCTTTTTTTTTTTTTTAAAGGCAAAAAACCATAGTCTTAATTTATACCATGATCATTTTCATTGCATATATAGTGTGTTTCTCAGAAAACTCAAATGTCACAATTCCAGATTTTGTGATTGATGTCTCATGTTCTCCCTTCCTCTGCCCACCACGTCCCTACTCCTGACTTCTGGTCCTTTCCTTGGAGGAGGTGGTTTTCTTCCATTTGAATACTAAAAATTCATGCCTTACAAAGAAGGCGACATGCCATTTCTTAAATGTAATTACATACACCTGTGACTTTCGAAGTAGACCTTTAAAATGAGGCCATTGAACTTCTTCTATGCGGGAGGGGCCTCACAAATTAGATGATGATCTTACAGTTTAATAAGGAAAAAATAAACCAGGCTGTACAGGGCATGTGTTCTTAGATCCTATGACCAGGGTGGATAACCCTGGGGGGGTTCTTTCATGGCATTAAGAGGGTTGTCCACTTTATGAGGTGGAGTTTCCGGAGGTAGATGGTCAGAGAAGGGGCTCCTGGGGCTCAGAGGGAAAAAAGAAAGTTCAGACACTGAAAATAGACCAGATTTGCTTTGGGAATGCTCCATCTGCCAACATTTAATATCTGTGACTTAGCCAGAGGGTAAGTCACATTAACTGTTGAGTTTCGGTGGCTTGTGTTCTAAGGCTTTGGCCCACCCACCCCCTCCCCCAACCCGAGGATGCTCCGTGACGGAACCAGTAGCTTTGTTCCACTCGGGGAAGGGGCTGGAACAGGGAGTAGTGGGAATGCTGCGGGCATGGTGCTTGGTGCTGTTCCAGGTGGCCCAGCATTATCTGGCATTTTGGGGTGCTGGAGGTGCCGTGATGCTGTGGGTCTGAGTACCAAGGGGTGCAACAGAACACGAAGAGGGCACTTGGGTGACCTGTGTCCTTGCCTAGAAAGGTCATCGGTTTTTTCGTTAAAGAAGCAGGTGAGGGGGTGCCTGAGTGGCTCCGTCGTTTAAGCGACTGACTCGTTATTTCAGCTCAGGCCATGATCGGATCGGTCATAAGGTTGAGCCCTGCATCGGGCTTACCCTCAGCCTGAGCTTGTCAAGCCTGAAGCCTGTCCCTCTCCCTCTGTTCCTGTCCCCACTCGATCTCTCAAATAAATAAAGTCTTAAAAAATAACTGAATAAAAGAAGCAGGTGAAGGAGCCTCAGGGATCATTTCTTTTTGCTGTCCTTCCAGGTGACACCCCTCCATAGGGGTGTGACCGACCAGGACAGAAGACATCCAAGCCGCCCTGTGGAGGCACGTCTGAGAAGCTTATCTCAAATTCATTTTGCACCTCGCAAAGGGGCTGTGGTGCTGTGGGTGGAGGGAGCCCCAGAGCCCAGGGACCTGGGAAGAAGGCATCTCCTAGAGTCTGGAGCCCCTTGGCCTTGCTGTTTCTATGGGCCCAGCAAAGCCTCTGGCCTCCCTGGTCTCTTCCTACTTTAAGACCTTTTAGTCTTCTGTCCTGAGGGCATATATAGAAGCAGGGAAGGGGTTAACTTCTTCCCCTCGCAGAGATAAGAAGAAAAAATAGTTCTCAGCATTAGAATCAAGTTTAAAACTTCTGCTGTCTTATAAAACCCATTTTTTCCCATTTCTTGTTGAATCATGTAGTCAAGCTAAATCAAATGATGGCGTTCTCACTTACTACCCTAAGTATGGGTATTCAACTCACTTACTTTATAATGCTTAAAACAAAAGCAGAAAATGATATTGGTAAATGTGAAGCAAAGATCATGTTCTTCTTCTTCTTTTTTGTTACAACTTTAAAAAAAGTTTTTTTTTTTTTAACTAGGCTTCATGTGCTGACGTGGGGCTTGAGCTTGAACTCATGGCCCTGAGATTAAGAGTCACACGTGGTCTACCGCCTGAGCCAGCCAGGCACCCCTCATTTTCTTTTTAATCTTCTTGATGCCCCCAGCCAGATAAACTCTCATCTTGTATAAACTAAAACCATTCCTAAGCCTTCATTAGGCTGAAGCTTGTCCTAAAGCTTTTCTGAAAGTTTTGTAGCAGCGAGTTCATGTTCAAATGGTTCAGTGATGGATTCATGATTAGAAATTACTTAACGATGTCCAACGAACTATTGACTAATAAATGTTACAGCACATTCTTTTCGTCCCTAAATCATATTCTTAGGGTGCCAGGAAGGCCTAGTGGGTGTGGTTGCTTTTGTTTTAAGCTGTAATGCTGTTCATCAAATGCAACAAATATTACTTCAGTATCTTGAAAGACTTAGAGAAGCAACAACTAACTTGTTTTGCATTTTTTCTCTAATAATTTAATTTATTATTTTTTACTTACTATTATACGTACTAGGGGTTTTACCTTTTTTGTTAGTATTGTACTTGTAAAAGGATAAAGCCTAGAAGACTGGTGAACTGTTCAAACAGATTTATATCCGTGTCCCTGACCACCTACTATGTAACCACTTGTGGTCTGAAACAAGGACAGTTTTCCAACTCAAAGCCTTGATATCACAGATGGGCAAATCCTTTCACCATCTGATGAAGGGTGAAACGTATGGATGCATCTTGGAAACAGTACGCCAGGCCAAAGAAGCCAAGTCACAAAAGACCACGTATTATATCTGATTCCATTTTAATTTCTAAGTTGGTGAAAGCGCTGTGTGACCAGTAACGATTGGGGGTATTTTAGTAAATAGAGTTACAGTGCTAGAGTGAGTTCGGATTCAAGGCACATGTGATGCAATTGATGCTAGGCACATTTACGGTGCTGCATGGCAGTTAACACACAAAGAGAGGGTAGCACGGTGAAGGTCCTTGTTACTTTACACAAACACAAATGGAGAGTTTCAGTGGTATGGTTTGGAGGAGGAGAAGCGGAAGACGGGAAGAGGGAAGTTGGCAGAGGGAAAACTGCTCTAATTACTTCCAGTACATGATAGAGACATAGATCCTTGTCTAGCAGAGGGTGAAGTGGAAGGTGTTAGATAGGGCAGCTCAGAGTTTATAGAGTTTTTTGTCCCCTTTATAGGGCCAACCAACCAGTTATGAGAAACACCTCTCTTTGTCCTCCCTATTACCTTAAAACCCCCCACATGCCCTTCCTGTGGACGACTTGAATCAGATTGCCTGCCTAACATTAAGGTTTAAGATACAAATGGCTGGCCGTTCTCTTTGCTCAGTGCCTGACCCCCATTTATCTGCTGATTCAAATGAGTGTTTAACTGGCAGACTCCAGAAAGTCTGACTGTGGGACGCCTGGGTGGCTCAGTGGGTTAAAGTCTCTGACTTCGGCTCAGGTCATGATCCCAGGGTCCTGGGATCGAGCCCCGCATCGTGCCCTCTGCTCAGCAGGGAGCCTGCTTCCCCCTCTCTCTCTGCCTGCCTCTCTGCCTACTTGTGATCTCTGTCTGTCAAATAAATAAATAAAATCTTTAAAAAAAAAGGAAAGAAAGTCTAAATGTATTGAAGCCTTCAAATGGTAGCCGTTCAACGTCAGGAAGGAACGAAGACGCCTGGCACCCACACAGATACCCATCGTCATATGAACTTAGCATTTATGAGACATTTTCATGTATCTTAAAAGACAGGAGCACCCTCAAGTGTGATTTCTGAGCGAGCGTCAATCTTTGGAAACATGGAAGACAAATTGGCAAAATCTTTCTAATTTCAGAATGTGTCTTCTGATTTGAGTTCTGTTTGGAAAGAGGCTTTTTAAAGTAAAAGCTATCAGCCTGTGGCCATTTTCATCAGAGGCTAAATTCTGGTGGGTGCTTAGTATGCAGGTTACCGTATTAAGATCATTATGGCTGGTGCAAATCCTAGGCTCTTTCATATTCATTCATTCATATGTGTGTGTGTGTGTGTGTGTGTGTGTACACATGCACACACATATATATACATATGTATACATATATATATATATATATATGTATATATACACATGCATATGAAAAAATAAATATATATATTTTAACCTCCTTAGGTGGAGACAGGTATGAGGCCAAACTCCGAAGGCCCAAATTTTAAACAATCATCGTTCCTCTTAACCATTGGATATTTTTCCTTGGATTTACTGTGTAAATAAAAAATAAAATAAAAGTTTGCTTTAGCTTCTGGATGTTTTGAACCGATATTCTGTGTCTAAACAACAGAATTTGTTGTTGTTCAATAGGAGTTGGTATTTTGTTGGGGGTTGCTTCCTGTGAGAGTCTCTTTACAGATTTAAGTCCAACAGGCTTTTGAACCGGATGTTTCTATGTGCTAAAACTCTGTAAACACGTGTCACTTTGTCTACCATTGTATATCGCTGTATTGATTTTTTTTCCCCCCTTTCCTTCCTGAAAAGCTCTGGCCTTTCTGTTCTGTGCTGATACAAAGGCTGGCCTGTTCCCCAGGGGCCACTGCAAGAGAACCTCTAAGGTGTGCACACTCTTAGTTACTACTGTTTGCGAAGTTGCTCCAAATTCTCTTGCCCTCGATCCTAAAATTCCCTTAACAGCTAAATGTTACGTGAAGTTTCTTTGTCAAAAAAAGAATAAATGTTTACCCAGCAGATCTGGTTGTTAGTCACTGACAGATGTGAAAATTAACACGCCCGAACGTCTTCCTTTTAGGAGGGGAAAACAAGTACTTTAAAAAAAAAAAAAATCTCGTATTGTCAATAAACGAATCTACCTTAAAAGCATTTTCAAACATTCGTCATGAGAATGGAGGCTTCATCATTTTTCAGGGCTTATGGAAAGCCAGCTTATGTGTAATCAAATGCTTCTGTTACTCTTATCACCGTAGGCATAAGGCTTAGCTCTACAGACTTAAGCTACTCCTGATTTCGGCACCATCACGATACATTTCTCTTTAGAAAGAAAAGAGGCTGTATCCTGTGCTCCTCTGTGCTGAAACACAAGAAGCCAGACTGTTAAAATGACAGTTTAGATGTGGTTATTTTGATGGAATTATTAGTAAATATGTCATATTGTCCTTTGGTAAATATTTATAGCCTAGATTGTATATCCTGTTGCATGAGATTCTTATGAAAGAAATATCCTTTGCCTTAAATCTCTTTCACTGTGTTAATAATAATCTGTAATTTACATCCAGAGGTCTGTAGGCAAAAGACTATATTAAGACCTTTTTCTTAAATTTAAAAAAAAAAAAGATTTTATTTATTTATTTGACAGAGAGAGTACAAGCAGGGGGAGCTGCAGAGGGAGAGGGAGAAGAAGGCTCCCCACTGAGCAGGGATCCCGATGTCGGACTCAGTCCCTTGACCCTGGGATCATGACCTGAGCCGAAGGCAGATGCTTAACTGACTGAGCCATCCAGGAGCCCCTGACTATATTAAGACCGTTTATTTCAACAAAGATATAGCTCTATTCTAAGAGGAAACACCCTTGAATCTTTGGGACGCTTCAGGTGGAGTGTCCCTGACATACATGCATTTATATTTTGCTAGGACTTTAATAGCTTTGCTTTTGCCAAAAGGCAAAAAAAGGAAAGGGATTTCAGGTGTGAAATTTTGGTTTTCAAAATTTCAAAAACTGAGCAAGGTGGACAACGGTCAGTTAGCTGCCCGATCTCAGTGTTTACGAAATGGCCGAGACAAGCATCCTGTGCATTCTGGTCCAGAAAGGAAATGCTGTTGTGAGAATGAGTCTCCTCTGGGTTCATCTCTGTTGAGACATTGTTCAACAGCTGTGGGTTACCAGATGTCGCATACTGAGTGCTTCTCTCTGGCATACTTAGAGAAAATAATTTGGACTTCTGATGTTTGGGCATCATGGCCGTGGTTTTGGATGCTATTAGATGGCTCTGGGAGGTACTTTTCGGGTGGACGTGATCTGAGGTGATTTTCCCTAAAAGTGGATGGGTCTGTAGGATACATTCGGAATCAGAGAGGTGATGTTAGCCACGCTGGTTTTCAGATGGATTATGTGTAAGAAGGAAAAGAACAGAGACAGAGGACCAAGGCCATACCTCCCCCGCACAGCTCTGTGAAGAGCCTCGTGCTTCTCCCGGATGGGCTGTTACTGTTTTTATTTGCCAAATGGCCTTGGAAGTCAGTCCGTAAACAGACGGTCTCCATCAGGCAAGTGGCACTCTGAGGTGTCTATGAGAGGTTCCATCTCCCAAGGGATGTCCTCCACAGCACTTTACGTACAATGACTGCAAACTTCTCTAGCGATGTTGGCTGCCATTGAGTTGTGACAAAATAGATCGCGAATTTCCAAATGGAAAATTTCAGAGCCCTTCATTTATAGGAGTTGGCGGGGAGTCACTTAAAATACCAAGCGGTCTTGATCGATTACAGACTCTCGAACTGCGAGATGTTCTCAGTATCTCCTCGAAGCAAGACTCCCCTGCTTCTTGACCCTAACCATCTTTGGCCGGAGTCTTCAACCTTTTTTGGTGAACGTCAGCATTTGTACTATGTAATCTTGACCTTCTCCCTTCACTTCCAAGCCATGACCTGATTGTTTATATGTTAGTGTTGTTCTCAGTTTGGGCCAGAAGTCAGGAGAGTTTCCTTGACCTTAACCTCACCGGGGGTCACCTTAAGGAGGAAGCTGGGTCTGCTGATGGTTCAGCACTGAATTATGTGGAAAGTACTAACACTGAACCCTCAGGTCCACAGATAAAGTTAAGTGGGAAAATAATTGAATATTACAGCAGTTGTAAATTATTTAGGAAATAGCTAAAAGGTAAGTTTACGTTTAAAGGGGGAGAAAAAGAATCATAGAAACTCCCTTTAACTCCTTTGCTGCAATAGTCTTCCTTTGCCCTCTAAGCCTGGTTAAATAGTCCTGTATTTTATGTCTTAAAAAAGCATAACCATGTATATTAATAACTAAAACATTTAATGATATACAGATTACTGTGTTAGAATCGATCTAACATAATATAAAGAAATGGCCTCACTTCAAGAAGCCCATTTTGCCTGTGCCATCTCTTTAATTGTTGCTTTCGCTGGAGTGTGCCAAATATTTGGGGCAACCTCTTTTGTGTTCTCCATGTTTTTTTCCCAGTAACGTGAAGCAGCTATTTCAATTACCTTTGACAAGTGAAATAACCAGATCAGCATTGAGGTTTATAACGCCCCTTTAGAATACCGATGATACTGGCGATGCTGTGCCTGTCATGTGTCGTTTACACACTTCTCTGCCCGGTGGACAGACGATCGTGCTCTGTTGCCTATCCCAGCAGGTGGCCCAGTGCTCAGGCATGGCCCTGCTCCACGAGCAGAGCAAGAGGCATCTCTTTTGGAGGAGAGCAGCCACAAGAAGCATGACCTCTGTGGGCCAGTCGTCGTGGTGGGTCCTATGCTTGTGAGCATGGACACTCCCCAGTGTAGACCTCTGTGTGCCACAGGGGAGTCAGGAGGAGGGCCCAGCAGAGGTGCCTGTGGGAGCGTGTATGTGGGCTGGGGGGAGAGGTTGATCTGGGGTTTGCTGTTCAAGCCCACCTTCTCACCTTTGGAAAAATTCCAGTGCCACTGAGAGAGTCACCTGCTGGGGGTGGTGCAGAAGTGAGAGCTTGGTGGGCAAGCGTTTTGTTTCTCGAGAAATGCCTGCTGAACATTTGCCCTGTGCCAGGCACCCTTGTTGAGCTGAGAATCCTTCAGAGAGCAAAAGCGACAAGGATAGCGTGGTCCTACTCTCACTTACAAGTGTTCTGATGGGAACACTTTGGTCCACCCAATACCAGAAACTTCTCTGGTTTCCCCATACTCCATGGTCTCAGCTACTGGGATCTCATGACTGGTAAAATCCAGATTTGTTTTTTTTAAGATTTTATTTATTTATTTGACAGACAGAGATCACAAGTAGGCAGAGAGAGAGGGGGAAGCAGGCTCCCTGCTAAGCAGAGGGCACGATGTGGGGCTCGATCCCAGGACACTGGGATCATGACCTGAGCCGAAGGCAGAGGCTTTAACCCACTGAGCCACCCAGGCCCCCCTAAAATCCAGATTTCAATCTGGATTTCTCCACTTGTGTTCTAACGTATGATTTAACTTGCTTAATAATTTTTTTTTATAAAATTATTTGACAGAGAGAGAGAGAGAGAGATAACAAGTAGGCTGAGAGCCAGGCAGAGAGAGAGGGGGAAGCAGGCTCCCTGCTGAGCAGAGAGCTGGATGCTGGGCTTGAGCTGAGGACCTTGAGATCATGACGTGAGCCAAAGGCAGAGGCTTTAACCCATTGAGCCACCCAGGTGCCCAACTTGCTTAATAATTTAAGTCTTTTGTATATTTTCTCTCTCTGTTCCCCCTTCCTCCTCCCCCTCCCTCCTACTGATGAGCTTTGCAAAGGCAGGTATCTTATCTTTTTTGTTTTCCTTACGCCTGTCTCCTAAGCACCTAGACAGAGCCTGAGTCACCAAAGCTTCAGTCAATGTTTGCTGAATGTGCGTTCACACTGGATTTGTTTGAACACTCTCACTTACAAGTCCCTGAGAGGGTATCTGTCTCTCAGAGCCACAGTCCCAGGGTGTCTTGGGGGAGGATGAACTTGCTTCCACCTTTTCTCCTGGCTGATTGAGTTGGTCCCTGGCGTTCCTCACAGCGCTGTCCCCTCCCCTGTGCTGGGGCAGAGCTCTGTGCCCACAGTCACGTTTTGCGGTTCCAGGCTTCCCCGCAGTCAGGACAGCAGCACCATTAAGCCTCACACCTGCATTCTCAGTGGCCTTGAGGGTAATTTTTCCTCTTCAGGGAAGTCACCTGACATCCCGACTGCGTAAGAAACACGTCTGAGGCTTTAGGAGCTTGGCGTGGGGCCCCCGGGGCTGTGATTGTCGCCTGTTTCTGAGTGGATGTCTCCCAGGCAGCTGTGAGGACCGCTGTAAAGCTCACTCAGCGAGAAGGTACACCTGTCACCCAGTATTTGGACAGGTAGCGCCACGCAGCCGCTGGTAGCTGTGCATAGAGTCGCGCATCTGCGGTGACAGATGTCGGGCTGTTATTTAGTAACTTTGATTTGTTTTCCATGTGCAGAAGCCGCCTCGAGGTCCTGAGTGCTCCCACCAGCCACCACGGAAAGCGGATTGGGGCGCGGGGGTTGTTTTCAGGGGCCCCGGGTGCTTCGCTGAAGGAGAAGCTGCAGCGTGGATGTCCCCCAACCCCTTTCCTGCATCTGTGCTTTTCGTTTTCGAAGAGTGTGGGTATACACACCACCATCCATTCAGAAAGACAGATCGAGGGCACCATGGCACTGAGGTAGCCGCAGATCCCTGCTTGGCTAGAAGCATCCTTGTGGCAGAAACAGACAGCAAACAAGCATACAAGTGATGACCACGGACAGCGAGGGAATAGGGGTGGGGGCAGGGACTTTGGTTTGGGCTCTTAGAGAAGTCATCCCTGAGGAGGGGGCGGTGCTCTGAAACCAGGAGTGAGCCCGTAGATGATGAGTGTGGGCTGGAAGGGTCCCAAGGTGGGAAAGATCTTAGGGTTCGGGGAGCAAAAGCCATTTATTCACTCCACACGTATCTTTCCTGAGCACTCGCCCATGCCAGTGCTGGTGTGGGACTAGAGTGGTGGACACAACACGGTCCCTCCTTCATGGCCCTTTTGTTAAAGCGGAGATGGTGGATGGGGGGGGCATGCTCTTCTGGGGCTGGAGTGCTCCTTTATATAGGGTGCTCGGAGGTGATGGCATTCGGACAGAGACCTAAAACTAGTAGCGCAGGAAAGCAAGGAGGCCAGAAGGCCATGGTGCAGCAGGTCAGTTGGGGGCCGGAGGCCAAGCATGGTAAGGACTTTAGCTTTGACTCCGGCAGGAGCTGGCCGGGTTCTGAGCAGAGGAGCGACTTGAGCCATGGCATGCTAGCTGCTGAGTTGAGAATAGACCATAAGGCTCAGATAGAAGTAGACTAGTAGGAGGAGACGGTGGCCACAGTCCAGGGCAGAGAAGATGCGTCTTAGACCAGGGCAGTGGTGGGGGAGGCAGTCAGAATCTGGAAGTGCCAACAGAACGGGCAGCGATCTGTGGGGTGGCAGGGAAGGAGGAAGAGACAGGTCGTGGGGCAAGGCAGAGCACGGGCCCAGCCAGATCACACGGGCAATGGAGCTATGGCGAAGAATTCAGATTGTGCTCTGTGTGTTGGGAAGGCAGTAGAGGCATGAGACAGGTGTTGGAATGGCCGAGTGATCATATTAGGAACAATGACTAACATTTACTGGGTGCTTATTGTGGACTAGTCCTTTGCAACAATGCTGCAAGGGCCAGTTTTGTTGTTAAACACCCATTTCATACATGAGAACACAGAGGTACATCGAGATTAGATAACTTGCCCAATATCACACATTTAGTTAGGTATAAACTTCACTAAATGAGGGTGTCCTAGTATATATTTTAATGTTCCTCTCGGGAAGTTACACATCTTTGGATAACCCTAAGGGTGTAAGAAGCATTTGGGGCCAGAGGCAATTTAGGTATTAAAATCTCAGTAAATCGGGGCGCCTGGGTGGCTCAGTGGGTTAAGCCGCTGCCTTCAGCTCGGGTCATGATCCCGGGGTTCTGGGATCGAGCCCCGCATCGGGCTCTCTGCTCAGCGGGGAGCCTGCTTCCTCCTCTCTCTCTGCCTGCCTCTCTGCCTGCTTGTGATCTCTCTCTGTCAAATAAATAAATAAAATCTTTAAAAAAAAAAAAAAATCTCAGTAAATCTGTTTCTCTTCTATGACTCAAGTACCCACCCCCTTCCCATGGACCCCCCCCCCCAAAAAAAAACGATCATGGATACACGGAAAGCATGTTTGTGGTCACAGAAAACCTGCAGAGAACCACAGACCTGTTGGTCTCTACTAGAAGTTCTCACATAGTGGCTAGAAGGTCTGAGACCAATTAAAAAAAAAAAAAAAAAGAAAAGGAAGAAGAAGAAGAAGATTATTATGGATTCTGGGCTGTAGCCTCCAGAAGGTGTGGGTAATCTCTTTATAAAGCTTGGCATAATTTCTCTAAGACTTGTTTATTTTGCTCTCAGCTTGTTATCTTGACATTTTTGCCTTTGAAGAGGTTATAGAATTATTGTGATTTAATCACAGACCAGGTATTTCCCAAGATTCATTTGCTATCTCCAAATTATTTTCTTGTTTTTTTCTGGCTGTCAGTCCCTGGGCGAAGGTTGGGGGCGGGGTTGCCTTGCAGGGAGAGACTTTGGTGGAAATGAATGTTTACCTAAGGAGAGCACCCATGGCTTCTGTTACACTCCAGGCGCCTGGCTGGAGAGCATGTAGGAACACGAAATCCTGGTCCCCAGGCCTGAGGAGCAGGGTGGGATTAGGGAGGGATGGCGATATTAGCATTCGTATTTTCTGGAAATGTAACAGACTCCCCCTGGACCCCTGGTCATAGGAGATTTCGAAGCCCTATTTGTTTTTGCCAGAGTCGGGAGGGGACCAGGTAATAGCGGCGATCATCTTGTCTGGAGTGAATTTCTCTCTCAGTTTGCCAGAAGACAGCTCTGGTATTAGGGCAGCAAGAATGGTCTGATCTCTGTCTTCCCTTCCTGCACTCTGTTCCTATTTAGTTCTTTGCATTAAAACCATTCCTGGTAAATTAGATCCTGCTCTTGTGTTCGACCTTGTTTTTAAGAAGGGCGTTGAGTCTAAACTGATTGCTAGCCTCTCGTTTTTCATCGTGGGGTCTGACTTTCCTAAGGGAGGGTGTGCTTGAGCAAAGCTGGTTCATTTGCAAGCACTGGCCTCCGTGGGCCTGGGAGGTGTGAGGTGCCACTGTGTGGGGTGGGGGGAGGGCACAGAAAAGGGACTGGACTCCTGGGGGGACTCTTAGCCACAGATGCAGCATCTTGGTCGCTGGCTTGTTTTTCGAAGTAATATTAAGAATCAAAGTTGTGTCTTCCCTCCTAGGGTTCCTAGTGTGGCTGTAAAAAGTTTGAGGCTGGTGGTACCAAATTAAAAGAGGACAGACAATCGAGAAACGCCCACTCTGTAAGAAACTGGTTGCCACCTCCACCTGAATTTGGTGATCTTTAGATAAACGGGCAGCCCCCATTTTACCAACAAGGAAGAGCTTCTGATTCTCACTTTTTATCATTTTTAAAAGAATGATAGGGAGGTAAAAAATACGGAGTATGACTCAGCAGATGAGAATTCCTTGAATAACATGCTGGGTGTGTTAGCATTAGAGCGGCTACCGACAGAGCTGCGCAGAATGCCCTCTGCCTGTCTGGGTAGCAGATCTGGAGACGGAGAGAAGCAGTAGCGGTCTTCCCAGGAGAAGGCAAACTCCATGGTCTTATCTGAGGGATTCTCTTTGTCTCTGTTGTTTTGCCTCTGTCTTGGAAAACACAGACGCAGATCCAGTCCCGATTCCTGCAGCTGCTGGGGCAAAGCAGGCTTTTTATGAATGAGGTCCAAGAGGGGGAGGAGAGGGCTTGAGTTACACCAGCAGTTGGGTAATGATTTCATTCACTCCCAGCCATCTAGCCCGGACTGTATTTTAAAGGATATTGTTCACTTTGGGTGATTCAAATTAGACTATTACCCCCGGCTGCGCAACTCTCTGTAAATTAGAACATTAAGCATATGTGTGTGTGTGAATGTTTGTGTATGTGTGTGTTATTTTGTTTGGGTTTTTTATTGTTTTTTTTTTTTGTTTGAGTGTTCGCTCATTTAGTTGGGGGAAATGGCAGTAGAGGTGAACGGAGAGAAAGAGAAGGCATTGTCATCCCTGCGAGCCTTAGTTAGGTCTCTGTGCCTGTACCCTGCTATGAGGAGGCCAGTGGGGTCCCTCTCTTCAGCCTTGGGAGCCATCATGGTGTAGTGCTGATTGATTGATCGATTGATAGATCGATGGGGTTACTTTCACCTGGGGTCTGCCCAGGTCTCCCTGTGCCTGCCCCCTTGTCCTGCTCCCAGCTGGTGGCTCTTGGGGCTCCATTGTCCATGTACCAAAACCTGAATTGGAAGCTGTGTGACAGCCCTGCCTGCCTCCCCCCGCCCCCACCGCCCCACCGCTTCCTGCTGGGGGCAGAACCAAGAGAGTTGGCATTGTCTTGGGCATAAACAAAGTTCTATCAAAACAAACACCCAGAGGGGGGGCGGCATGGTTACAGCTGCCTGTGTGAGCCTGGTCAGAGGGCCTTATTTTTCACAAAGAGGGCTTTAAGGCCTGGGGGAGGCCCTTCCTTGGTGACCATCCTGTGCCCAGAGAGCAAACCACCCCCCACTTAAACCCCAAAGCCACCCTCAGAATGACTCCCCAAATCGGAAATGCTGGGTGTATGTTCCTGAGCACATTTGGGGGAAGAGAATTACCCCAGAGGCCTCAGGGCTGTATAGAGAGAGCATAATTCTGTTTGAAAGCTGTATTGTTGATGGGGTTAAACACTCCTCCAAGGTGGACCCTGAGAATAGACTCCGAGAGGATTAAACTGTTTTTGTTTTGTTTTGTTTTTTGCTCTAGCTTTTACATAGGACCCCTCCCTCTGTTGCTAGCAGCAACCAGGTACCTTAAGACACCTTGTGGCCTGATTCCACAAACACACACTGTCCAGATGCACTGAACATCTTTCTTTTGCTCTTGATGTGTGGATGTTATAGAAACACAACCAGCCATGACCCCAAAGCACCATTTTTTGGTGCTGGTGTCATTTCCCAGTGCTGGTGGGTATGCACCCCTGCAAACCAAAATCACCTTCCCGGTCCTTTGGTTTCCCTCCCATGTGGGTGTTGTGTGTCCTGTGAGCACCACGTAGCTTCTCCCCAAACCGCGCGCCCGCCTGGGCTGTATTAGGCATGGGCAATAGGAGCTTGGTGTTCTCACCGTGAAGGGAAAGGCAGGGTGGGTTGTTGGTCATTTCATTGCAATTACACCAAAGGAAGGTTTGAGAGGGACTGTGTTGAGGACTGGATATAAAGAGTCTTGGGTTCTTAATTGTCAGGTTTCTTGTTTTAGCAGGTAGCCACCATGAAATCACTGTGCCCAGCATTCTCAGGGTCCAAAGTAAAGGCACAATTCCTGTGCCAATACCAGGAGCAGGGATGGCCTCTGCCTTGGAGTCCCGCTGGGACCCTAGTTAGAAAAAAGTCCTCCTGAGCTGCAGCTGGGTGGGGCTGGCAGATTCCAAGATGGGATTCTGGCCCTGGTCTGATTGCCCATGATGGCAAGTCACTTAAGCCCATAGTCTAGTCCCATGGAGGTCTTCAAGACTTGAGGGAAAAAGGAGTGGAGAAGATCACGGTAAGAAACAAGAGAAGGAAGAGGAGAGAAGTGCTCTAGAAGAGGGAGCAAATCAATTCTCAAAGAGTTATTTCCTTATGTTAGGCAGTTGAAATGTTGTTGGGTGATTGGGTCCAAAACCATTTCCATAGAAGGAGCTGGGAGCCCAAGGGTCAAGCTTTCAGCAGCGGCAGGAGGGCTGGATGCCTCTTTCTGAAAGATGGCTAGAAGATGGAAGAGGGAAGATGGAGCAGGGCTGAAGGTGTTGGCTTTGCTTTGTTTGGCTTGGGCCTGGGGCACTGCAAGACTGAGGTCAAGAGAGCCAGCACCGTCAAGGTCAAGGAGAGTTTCCGAGGTGCTTTGACCAACAGCAGCTCTGTGGAGCAAGGTATGCAGGCTTTGACCTTGGCTCCTAAACAGAGGAGTTACGGGTATGTGCAAATTCACATTTAAAGAATGCATCCATTATAGCTGCAGTCTTTCTGTACATGCAGACACTTATGTGTGCGTTTTATACAACTAGCATCATCGAAACAAGTTTTTAGCCCAAGTTGATTTCCCAAGTAACTGAAGCTTACTTTCTCAGAGTGCAAGATATTTACATTGTTCTCTGAGTTGTTATTGGTTAACAGCCCTTTGCTGGCTTTAATGGTGGATCATTTTCTTGGTAACCCAGGCAGTATTATGAAACCTGTTACCGCAGAATCCTTTGCCACGTGGGGCTCTGATTTTCCTTAAACTAAATGGCCTTGGACATCTGTGCAGGTTTATATTTGATTCATTTTGTGTATTCTCCCTGTATTCGGGGACTGTGAATTCTGATCTTCAGTTAACTATCTTTCAGTAAAATAGATAACTCTGAATTTTTGTAAATGATTTTCCATGAAGCTCAAAGGGCTTTTGAAATTGCTTTTATGTTGATATCAGGTTCTAAGTATTTCATGGTTGAGATGCTAGATTCCTGTCTGTCAGACATAGCTTTACTCTAAACACATACTCGGACGTGAATTCCAAATGGGAAAAATTTCTCCGTAATGCTTTTAAATTTTGAGCCACTTCTGTTTATATCATCATATTTTTCTCCCTCATATTTGTGGTCAGACCCCCTAAGAATTTTGGTTTCTTTTTCTTACACATGATTTTTTATGTTTCCTAGACAAGAACTGTGCTATCTAGAAGTAAAAAGTAAATGTAATATGTAACATTTTATTGGTAATTGTTTCCATTTTGGGTTGACATTGAACTAATGATTTTTTAATTGTAGCTGACTTGAGACAGTGAAAAAAAGTGGTTTCCTGCTGTTTTGTTTTGTTACGGTTAAAGCTGGATTCAGTAACTTGAAATTAATTAGAAGTGTCTCGATCTCAGTATCGTATTTATATTCCATAGCCGTGGGTTAACCAAGCAGTGCTCTTGTGTAATAGCTAGATGGGACGGAAGAACTAATGAATAGTCTGTTTTATATATTCATTACATTATTATTTATTTAGAGGGCTTAAAAAAAACTTTTCTCTGTAGTTCTAAAATGCCGTGAAATGTCTAGGTGAGGCATTACCATGCCATTTTGCAAGGTAATCTTCCATTTTTGGAATAATGTTACATGTAGCCAGTTTTCTGAGGGCTGATCAGGACTGAATTTAAGGGACACTAGTGAAAGGGAAGAAGTAAACACATGCTTCTTTTTAAAGGAAGGATAGTAGTTTGCTTGTTGATTTAACTTGAAGAGTATGGAGACTGAGGTATACACTCCACGGTCAGTAGAAGGGGAATGACCCTGAAAAAGCAAAGTGCGTGTGTGTCGGGGAAGGGGGTGGTGTGGTGTGCAGTGTGTGCAGATGTGATAGCGGGTTAGGAAGAAGAGTAGTAAGGCCATTCTAGATACTCCAAAAATTCTTACGAATGTTTGTTGGAAGACACAGGGAACTGGAGAGGATTTGTACAAGAAATGGTAAATACAGGGAATATAGGATAATTATTAACTATAATTTGATAGTTTCTTTCCTTTTTTTTTAAAGATTTTATTTATTTATTTGACAGAGATTACAAGTAGGTAGAGAGGCAGAAAGAGAGAGAGGAAGGGAAGCAGGCTCCCCGCTGAGCAGAGAGCCTGATGCGTGGCTCCATCCAGATCCAGGACCCTGGGATCATGACCTGAGACAAAGTCAGAGGATTTAACCCACTGAGCCACCCAGGCACCCCTCACCAGAATTTGAAATAATCATTATATTCAAGGATGTTTTCTTTCTGGATGGTTTTTTGTTTATGGTTTGAATTGAGATGATTCATAATTTTAAATCTTGACATATTTGTGGAGCTTTATAGGGACAGGCCTCTCACAGACAGGTTAAATTTTAATTGGAAGATATCCCCACATTTTAACTTAATGCTGCCAGAGTTGGCAAGCAAAGTGAAAAGGTAAAAGAAATTCAGATAGGTCTTGCTCGCTCGCCCCCCCAACCCCCGCAAGCGGGTTTTCACTTTGGATGAAATGTTCCTCATTTTTCACAGAGCTAATGTTTCTCTAGGATTGTTTCCCCTGAAGCGTGTACTCATTCACCCCTGCGACTGGGCATAGCAGCAAGACCGGACTTCCAAATGGCACGCTGCATTTTAATGTGCTTTTATACTTGTCCTTTCCAGAAGGTGCTGGTGTATTTATATGGTGTGTGTGTGTGTGTGTGTGTGAGTGATTCAAGGCAGTCTGTATCTGCCCCCATCACCCCCAGCAGCCTCGACCTACAGCTTTTCTTGTCTGTTTTAGTTGTCCTGTTAGGTAGCAACCTATGATAATTCCAGGAGAGTCAGAAGGAAGTGTTTATTTTAGTTGATTTGTTTAAACCAATTAAACCTTTAATCTTCGTCCTTAAAAGAAACTCTAAAATACTAAAGTAGCTCTGATACATAGTTACTATAAATTATTATTTTTTGTGAGTGAATTAACATAAAGGACTCACCATCCCCTTTTCTTTCTGGTGGGTGGACTTTGTCACCGAAACCACTTCTAAGAGTCATGTCAGCTTAGTAGGACAGACAAGTGGATTTTGTTCCTTTCACCCAGAAGAAGAGCACCCAGCATGAGCTTCCCGTAGCCCTTCTGCCAGTAGACGTGGGACAGAATTTGTTAGATGTGGAGACCACGCAGGAGGACCAGGCGGGATGCAGGGCATGCCTGGGTGTCTGTTAGGGGCTGGCATGAACGTGGACCCACACATGTTCCCATCCAGCCTCTGCATCCTATCTGTTTCAAGCTTCTCTGTGAGTCTTTGTCTTAAACGTTCTCTGCTTCTGGTAAACTAATTGGCAACATTGTAGTGAAGGCTGGGATGGTTAGCCTGGCGGTTTAGTGGGGCCAACTGTCTAGATGCGTCTCATGTGTCAGAGGAAGCTGCAGAAAGAGTCCTGTGTCCCCCATTGGCCCTTCCCATGCCACTGCCCCCAGACCCCCAGGTTCCAGGGAAGCATGCGTTCCCTCTGACTCTGACCAGCTCTCCTGGTGTGGGGCACGTGGTTCAGGGAACTCCCCAAGGAGACTCCTTTCCTTTGGCGGCAACACCGCTTTTCTAGCTAGTACCAGAGCACTGCAGGATAGAACACAGTCTCTCCCCTTTCTCTGCCTTCTTGTATTGAGAAAGTTGGAGGCTAGCTTGGGATGACAGCAGGAGAAGGGGAGGCAGGAGGAAGAGGGAGAAGAAAAAAATGAAGTTTCCAGCTGTGGTGTACAAAAGTGTCTAAGAAGCTGAGAACTTAGCCGCAATACCTTGTCCATCTGCTAACCTACTTGGGGTGGGCTAAGGTCTGTGCCATGTCCAGGCCCACTCAGGGATACCAGCCTGGGGCCAGCACCCCACCCCTGCCCCCAGCCTTCTCACCGTGTGCCCCCTCTGCTGGTGCCTTTGGCTTCAAGCGGCTTGCCTCCCTCACTCTTCAGCTTCCAAAAAAATGAGAGGAGCTTCCAAAAAAATTAAAGTTCTGGATAAGTGAGAGGAGCCTTTCTATATAATTGGCATGTATGGGGATAAACACCTGCTGGTAGGTGTTACCAGAACTCCTAGGGACGTTCTCTCACAGTGATTCAGCACTGTGAACAGAAAGCCTGACTCCCAGGGATATCCCTTTCCTGGTCCTTGTTCTGGACATGAAAGTCAGGAATGGTACTTCGCCCAGAAAAAGCCATTCTCTGGCACTAGTAAGAGATAGGCACGCATGTATATTTACCTGCATAGCCCAGACATCCGCAGGATACGACCTAAGTATTTTAGAGCACAGCCAACCCTAGACCTGACATTGTAATTAATATTGCGCAGGTTGCAGATTGTATAATGTCTAATGTTCTGTGTCCTCTAGGACTGATGTCAGACCTGTCTTATTGGCCACCATCCCCAACCCCGCCTTCCTCCGCTCACTGCCCTGTGCCTGGCTCACCATTGCTCAGTAAATGCTCTGTTCATTGTAGCATTGATGGGATTTTTATAAATCTAAGTAACCTGGAGGTAGTTGTCACATTTTTTTTTCCCAAAGATTTTATTTGCTTATTTGAGACAGAGAGACAGTGAGAGAGAGCATGAGAGGGGAGAAGGTCAGAGGGAGAAGCGGACACCCTGCTGAGCAGGGAGCCCAATGCGGAACTTGATCCCAGGACTCTGGGATCATGACCTGAACCCAAGGCAGTTGCTTCACCAACTGAGCCACCCAGGTGCCCTAGTTGTCACATTTTTAGCAGCAGAACACATACTAATCGTAAAGCATAGATTCTTCAAAGTAGGGCAATGAGTGCAGGATGTATTAACAGATGAACAACATCATGTGAAAGATTTGTTTATTTATTAGCTATTTATTTATTTATTTATTTACTTACTTACTTACTTATTTTGTCTCAGAAAACTTTCCTTTGGCTGCGTGAACCATCCAAGACCCAGGCAGACTTTCTGGAGACTTCCTTGCACAGCATCGTGCAATAAATGTACTCCTTCATGATATCTGAGGCATAATGGTTCTATGGAGTTTGTTTGAGTTAAATTTAGATTCCCAGCATAGTTTCAGATGTGAATGCGTTCTCTGAGATCAGGTAGGGGCGGAAAGCATCAGCCTACTGCCAGATGGGATCCTGCCTGGATTCAGCCACTTACTGGCTCAAGTTTGTACTTCTGTTTCCCCTTGTGTAAGGTGGCATCATTACTGGGGGCACACCTTAAGGGATGGTTTGTCTGAATGAACTAATTCACATGAGGGGTTTCATGGTGCCTGGACCATTGTAAAAGGCCACAAGGGTACATGTAAACCGTCTTTGCTTTTGTCGACATTATCAGTAATTAATGCATGCACTCTACCTGCTTTTTTCTTTCTTTTTTTTTTTTCCCTTTCATCCTATCAAGTGGAACTTCCTGTCAAACAAAAGAAAGCCCCTATGTTTCACACACTGTTTTTCTAAAGGGAAAAGTAGCAGCTGTAGGGAAACAGTAACTTTCCTTGCAAACTGATATTTGTAAATTTCGTCAGTGTATTTGATCCACAATCTCTCACTATAGCCATTACCTTCTAATTGGAAACTCTTTGCAAACAGCTCCCATGGACACCACTTTTGGATAGTTGAGGTATCGTGTCTGTGTGGTAAAGAAATTGTGATACAGAGATACCAGATATCTGTTGTTTAGTAGTTCAGTAAAAAGTATTTAGGGCAGGGACGCCTGGGTGGCACAGTCTGTTAAATGTCTGCCTTCAGCTCAGGTCATGATCCCAGGATCCTGGGATGAGTCCCACATTGGGTTCCCTGTTCAGAGGAAGCCTGCTTCTCCCTCTGCCTGCTGCTCCTTCTGCTTGTGCGCGTGCGCTTTCTCTCTCTTTCAAATAAATAAAATCTTAAAAGTATTCAGGGCAGCTTGGCATGATGGGAAAGAAAGAATGATGTTGGAGTATTCCTTTGAGGAGCTTAAAAGGTAAAGTCACATTTGGTGGTATTAGATCTATTAATATTAAAAGTGATTTTAAAGTGATAATAAAATATCAGGCTATTGGGTAGCTACCAAAATAAATGGCTACAAGTAAGTAGCCTTTCACTGATTCTGAAACCTGAAGTTGAAAGACTTCCACTTTTCTTGTCAATAGGTTTACCTCCCTCAAAAATATGTTTCTACCTCTGGAGTAATTTGTGAGTAATCATTGCGTTTTGATTTTTAATATTGCCAATACAGCAATCTTGCATCAAAAGATCAATGACTATAAGAATGATTAAAGAAGGGGCTGTTGCTTGGATGAAGCATCTGCCTTCAGCTCACATCATGATCCCGGGATCCTGGGATCGAGCCCCGCGTCAGACTCCTCGCTCAGCAGGGAGCCTGCTTCTCCCTCTCCCTCTGCTGCTCCCCTGCTCGTGCACACACTCTCTGCCAAATAAATAAGTAAAAACTTAAAAAAAAAAAAAAGAATGATTAAAGAAGCCCCCTGGGGTTGCTGTATATACCTGTGTCACCAACAACACATGGGTGCCTAGAAAGCAGATGAGTTTAATATCCATCCATTGAGAACACACTGTAGGCCATGATGGTTTTTGGTGCTGGAGATCATGGTGACGACTGTGACATGAATTTCACCTACAGTCTGTGCAGGGATAGGGGAGATAGAATCTTGAACGATTCCTTTCAGGCAGTTAAGGGAAGAGGCCGTCTGGATGTTCACCTGCTTTGCATGTTGCCGTTCCTTTAAGTGCCGGATGGTTTCAGTGCTGTTCTGTTGTGGGAAATAAGACTCAGAAGAGGACACATGTTCCAGAACTCTGGCTGAAGCCCTTTGACATTCCACGGCACCCTCACCCTGACTCCCTGGCATGTATTGGGGGTGGAGCAAGCTTCAGGGTGGCACGGGGATTCGTGGCCTGGCCAGCAAGCAGCACGTCAGGGTGCTGGGAGGCCTGAGGACCTCCTGTTATAAGCTTGGATTCGCCTTTTCCAGGGTAATTGAGATTAGACTCTATTAGCTCAGGGTCTTAAGCGCTGGAAGGAATAGCTTCTGCTAAGGTAAATCTGGGAGAAGAGCCATGAGGTCAGTGTGAGCTCTGCTGCTTCCCCACTCCTGCCGGCTGGAGAGGTGTGCCTGGTGCCAAGGCTTTGGGCATTGGGAGCAATGCCTGGCCTGCCGGGCAAGAAACGTGAACCACCGCAGTGAACTGGCAGTGAATTAGCAGACTCTTTAACTGACATTTTTTCCCCCATTCCGTGTTTTTATAACACCACTGAGTAGACACCAGATTATAAATCCTGTGCAAATAGTCTTAGAGTTTCTGGATTCGCCCCCAGAGGAGACCAGTTTGGGTTTTGAGGAATACTTAAAGAAAATGTTTGTTTGGTCCCATTCTCCAATGTAAAGTGCTACCCAAGACGTCGGAGTGTCCGCACGGCCCCAGTGAGCGCCTGCAGTGGGGCACAACGGCTTTGGAGGGAAGTGGTTCCAGTGGGTTTCCTGCTCTCCATCCTAGTTGCTAAAATCATATTCCCCACCACCCCTGCCATGGCACCTTAGGCAGGAGAAGGACAGCCGCACAGGGCTTGGCGTGAGCTCGGTAGGGGTTCTCCATCCTGACCCAAAACAGATCCTTGCTTTGGGGTATTTCGGATGAACTAAGTGAAGAGAGGTCACAAGAGCCACTTTTATGGTTTGAGTAAAGGCTAATGCACATCCCAGCCTTGGAAGATGGGGTCCGATATCCAACCTTAGACGCCGTGGGTGGTGGGCAGTTGTTTTCTTTGCATCTCTGGGGAACCTGACTGGGGCACTGCTGTCTGCATTCTGGGATTAGTAACATGCTGGTGGTTTGCTTAATGTTTGCATTAATATCAGTCTCGTGTTAGAACCTGACTACAATTACTGTGCCTTGTTTCTAAGGTAGTACTGACATGTTTTTGGTGAGGATCCTCATCCCACCCCCAAAGCAAAACCTTGCTATTTTAAGGTGAAAACACAAAAATTTTTATTTTAGCCTCTGGCTAAATTCATCTTGGGGAAAGCAATACATTTCCATGTATGTTCAGTTATCTATATAGGCAGCCCTTTATATCCTACTTATAGGTGAGCAGCCCTTGCAAAATCAAAGATTATAAATGATTTTCTGAAATGTAATTCAAGGGTTGGCAAACTATGGCCCACACTGCTAAATCTGGCCCACCACACCTGTTTTTCTAAATAAAGTTTTATTGAAACATGATCACATTCATTAGCTTACATATTATCTGTCTATGGCTGCTGTTTTCACATTATAATAGCAGAGCTGAGTAGTTTGACAGAGACAGCATGGTTTGCAAATCTTTTTACAGAAAAAGTTTGCTGAACACCGGTGTATTTGGCAAAAAGAAGAGCTAGAGTCTCCTCATGCACCTCTATACCCAAGAAACTCACCATCTTACAAGGGAACTCATTCCGTTTTCAGACAACTTAAGTGGGCTGGAAAATTCCCTTACAGAAACAAACAAAATCTTACTCCCTTATAACTTCATATATGTTGGTTCTGTTTGTATTTTATGAGCCATAAAAAAATAAGTTACATATATTTTCAAGATAATTGCGCTTTTGAATGTGAGGACATCTTTCTAGTACTCTCTGAATTAAGCCCTCTAGATTAAATGTTTCTCGTTATTTTATCTTTTTTTTTTTAAATGTCAGAATTTGTAGTCTCCACTGGATAAATTTAGTTTCACAACTCTCTAAACCATGTCTGTGAGAATTTAAAAAGTCACTTTTGAGGGTCATAACCAGTAGAAATCAGACTAGGACCGCATACGGCCCTTATTTTGGATGCCGTGGCCCTTGTGATGTAGCTGGAGACCGTGTCATCTCCCTTGGAGGCCTCCTGCGCTGCTGAGTTGTCGACATGAGCCAGCGGAGCATTCTGGACTCTCTGACCCTTTCAGCCGTTAGCCCTGTCACCACTGCTCATCACGCTTCCATTGTTGTTGTTCCTACTAAAGTGTTTCAAAACTTGGTTGTGTAAGATTTGGACCCTCTTTCCAAATTTCATCTTTTTATATCCTGTTTTTTTCTAAATAACTTGTCTTCGAATTTCATATGTTTATTGTCTAGGTCCCTCTTTGAAGCATTGTCCTTGACTTTACCACTGCTTAACTCCAGGTTGACCCCAAATGAGCTGCCTTCCCATGTTACCATGGGATGGACTCTTGTTGACAAGTGACCATTGTTCCATTACCTTAAGTCCCTAGGCCCACTTCGCTTCTTTTAGGCTGCTCTAACCTTCAGCTGAAAAGCAGTGGCTTAAGTGGCATTTCTAGCCATGCTGGTGAATTGAGAGCTTCTATTGAGATGATCTCATCGGGCTCCTTGACTTGAGTGAGGGTTACTACCTGGGGCGATGGACATTTTGACCTGATGTGTGCTACCTTTGTGTATTAATCATGCCTTTTTACTTTTGTAATTCTGGTGCTTTGACATCTTGGGGGCTGTACTGATTCTGGACTGACCCTCCCAGGAATAGCCCCCTTCTAGAGTTAGTAAATGAGTATACCTTTTGTATATAAACATATGGTCCTACCACCTCTGGGATGGGGCTCTCACACTCAGGGGTTCCCCTTCCCTAATCACCCCTGGGTCAGGGACCAAACAATAAGAGCTAGCTCCCATAGCCCATGAAAAATACTCAACTCTGCCCAATCCTAAGCCTGCTTACCCTGTTTCTTCCTGCAGAACCTACAACAAATCTCTTGGTTCCATTTTCCTCCATTCCTTCTGCTTCCTCATGGACCCTGCTTCTTCTCCATGGGTCTTGCCTGGTGTGTGGCCAGGCCCAAACACTCCATCTGGGAATGGTAACAAACTGTCTTCCCAGTGGCCATCATCCCCTTATCTGTTGGCCTCCCCCTACCTAAATAACAATAAACCCTACATCATAAAACGCTTTGAGATTGTCACACAATGAGAAATGTAGGGAGGTAAGGGCAATCTTGCTGGGTGCAGAGTGGCCCCAACTCTTTTCCTTTTGTCTGAGCTCTGAGATTTTAGAAAAGGTACAGAGGAGCCTGAGTACCACTATTTGCCTTCTCTGATGAAGTGGGTCGAAGATACCTGAAACCCCTCCGTCATCATGGGTCCACATGCCGAAAACCATGGTGACTTTTGACAGCATAACTCAGTCCATTGGAAAAGAGATCCGGAACAGATTCTGGTCAACCATAATTGAGGTTTTTTACTTCTAGTGCTGAAACCTGAGCAGATATGAAAGCACCTCTTGGGTATTTGAGGTAACTGAGGTGTAGGAGATGGTGAGAAAGCCAGGGACCCCTGCTGGGGCTTTAGAACACAAGAAATCCATGATGGTGGACTGTTTGCCTCACTAGATCCTGTTGAGAATCCAAGATTAAACTTTAAGACACATTTTAGTTTGAGTTACTCTAACTGGCATGAATGAAAATCATATAAGAAGCTCATTTTTCCTGGGCAGATAAAGGTCCCTTTTATGCCTTGATGTGGCATTGATCTCTGTGGGCTCATAGTGTCTGTTTACCTGGTTGGAGAAACAAAAATGTGTGTGCTCTCCAGGTGCCTTTGGAGAGTTTATTAGTATCTTAGCCATTTGGAATTCCCGTTTCATTTAAACCGGAAGAGTAAGAGAAGTCATCCTTTTGTGTCCGAAGTCTGTCGCTCACACTGGGAGTGTGGTCAATCTGAATCATTGGAAATACAAAGAAGATCTTTACATTTCCTTCGTGGAAATGTTGTAACTGGCAAATATGGGCATTTATGACTCAGAGGCTTCCTTGTACCTGAGGGGCAAAAATCAAACTTAAACTCTGAAAGGATACATATGCTTTGATTTTTAAAGACAAAGGATGCATTTTTCAAGTGGCAGCTAGGAATCTGTATGTTTTATTCTTTATTTCCCACTTAAAAAAAAACAAACAAAAACAAAAACAGGAAAAGTACTCAGGAGTCCAAAAATACAGGCACTCGCTTAAACTCTGTTTAATTCCAAAACTGGTAACTGGTAAAATACAAAAAAACACAAAAACAGGAACATTTTAAAGTTGAAACTTACTACAGTGTAAAATCCTCGTTGACATTTCATAAAAAGTGGAAAGGAAATCGCCAGCCTTCAAACGGTGGCATTTGGATTTTAGAACAAACAGCCCTCTTCTGGTGAAAGAAGAACTTTCTGGGTAAGGTCAAAGGCAACAGAAAATGTGGGGAACAATGGCTTCTCTCTTCCATGGGTGTTGTTCCTTTTTCTTGTGGTAACAGCCTCTTCCTGTTGCTCCTTTCCTAATGGAATCAGTGAAGTTGTTGAAGAAATGGGGAGGGGAGAATCCTATCCATCCTTCTGTAACAGAGAACGGGTCCGGCTTCTGAAAGCAGGCCTTTGTCTGTGCTGGGCTGGGCCCCTGGCAAATAGGGCACAATCAGGCTATTGTTTGTTTGGGAAAAGCTACGGCATCCTATTGCAATTATTTATGGAAGAAAATATTTGATGTTTTTGGAAGAGGTTGGGTGTGGGGGGATGTAGGAGGGAGGGCAGGAGGCTCACCTCTTGGCCCATCCACTCCAGAGCCCATAGGGTATAGGGGACAATGTTATGTGACTCCGGGTGTCTGGGTGTTCAGGGCAGAGAAATTTGAAACATCCCCAGCCTTGGTCCCAGGAATGGAGAAGGGATGGCCTTACTTGGCCCAAGGCTGATATGAGGCAGCTTGTCCTCGGTTTGAGCCTTCCTGTCCCCTCTTACTTCTGGATGCTCTCCTTGTACTTTTTCCCGCACCCTGCCTCCACTGTGATTGAAGTCTGGACCTGCTATGTTGATTCTTAATTAATTATTAGGGGAAAATGAGAAAAAACTCGCAGCCACCCCTCTCCCCATGGCTGTCCACTTTTAACATTGCGTGTTCTCAGACTTCAGGCACATGCCTGATACGGCCCCCTTGCACACCGAGCAGTTCCAGGTCTGCTCGTCCTGCAGTCCAGCGTCACTCCCCCCGGGGGGGGGCTCACACTCTAACAATTGCAGCCCCCTCGCCTGTGCCCACTGCATCTCCTTTGAAATGGCTTTCATCCCATTCTCTTCTTCCTAGTCTTTCCTGGTGGCCCTAATCAGGACTATCATCCTGCCTGTCTGTGATCTGAGCAACTTGTCCCTCCTTAAGACTGCATGAAATTCCCATCAATGAGTCTGGGAGCTGCTCAATCCTTGCACACAGTCGGCCTTCAGGAATTTGTGAATCTACTGTTTCCCTTTTACATTTTCCTTCCCGGAATCATTCCTCACCCTGCCCATTGTGTCCCGATCTCCCTTTGCAATGATCTGATAATTCAGAAGCGCCTGCCTGCCTGAGATTATGGGAGAAAGAAGCCCCTTCAGTCCCAGCTGTCCCCGTGGACCCCCCCTTCCTTCCCTGCTCTTCTCCCATGACTTGCTTTCCGTCTCTTCAAGCGGTTCTAAGTTGGGCCCTTGAGAAGTTCTCTAATCGACGTGACAACCTCTCTCTAGCTGCAGATACCATCAGGGTCTACCCTCATGCTTCTTCCGTGCCTGGATGATTTTTTTTTCCCCCAGGCCCATGTTTCAACATGACATTGAGACTCAATGCTCCCTGGAGTGAGAGAGTATGAATAACTCCTCACTATGGGTATTGCAGTTAATTATTCTCTCCTGTCCCACTTGGTCCCCAGAGGAATCTGAGATTGGCACATACATGATGACTTTCTTTGGAGAGGTGGTGGGGAGGTGGCGTGGAGATGAGTCACGGGGCCAGGCCCGTTCGCTTGGCCGCATGGCTCCTGAAAGCGGACTAGCTCAGAGAGTGGCTAGAAAGCCCCATGCTTTACACTGAAGACCAGCAAAGGCACATTCATTCACTCACTTACTGATTTGGCAAATAGGAAGCCTTTCCTGTGTGTCCTGTCTCCGTACAGCAGTGAACAAGACAGAAAAGGTTTCTGCCTTCCCTACCGGAAGCAGGACGGGGGGTGGGGGGTGTCAGACAGTAAACAAAGGGAATAATAGTGATGGTTACCCATCAATGTTGTAATTGAGACGCAGGAGTGCTGGGTAGCGGTGTGCGCGGTTGGGGACTTGTGTTAGGCTGAGCAGTCAGGGAGGTCTCTCTGAGGAGGTGGCCTTTGAACTAAGGATGGCTGGTGAGGGGTCGGCTCAGGGAAGTTCAGGGGGAAGAGCAAGGACAAAACACAGTGAGGTCGGCACAGACTGATGCCCAGGAGGCTGGGAATTCGGCAGGTTAGGGAAATCGGGTGTATCCATCAGCTTGGGCTTTAATAACAAAATACCACAGCCTGGGTGGCTTTAAACACTGTACATTTATTTTCTTACAGTTCTGGAGGCTGAGAGTCTACGATCAGGGGCCAGCAAGGTTGGGTTCTGATCAGGACTCTGTTTCTGACTTGTGGACGGCCACGTTCTTACTGTGTTGACACGTGACAGAGTGAGCAGGCATTTCTTGTAAGGACACAAATCCTAGTGCCTTAGGGCCTTCCCCTTATGCCCCTATTTGATCCTGATTACCTTCTCAAAGGCCCTGTCTCCAATACGATCACACATGGGTTAGGTCTTCAACATAAGAAGTGGAGGGGACAGTGCCCAATTCAGTCCACAGCACTGAATTATAAGACAGATCTGGAACCAGAGCAGGGAGAGCCTCTAGGCCATGGCAAGAGTGAGAATTTACTCAGTGTGAACCAGAATATGGTGCACTCTGATTTTTATGTTTTATAGCAATTACTCTGGCTGCTCTGTGGAGAATGGAGCAGAGTTGGGAAGGGATAGTAATAGAAGAGCAGGGAGACAGTTACGATGCTATTGGGATAATCCAGTGGAGAGAGAGAACGGTGGCTTGGGCCAGAGCTGGGTCCTCAATGTTAGGACTATTGACATTTGGGCTCAGATAAGCCCTGGGTGTATTTTTGGGGCGTGGGGGTGGTGGGGTTTGAGGCTGTCCCATGCAACATGGCTAGCTAGCCTCTACTTACTAGACAGCAGTAGCCCACCTGCCCTACCCCCCCCCCAGTCATGCCAATCAAAAATTTATCCAGAAGTTGCCAGATGTGCCCTTGAAGGAAAGAGTGCAAAACTGTCCCTTGTGCAGAACCTTAGAATCTGAGTGATAACATTTGGTAGTGGATAGATCTAGGGATACTTAGGGACTTGCAAAACCCACTGCACATACCCTTGTGAGACAATGAGAGTGAAAAGGCAAATAGTGTCTATATAGTGGGATGAGAATAATTTGCTCTCAGAGACCCACCCAACGGGCCGCACAGACCACACTGTGAGAACCATTGAGCTGGAGAGTCAGTCCCCTGATTTTTATGCTGTTTGGAGTGTTTCTGAAGCTCTTCACAGATAACGAGTTCCATACCCCAAGCTGATATTTCAGAGTCTGGCCCTCTTCAACTAAAGCCGCTTGCATCTATGTGTAATTCTAACTTTCCTCTCTGGTCAGTAGAAGACATACATAGGTGCTTTCATATCACAGAAGTATGACAAAACAGCAGAACATTCTAAGAATACGAGGAAGAACTTTAATTATGTAAA
Organism: Mustela nivalis; assembly: GCF_964662115.1. Lineage (NCBI taxonomy): Eukaryota > Metazoa > Chordata > Mammalia > Carnivora > Mustelidae > Mustela > Mustela nivalis. The sequence continues at coordinate 129,811,095 of NC_139025.1, forward strand.
TGACAACCAAGCTACCTGGCTGCTCTAGGAGTCAGCTTTTTTAAGCACAATTAAAATCATTTTTAGAGGAAATATTTCTAAGGACCTTTAGCATTGTTTGTGTTAAAGACAATATAGGGAACATAATCTCTTTTTCTGAATACCCAAGGTCAGCACTCTGAAAGTAGCTTTATTCTATGGTGAGATAATACAGTGACACTCCCAGAGCAGTGTTTTTCTTTGTGGTAATTGAGACCCCTTTTAAAGGACAAAGATAATCACTGCCCCTCAGTGCCATAGGTATAAAGATACTTAAATACCTACAACTATAGCACTATGCATAAACTTCTTACAATTCTAGATATTTTTATTAACTCTTAATTAAATAAATGTACAGGGGTACCTGGGTGGGTGAGCTGGTTGAACATCCGACTCTTGGTTTTGGCTCAGGTCGTGATCTTAGGAACAAGGGGTAAAGCCCTGCTCAGCAGGGAGTCTGGAAATAGGAGTGGGGCTCAGAGGGTGGCTCCGATGGTGGGGGAGAGTAGTGTTGAGGATTCTCTCCCTTTCCCCCTGCTTGCGTGCTCTCTCTCTCTCAAGTGAATAAATGAATCTTTTAAAAAAATAAATAAAACATACATATTAAATACAGATAAAAAAAAAAAATTCAGACCCAGAGGTGCCTGGGTGGCTCAGTGGGTTAAGTCTCTGCCTTTGGTTCAGGTCATGATCTCAGGGTCCTGGGATCGAGCCCCACATTGGGCTCTCTGCTCAGCAGGGAACCTGCTTCCTCCTCTCTCTCTCTCTCTCTCTCTCTCTGCTTGCCTCTCTGCCTACTTGTGATCTCCCTCTCTGTCAAATAAATAAATAAAATCTTTAAAAAATATAATTCAGACCCAAACATCAATTTAATGACCTGGGTGATATTTTGCTGACGCTAGATCTCCACTCAAAATGTGAATAAATTACAGACCTCAAAGACATGAGTACCTTTGAGTTGTGGAATGCTTATTTTTGACACATCACTTGGCTTTTCTCTTTAAGTATTATAAAGCCTCCATTCACACAGAGCACCACCACCTAGTTTGGTCTTTACTTGGTATGTAAACACATGTTTAGATGTTCAGTGCACCTTTTCCCCTCTTTTGGGGGTACGACAGCTGGAGTAATAGTTTGTTTCCAGTGTTTTCTGATATAATGGCTGATGCTAAAATCACTTGGTGCGTGAAATTCTAAGAAGGTTAAATAGATGAACTGGAAGGTAGAAAAGTAGATAATACCTTAATTAAAAAATTTTTTTTAAATAAAAAGAAAAGTAGATAATACAATGAAAACAAACAAAATAAAAATTATTAAGAACTCTCAAGCCTTCAAGAGCATGCAGAAGAGCTTTTGGTATGAGCAGCAATGTGTGAAATGGGTTTTGAGTGCCTGATTTTTAAGATACTGTGTTGGCTTTTAATAGTTGTTGTTGGTTGGTTTTTTTTGTTGTTGTTGTTTTTTGTTTTTTTTTTTTTGTTTGTTTGTTTGTTTGTTTTTTGGTTTGTTTGTTTGTTCTGTTTGCATTCCTCATGGTTTTTGTTTTGTTTTGTTTTTACCGCTTTTATCATCACTGTTTCTAGCCCTACTCTCTAGAGTTGGCTGTTTCTGATATATTTGGAGCTTAGAACTTAAATATTTTAATCCTGCTACAAGTATACACAGTTAATATTCAGTAGACTATGAATGAATTTAGATGACTAAGACAAAATCATGAATCTGTAGTCACTGCAGTCCCTTCCTTGCAAGATGTTGGGCTTGTAACCACGTTGGGAGGGAGTGGAAGGGGAGCAGGGGACTTGCTAACTAGTTGAGTTATGGGTAAGAGAGATGTTGAATGTGCCTAATACTCTAAAATGTCTCAGATATTTTTATATCCACTATGGTTTCTTTTTCACAGATAATAAAACCAAGGCAGAGAAATGAGATGTCATTCTCTGACCTTGGTTAGGGGTGGGAGTACAACTGATTTATTCATGAAACTAGACCTGAAACTACTTGGAATAACCAAATTTGCTTGGTTTGATCTCTGCAAGGAACTTCAGGGTAGGGTGCCTGGGGCCAAGGGGCCAATATATTTTTTTTTCAATTGAAACATAGTAAACATACAATATCATAGTAGTTTTAGATGTACAGCGCAGTGATTGGCAGTGATTCTCTACACAGTGCTTGTCACAGTAAGTGTAGCCATTATTTGTCACCATACAATGTTATTACAACATTATTTCTGAATTTTAATTCTGGTATAGTTAACATTATAACACTATTTTTTAAAGGTGAGCCCTTTATTTTTTTTTTAATTTTTAAGATTTTATTTATGAGAGAGAGCGAGAGAGAAGGCACAAGAAGGGAAGAGAGTGAGAAGCAGGTTTCTTGTGAGCAGGGAGCCTGATGTGGGACTCAGAGTCCCAGGACCCTGAGATCATGGTCTGAGCCAAAGGCAGACTCTTAACGGACTGAGCCACCCAGATGCCCCAGCATTACAGTATCATTGACTATAGCCCCTATACTCAACATTTCATCTTTGTGACTTCATTCTTTTATGACTGAAAGTGTGTGTTTTTTTTTTTAAGATTTTATTTATTTATTTGACAGACAGAGATCACAAGCAGGTAGAGAGGCAGGCAGAGAGAGAGGAGGAAGCAGGCTCCCTGCTGAGCAGAGAGCCCAATGTAGGACTCGATCCCAGGACCCTGAGATCATGACCTGAGCCGAAGGCAGAGGCTTAACCCTCTGAGCCACCCAGGCGCTCTATGACTGGAAGTGTATACCTCTTCATCCCCTCTGTTTTATCTATCCCCTCCCCCCACCTACCTTTTCCTTTGCAACCAGTTCATTCTCTGTATTTAAGAGTCTGTTGGTTTTGTTTGTTCATTTGCTTTGTTTTTTCAGATTCCACATATTGTGAAATCCTATGGTACTTGCCTTTCTCTGTCTGACTTATTTCACTTAGCATAATAGCCTCTGGGTCCATTCATATTGTCACAGATGTCAAGAGCTCATCCGTTTTCATGGCGAAGTAACGCCCTGTTGTGTATATACCACATCTTCTTTATCCATTCCTTTGTCGATGGACGCTTGGGTTCCTTCCATATCTTAGCTATTGTAAATAATGCTGCATTAAACATAGGGGTACATATATCTTTTCCAGTTAGTGTTTTCATTTTATTTGGGAAAATACCCAGTAGTGGAATGACTGGATTGTGTGGTATTTTTATTTTTAATTTTTAAAGGAAACTCCTTCCTGTTTTCCACAGTGATTGCGCTGATTTACATTCCCAAGGGGCCAAGATTTCAAATATCATAGGTCAGGAGGGAATTAGTAACTGGTCCAGCAGCATGTAGAGAGAGACACATGTATACAACATGATATGAATACAAACAGGTTTACGTGTGGATTCTGAATGCCAACCAAGTTCCCTTCCCCTCAACAGGTCATTATGTACTTACAAAGGGCTTATGAAGTGCTAAAAATATTTACAAAGTATGTTGCAAATAAGAATTACTCTGTAAATGATAAATAATAATTGACCGGCAAGTTTGGGCATGGAAAGATCGGTGAAAATTCAAGAAAAAAGATGTTAGGCCTTCAGAAAGTAGAGATTCCCTCATCCCTGCAAGGACTGTTATAAAACATTTAGGCCCCCTTTAGTAGTTATCTACTAAATGTTCCACAGAAAATGCAGCCCTGAGAGAGAGAGCCCCTTCCTGAGATTTTCACCAAGAGCAATGATTGTGTCTGCTTCTGGGTCCTGCCCTTGGCCCAGAGGCCAAGGTGGAGTTCTCCAGAATGTGTTCACCTGTCTCGCTTATGTTTCTGGCAGGGAGCAAGTAAATAAAAGATTGGAGTCAGAGGCATGTTTTAGCTTTGAGATGGCTTTGTATGCCTGGTTACTGTTACTTCCTTTCCTGTGAGATAGTCAAGTTCTGGAGTGATAGAAATTCCTGTCTTGCAAATCTCAGTGAGCCTTACTTAGAATTTAAAATGCATTTAACCAGGGGTGGCACAGTTGGTTGAGCAGCCAACTCTTGGTTTTGGCTTGGGTTGTGATCTCCCTGGGGTCATGGGATCAAGCCCCATGTTGGGGTCCATGCCCAGAGAGCTCCGAGCTCAGAGCAGAGTCCACTTAGGACTTCTTCTCCCACTGCCCCTTCCCTCTGCTCAGTCGTGCACACACTCTTCCTCTCTCTCTGTCTCTCTGGAATAAATAAATAAATCGTTAACAGTAAATAAATAAAATGCATTTAACCCATTGGTATTGGAAGCTGGTGTAACCGGTGAATCACCGGGCTTTTCATTGGTATTGGGATGGGTTTGTAAATCCCATTAATTGTTTAAACACGTTATCCTACAAGGAGGTTTTTTCTTTGCCTCGGACACAAAAAGTTAATAATATTATGCTGGGGTGCTTGAACTTTCTCTGCCGCTTGGTGACTTCTGTCTGTGGTAACTCACTGGGTGGAGGATGGGAAGAATTCAGAGTAAACTGCTTTAATTTACAAAATCGGAAAGGAGTTGCTCCAACTCCTGGTGGTCACATTGTTAATGTAAAAATAACAGGGTTAGGTGAAATAAATTAAGAGGACCCATAGAGAAAGAGAGGTAGTAGTTGACTAAATTAGGAATTTGTTCTCTGAGTTTCCGAAGTGTGAATGATTTAAATGAGGTTCTGGCGTGGAATTGAGTGTGGTTTCCATTTTATAGCTCTCCTGCTTGAAAACAAACTGTCAGGATTTTTATTTAAGCCGATCAGATTTAACATACCCCGAGATCAGCAGCAACCTTTACTCCTCTGCCCGTCTCCCTCCTCATGCTTTGGAGAAAGTTTCGCACTGTTGTGGTGTTGATTGAAACCTTTATTTTACCAGTTCTGTTATAAACTGGGTGAAGGAAAACAAAGGTCGTCTGGCACTTGATGCCTACTGAAGCCGTGCTGCTTCTCTCTCTCTTCGAAATGACTTGGCTTGGTGAGGTCTTGAGGTCCCCCACAAGGGGGGAAGCTGAAATGCAAACAAAGTTGAATAACAAAGTGATGTCACCCAGAACCAATGGGAACAGTTGGCCTCACATGGCTGGCAATGACTTCAAATGCCCACAGAGCAAAATTAATGGCTGAAGCCCCCTCCACCACCCCCGCCACCCCTGCTCCCGTCACCCACAGCAGACTTCCAGAGAACAGAGGCAGAGAACGGCCAGCACCCCCGAGGTGTTCATGGAGGACACATCTTAAGTTAGTAGCTTTTTGCAAAGCATTCAGGCTGAGTCAGACCTTATTTTCTGATTTTGCCCTACCGAGATGGCCAGAAACATTCCTTTTGTGTGAGAAATTGGGGTAGGGTCAGGTTTGATGCCAGTCAGGGTTGTGAGGCTATGACCCCTATGGCACTTTTCCGGGTGGGGAGCGTGGGGGACAGACATGTGGTTTTGAAGCTCAGTGTTATGTTTCCTGAGCTTTAGTGGCAATAACTGTTTGGTTTGCTTATCATGGAGGTCTTTGCACAGCCTCCCCATGTTTTCGGTTTGTGATCTAATAGTTGAAACTCTCCCAGCGAAGGCTTCTCACTCTGGACCACCCCAGTTTTAAAAACAAAAATCCAGCCACTGCAAACAAACAAACAAACAAACAAACAAAAACAACTTGGTTCACGATTACTCTTGGGCATGTTCTGAGAGAGACAGAGAGAAGAGACGAGACATCCTAACACCGAGCACCAGGACCGTGGTGATCTTTTTTTTTTTTTTTTTTTTTTAAAGATTTTATTTATTTATTTATTTGACAGAGAGAAATCACAAGTAGATGGAGAGGCAGGCAGAGAGAGACAGAGGGAAGCAGGCTCCCTGCTGAGCAGAGAGCCTGATGCGGGACTCGATCCCAGGACCCTGGGATCATGACCTGAGCCGAAGGCAGCGGCGCAACCCACTGAGCCACCCAGGCGCCCCCGTGGTGATCTTTTATCACTCAGTCATTTGTGAAGGATAGGGTTCCAACAGAACTGAAGTGGGAAGAGTCTTTCTCATTAGAAATGTGCGTGTGCCGCATTCCGAACCAGCGACGGTCGCGGGAGAGTGGGGTGGCAATGCTCGGGGCTGACTCAGCCCATTGCAGGAGAGGACAGGCTGGGTCGTTAGCCCCAGGTAGCCCCGCGTCTCTGCCGTAGAAGAGAACAAATGCACGGGCCCGTGTGCACGCCCACCTGCTTCTATTCTCACGTCCCCACGCGTGTCATGTGGCTCGTCATCTTCAGGCAGAGTGTGGAAGAAATCTTCCTCCCAGCCCGCACCCTTCACACCCTTCCCTCTTCTACACAAGTGCTTCCCGTTCCCCTTCCTCTTTCAGTCCCCATGCGGAGACCCTAACCTGGGCTGGGCTCCCGAGTTAGAGTCCTCACTTGCCCCCCTCCTCCTCTCCCGTCCCTCCCGTAACAGACGGCCAGACTGTTCTATCTGAACTGCTGCTCTGGTTAAGATACTCCCCTGTGCAGAATAATTCACCAGGGCTTGCTATTGTCTTTGATGTGAAGTCCTGTTAGACCTAGCTCCCCTGTCCTTACCTAGGCATGAGCCTCTGAACTAGCTTCCTTGAAGCTTCTGCTAAGATGCTGGGTCCTTGTGTCTCCCCCCATGCCTTCACTCATGCTCTCTCCCACTGGATCAGAATTTCTTCCTTCCCTCTTTCCTTAACCATCACTCCCTAGCTCAGGTATGTTTTTTGTTTGTTTGTTTGTTTGTTTGTTTCTAAGCCCTTTGTTGTCATTATAGTCTTCAGTTTCTCCACCAAGACGTGATCATACACTGGGCTGCTCCGTTCTTTAATTTCACAAGCTTGGCGTAGCCTGGAAGGCATTGTCTAGTGCCCTAGTTGGGTCAGCTCCATGGGTTTGGGAGTTGGACGGCTCCTCCAGTATTACCAGCCACCTGACCTTTATGGCCCTTGGCCTCACCTTCCATAATTTTCCAATGGGATGAATTCCCTCCAGGAATGTGGCGGGGTGAGGTAGGATGGCCTGTGTGTGCCCGGCATGCCCTCAGTGCCCGCAGAACAGCTGGCCACAGTGGTAGTACTTGACTCCTTGACATCACAGAGATCCCCAGATCCCTTCCCCAAGTCTGGATGCCTGCATGTTGCAGAAGTTCAGTAAATAGTAAATATTAACTCAAGCATGTGGAGTGCTGGATTTCCAGGTGATGATCTCCCAGCTGTTTTTTATATTTTTCCCCCTCCGATCACATCTCCAACCCTCATCCCCCACCCTCCTTCCCCTGAATGCCGGAAGCTAGTTTATTACCAATAGGGAAAAATCAATACCTGACTGGTCATTCAGCTTTTAGCAGGTAAGAGGAAAGTAGGAGAGAAAAATGTCTGTGCAGCACCCCGATCCCCGTTGTAGAATACCACAGTGGGAATGGATTCCCTTCTGATTGTTACTAGCAGCTGAAATGACCACATTTAAATCAGCTAAGTTAGAGTTGGCTTAAAAGCCCATTTACCAAAGAAGGGGCAAATGGCCTTTTAAACTAATTCACACTGTCTGCAAGTGCCTCAGTGCGCCAAGTTGGAGGGTTTCCTCAAACTCTCCTTATAAACATTAGAAGGAAATCTAGCCCAGGCTCTTCTTCCATAACTGCTTCCTTTTCGGTTCATTAAGAATGTTAACATCACTTAAATGCAACAAAGCGATCCGGACTAAGGGGGTCTTAATGCATTGTGTCTTGAGGTATATATATTCAAATCCCATGTGCACAGCTTGCCAAGGGGCACAGAAACTGAAGATGGCCACAGATGCCGTTACATTGTATTCTGCATTTTTTCCAAGAGCCCTTCACTCTGAAACTCCTGAACACAGGTATGACAATGCCAACAGTAAGACCCTCTCTGTCATGTTCATTCGTTATTTCCTCTGATTTGGGGCGGGGGCGGGGGGGGGGGAAGGTTAGATTAAAAATGTTCTACCAGCCCATTTCTCTAACGGATAATGGTTTATTCTCAGTCCTAAATTCAAATCTTAGTAACCCAGCGAATGCATTTTAAAATAAACTATCTCTTTGTTCTTTTTTTCTAAGAAGAGTGTTGAGTGTGATGGGAAGAGAGTGTGAGCCTAGGCAGGCGTATGGCCCTTCTGATTATAAACCCTTCAGACATGTCACATAGAGGAAGCCGCTCCAGGGGCAGCTCTTGGTATTTTACTGCCTATCCAGGTACTCTGCCACTTTCGAGTTATCCTTGTCAGCAACAAAATACAGCACTTCCTTCTGTCTTTATCACACTGGTTGCCTGACAGGTGCACAGAGCTAAAGTGGGTACTGTTACAGCGAACACTTCCCTAAAACATTTATGTATGTCGTTGATAAACAATAGAAAATTTAAAAGAGATACAAATGTATTCCCAGAACCTTAAATCTTCCTCCCACTAAGGTCTAAGAACTTAAAATCTCCTTACACCTGGGAGAGAAGGAAGACAGATTCCAGAGGAGTCTATGGATTTATAGCCTAGCTATGTCTTCCTCTAGAATATTTAATACACTTAAGCTGTAGTCATTCCATATACTTTGAAAATGCTCCTCAACGATAACCTAGAGAAGTTGTATCTTCCATTGCAGCTCACATAAATATCCTTTCGCTTTCAGGAAACCAATTATAGAAAAGTAAATCATTTTTATGTTGCTTTCCAAAAATCTTTAATTTAAGTTGCAACATGGACAGTGTGTGGAATCCCAAGAAAAATACAGTGTACATGTTCTATCATTCAGTCTTCTACATTTAGCACGTTAAATCCCTGGAGGGAGGGCTATGGTTTGGTTGGTTTTAAAATATTCAGGTGTATGAAACATGCACTTACACCAACTAAACTTTTTACCATCAGACCTTTAGCCTCAGGAGAGGCTGTTAGGAACCTTTCTTTGACTCCCGAGGTTGTTCTGCCCTGGCCAGAATGCTAACAGGAGCCTCCCAGAGCCCTCTGGCATGGCCATGGGAGACACAGCACCTTGGTCGGGTCACTAGCACTGATCACAGGGTAGGCTGGCAGTCGGCCCCCCGGGCAGACAGGCCACAGCGAAATGCCTCATTTGTGCATCTGATGTCTTATCCTTCTGACTAATTGGATTCAAACGGGGTGATGAGGTGGCCTCTGGAAACCGTGGGGAGAGAAGGGGGAGTTGGTAAGTTTTGAAAAGAGGATGCAAACTTTTCAAAACCCCATTGAGCTTCACTTCCTGTGCTCTGGCCAGGCAGGGCCTGTACCCCATCGGCTGCACCAAGTAATTAACGATCTGTGAAGAAATACTTACAGGCATGGCTAGGACCTACTAGTTAAAGGAATCCTGAATTGAATATTTTTCTAATTCATATTTATCCTAAGATATTGACTCAGCATGTGTTTGGTTGTTTTTTTCCGCCTCCCCCCACATTTTTGCAGTTTGTTTTTGTTTTTTAACCCTGGGAGTACCTGACATGTACTCCTTACGGCATTTCTTCATGTTAATATCCCACCACATGACAGAGTTGACCGATTCAGTTAAATGCCATAGAATCTTTTCTATGAACTTGATGATATTTGAACTACTTGAGAACAACTACTTTCCAGCCCTCAGAAACACTTAGTTACAATTGTTGGCCTAATTGCACATTATTCTTATTCATTAAAACAAGTCCCCGAGGGCTTCTTAGGACTCTGTTCCTTGTTATTATAAGTCCTTCTTGTTATAAGTCCTTAGCAGTAGAGAAACTTCATTAATTTAAAAATAATCTCCAGTTCAGACTTCATTCAAACAAGCCATTTTTACCAATAAGTCCCGCTCAAAGAGCCTTTTTTTCCCCTGCCACATTTGATGTGCTTCGTGAGAGAAGAGCATTTTTGCAAGACTCCCTGTTGTTACTGTGATCAGTTCTGATGCCCTTTTCCCTGCACGCCTTTAGCATTATCCATGTCTGAGATAACGTGATGCTAAGTAACCAAAGTACTGATTTGACAGAATTGCTCTGTGATTTTCCTGCAGTAATAGTGGCTATTACTTTAAAAAATAACTTGAGGGTTTTTTTTTCCCCTCCCTGTATGTGGATATTACACAAATATGTAATTAGGCAGTTTGGGGGCTATAGCTGGCAAAGAAGGAGTCCACTCTTAAGCATAAATTCACAAGCCAAAATTGAGTGGCGAACCGCTTCAGGCTATGGTCTATGGGGGAATGATGCCTGCTTTACTTTGTTTTGTGGAATAATTTTTTAATATTTCTATTTAGCATTCATGATGCTCTAAATAGAACAGGAGAACACTGTACCTCTTGGACCCTGGGAGAGGCAGGCCACAAGGGCTCCTGCTGTTTGCGGACAGTCTGTGACTCTACATCTTTTTATATGCAGCAATTATGACCTTGAATAATGGGCCACTCTAATATTAGCATTTGTCGACTTGAAAAATTTTTTAATGCACAAATGCCAGAGACCAGATTGTCTCAGATGGACCAGAATTGACCACTGCTGTGTTTGGAGCACAGTGTTTTGGTGAAATCCAAACTTTTTCTCCGTGTACCTTGTTTGTTATTGGAAAATAATTTATTTATGAAAATAACCAAGAGAGAAAAAGCAAAGTAAAATTGAGTGTAAGGGGGCCGTTCCATACAGTTGTAACTAATTGACTGCTTATCAAATAACCAAATATGGTAAACGTGGTTTTCTGATGTGGAGACAACAGGAGGAGGGTAGCGTGTCCTTCGAAGTCTTGTTCCATTTTCCCCACCGTGTCCTGGCCTGGAATGCCCTTTCCCCATCCCTTCAGCATAGCTGAAGGACTCTTTGAGCTCAGCCCCAGTCTTGGTTCCATAGAGACTCTTTCCTGTGCACCTGGTCCTCTTCCAAGTTTCTGGAGCAGTGTTCGTGCCTTCCTTGCTCCTTGTTGCATGTGGCAGGAGCTCATCACCTCATGGCTGTGTCATAGCCATACAGGTGGGTTCTCGGACCTTCTCTTTTTGTTCTCCCCATGTCTCTATGGTCTACCAGACTCATGTGTTTGGAAGCCCCCCCCCCCAATTGTTTCAAACTCATCCTGTGAAACACCTAATGCATTGGTTTTTCAAAGCCAACTTCCCTCCTGGACTCTACTACTGATGTATTGGCCCAAGCTCAAAACCTGGAGCTCTGCCATTTTTGATAGGAGATGGCAGGAACCACTTCTAGACCTTCTCTCTAATTCAGAACTGTCAAAGAGAAGTCACTTTGGGTTGAGGTGTCCACTGGTCCCTTCTCCCGAAACTCAGTAGAATATCAGGATGTGGTGGACCATCCTGGAAAAACAGACAGACCCAGGCTCTTACATTAACTCATTTAATCTACATCAACATCACTTTCTTCATCTGTCAAACAAAGAGTTTTAAACGGTTAACCCCTCTGCTTCCCATCTGAAAAATTTAAGAAACACCATCTTTGGAGAGTATCTGATTGTATGATGCTCCCTGTCTAGACTCTTGCCTGTAGTCTCTCAAAGAATCCCATGCCATGATGAAAACAACAGTTCTGAGTGTTATGTTGACTTGACTGGTTGATTCGGTCCTACTTTCTGACCTGGTCAACCTGATTTGGTGTAGCCGCAGAATAGGTTCAAAGATAGCTTTGTAGCGTTTCTTCCAGGTGTTCAGCCGAAGTACAATGTTTGTATCAGCCATTTTGTGGAGGTGAGTTATTCTCTTGAAGGTAATACCTTCAGAGTTTCATGTGAATGACTTGACAATACTTACGATTTTTGAGTGGCCCGTTGGTAATGTTAGTCTAAAATTCTCCAGAAATTACACAAGCATTTTTTTTTCCCCCCAAAGGAGGTAGGAGTGGGGAGGGGGCATATCAGTTCCAGGAGACTCTTTAGGGCAATTATACAGTGTTAGGAAATGCATGTAACAGGAACACAGATATGCAGGCTTATATCACATAAATCATTAATCATGCATGCTCTTGACAGGGAGTTATTTTCCAGTCTTTAAAGAAGAAAATCTTAAAAGCTTCGGCTTTCTTTTTGTTGTTTGCTTTTTTCATTAAAAAGTAATTTGGAGCCAGTAACTTAACCTGTTTTTCATAAACGTGCTAGCTAGAGGCAGCCAAAAACCATTCGGGCTTACATAGTTGGGGTCCTCAAGTGAACTTATGTGTTGGATCATGATAACTCTAGTAATTGCATGAATTATCCTTGTTGAGTAATTGTGTGGACCCTGAATACAGGGGTTTGATTTATTATGGCCAGATGTCTACTCTGCTGGTTTATGAAGTCTTACTAAATGCCACCTCCTAATTAAAACCCTTCTTTACCCCTTATGATCCTTCTCTACCACCCCCCAAAGATCGATCATTTTATCTCTGTGGCATGTAACAATTTATGTTGTAGTTCTATGTTTACAGCTTGATCTTTGACTAGACTGAGGCTTTTTAAAGGATTTTTAAGACTTTGAAGTTTCATTCTGACTTATGCTGGTATCCCTGGCATTACTGTGGTGCCTGGCGCACAGTAGGAATTACATTTATGATAGAAACATACTATGTTTATGGTAGAAACATCAGGAGCAATCAGCCCCACTAGCCATGGGTCATTGTCATCTGTTTGGAGAGGAGATATTCTTAAGAAAGTGGAAGGCGTGGGATGCCTGGGTGGCTCAGCTGGTTCGGGTCGTGATCCCAGCCTCCTGGGATCGAGTCCCACATCGGACTCCTTGCTTGGCAGGGAGCCTGCTTCTCCCTGTGCCTCTGCCTGCCACTCTATCTGCCTGTGCTCACTCTCTGTCAAATAAATAAATAAAGGCTTAAAAAAAAAAAGAAAGTGGAAGGCGTTAAACAGTCCAGCTTCAACATTATAATCTGTACTTTTATTGTGTGAGTTATGTCACTAAAGATCAGATTCCCATGGAAACCCTTGCCTTCAAACTTAATTCTGCCTCATTCTTTCTTATTCACTATTTAGCTCCACCAGAATTGATAGCTGGGTCAGTAAGGCTCCAGTTGGGACAAGTTGGCTGAAAAGACTGAATTGGAACTGGCAGTTATCAGACATACCTGAAAGTAGCAGGTACTGATAAGTGGGTATTTCTAAGCATCCCTACTTTTGTAGATCCTTGTAACAGCTTTGAAAGGCAGAGTTTCACTAGAAGAACCAGGGAAAGCCATTCTGGATGGTTCCGCTGGCTCAAGCATTAGATCAAGGACATTCTTGGACTTGGAAGGGTTTTAATTGAGAAAGACATTCTGGGCATTGTCATAAAATAGCTGATACAGGGGTGCCTGGGTGGCTCAGTGGGTTAAGCCTCTGCCTTTGGCTCAGGTCATGATCTCAGGGTCCTGGGATCGAGCCCCACATCGGGCTCTCTGCTCAGCAGGGAGCCTGCTTCCTTTTCTCTCTCTCTCTCTGCCTGCCTCTCTGCCTACTTGTGATCTCTGTCAAACAAGTAAATAAAATCCTTCTTTATTTTTTTTTAAAGGGGGTGTAGCAGATATAAACCTAGCAATGCAAATCAAACCTTTGTGTCTAGGATACATATTCTTACTTGCACTTAGACTGTTGTCTCTGTTATCAACAGTTTTGACTGGGAATTTTGGGGGGAACCAATGGGGTACACATCAGTGTTTGCCTGTGTTCTTAAGGGAGAGAGTGTTGGGGCCCGTGGGTGGCTCAGTCAATTATGTATCCACTCTTGACTTCCGCTTGGGTTGTGATCTCAGGGTCGTGAGATGACGCCCGCATCAGGCTCTGCACTCAGTATGGAGTCTGCTTGTCCCTCTCCTGCTCCTCTTTCTGCTCTCTCTCTCTCTCAAATAAATAAGTAAAATATTTGAAAGAGAGAGAGAGAGAGAGCATGTTGAGCTCTGGCTTATGGGCTTATATTGAAGCAAAAGTAATGTGATCCTATGTCAGAAGTAACTCAGGGTTTTTAGGTGGCCAGGGCAAGAGATAAAGGAACACAACATTGCCACACACACACAGACACACACACAATTTAAAGGCTTCACTGAGAGGATACAACTGTACAGGTAGGACCACCTGCCATTAACTCTTATCAGCAAAGTGGCAGCACTTGTTTTCCATCATCCTTTTTCATTTTACACCTTCAGAAACAGTTGTGGTATGGAGTGATTGTAACCATGGCTTTAAAGTGGAGATTTCCTTCAGGTGTCATTGTTTCTCTCCACAAGGGTAGGTTTTTCCATAGTTGTTTAAAGCTGTTTTTCTTCATGCAAAGGTTTTAGTTAAGCTTTATGTTAGTTAAATTTTAGGCACACTAGGTCAAAGAGTGGGGCAAAGTTGAAGTTCTTGGTAACAAGTGATAATGACTTAGTCTGTAAGGAAGTCAAGAAAGGAAGTCAAAAAGGAGTGAAAAATGAGAGCCTTCCCAGCAGCCTTCCGTGCCGGTGAGGTCTGGGAAGAACACTGGCTCCCAGTTCTTTCTATTTAATGGAGCCTCTACATCTTTCAGTAATACACAGAAGTTTGTCAGAACTGTATTTCCTACAAAACCAAGCTCTGAATAAGGACTGTTTGTTTTGGACATTTGCCAAATTACTACACGGTTGTTGAGGGAGATTTGCCCATGGAAAGGGTGAGGGCTGGGGCTGGGGGTTATGTGAATTGTGAGGGTGTTGTAAAGTACTCAGAATTTTTAAATTTCTCAGTTATTCCTCTTTCCTTAATTTCAGTGTGACTTCTTTGTTCATGTTCTTCCTTCATTCTCCTCAATTTGAATTTCAGCTGTGTAATATTACTGCTACCAAAGATTATAAAATCTATCAAGTGAGGAAAATCTGGAGAGCTAGAACCAAAACCAGAGGATGCCCCCACTCTCCAGGGGAAAACTCAAGAGCTCCTCTTTCCTTTCCTTTTTTTTTTTTTCCTTAACTTTTTATTAGTTTTAAACTTACAGAAAAGTTGCATATCAGCACAGAGTGTATCTGAAACATCACCCAGTTATCCCTAATGTTAACACCATACAAACCATAATCTGATTGTCAAAACCAAAAAATTAATATTGGCACAATATCATTAACTACGGAGTGTATTCAGATCTCATCAGTTTGGGTATGAATATCCTTCTCCAGCCCCAGAATCCTTCATTTACTTCATTTATTTACTATATCTGCATGGTCTCTTCCATTTGTGACAGTTTCTCTACCTTTCCTTGTTTTTCATGTCCTTGACACTTTTGAAGATTTTTGATCAGTTATTTTATAGAATGCTCTTCAACTTGAGCTTCTCTGATGTTTCTTCTAATTAGATTCAATGTCTGTGTTTGGGGGAAGGATACCACAGGAGTGATGTTATGTCCTCCTCAGTGCTTCGTATCAGGGTGATGTTAATGTGTTTCCTACTAGTGATGGTAACCTTGATCACTTGGTTAAGGTGGTGTCTGCCTTAACAAGTTTGTCCACTGTAGTCGCTACTTTCCCCTCTGTAACTAAAACCTCGGGTAGGGGGGTGATACTTGGAGACTATGCAAATGTCCTGTTTCTCATCACTCACTAATTTTGGCATCCATTGGTGTTGCTTACCTGGGATACTTATTGCTATGATATTCTCATGGCAATTTTCTATTTCCTTCTATTTGTTCATTGGAATTTTTCTATAAGAAAGAGTTGCCCTTCTCCCCTGAATAGACTCTTTAACCATAGTTTTCCTCTTGATAACTTTCTGGGTGGCTGAAGGTGATTTACAAAGAATGGATGGTGCTATCTTTTAAATGTTGAAAAGCTACCAATGAAATGGGTGCCAAGAGTACTTTTTTCACCTGGCACTGAGACTCTACAAACTGCCTTGACCACAGTTCTGATTTAGATCCACTGGATTGTCCAACCTATTAGACCATTTACAAAATAGTTCTCCGAGCTTGAGAGTCTTTCTGATAATGATTTTTAAAAACTATTTCTTTACAAACAGGCTTTATTTCATAGGATATTATAGAACATGTTTTGGGTCTACCTTCATTAGAGTTTAGATTTTTTTAAAAAGATTTATTTATTTGAGAGAGAGAAAGAAAGAGAGGGGTGGAGAGGCAGAGGGAAAGAGACTCCCCAGCAGACTCTGGGCTGAACGTGGGGCTCAGTGTGGAGCTCAAGCTCATTAACTTGAGATCACAATCTGAGCTGAAACCAAGAGTGAGACACTTAACCGACTGCGCCACCCAGACATCCCAAGAATTTAGATTTTCTGATTTCAGCCTTTTCGCTTTCTATTGCTACCACCTTGGGCTATCATCCAGACCTCTTTCTTTCCCATCTGTCCACATTTGACCATCTCTGTTCATGTCAGCGTCTTCACCAAAGGTTTTAAGATCAGTGAATGGAATGAAATATACCTCTGGAGTTGTATCAGAAGTCTACGGTAAAGACTAGAAGAAGAGAAGAAATTGACATTATTGGCTAAAAGGAATTTCCAAGATTATCTGTAGATTTCAATTAACCATGCTGTTTGGCCATGCTTACCGCAGATTATCAAAAGCAGGATATCCTGCAAGGAGATCAGAGAGATAGGTTGGCTTCAGTTCTACCAAGTGATGATATGATGTATTATTGATGCACAGCTACTAAAATCGTGGGATCAAAATAGAGTCCTCAATAGGGATGGACGTTAAAATGCCCCATGCATCTTGCCTGTAAAGCAATGCAAACTCGTACATGACCCTGAAAATTCTCTGCCTCTCACTTCGGGTTTTGCAGTTGAAAATGGAGTGTTAAGAACTAAATCTATTCTAAGACTTATTGGAATATGCATATTTAGGGGATGGGAATGGTAAGGATGCCTAACTTTGCTTTCTTGAATTCCAAACTTGCTATTTAGAAGGTAGATGGCAGCCTGTGTGCAGCTGGGCAGGGCTTCTGACTGGCTGTTTGAAGCCGGTGCTTTTGTGGTCTTCTTCTGCGCTTGCCCATCAAGACCTTTCCAGCACTCTGAGGCCAAAGGGCAGTGGACCATGCTGATCTGAACATGGTGTTACCCTTGCCTCACTCAGCTCTTTTCATCTGTAGGTCTCAGTGCCCAGAGTATCCCTTTAAAATGGGACTTAGGACAACTTGAATAAGCCTCTGGCTGGCTGCATTCCTGGGGGAGAAGCTCAGTCTCCCTTGTCCTCCTCCCGAGGCTCTGTTCTCCTGCCCCTCCACTTTCCTCCTGACCACTCAGCTGATCTTGGAAAAATACAAGAATCTGGTCCGTAGCATCTTTTGGAGAGATGGGGCTCCTGCTTTTGCTGGGCGAGTTTCAGGTGTCTCCATCCCCACCCAACCTCAAACTCCTGCCAAGGCCCCCAAGGGCAGGAGGACTAGAGGACGATTCAGGGGTGAAAAGGCCAGTGGGCTTCACAGATAGCACTGCCAGCCAAGCTGTAGCTGGCTAGCCTTCCCAGATTCTCATCCCTGCTGCTGGCAAGCTTACACTTCAATGGCAACAATAGCTCACACTTACACAGCACGCCCTGTGTGCCTGGTACTATTCTAAGCACTTTACACATGCCCACTCTGTCTTCACATAGCTACACTTATTATCCCCACTTTAGAGGTGAGAAAACAGAGGCACAGAGAAGGTAAGGAACTTGAGCAAGGAAGCACAGCCCCTAAGTAGCCGACCGGGGATTTGAACCCAAGCAGTCTGGCTCCAGAGTCTACACTGTTAGATCCTGTTTTCTACTGCCTCTTATTAGAAGTTCTCCACCCCCAGATGGCTCAGATGGCTGGAAGTGGTTTCACAGCTCTGAGATGCCTCAGACAGGAAAATGTGAGGGTCAGACGCTACTCAGACTTCAGATAACCTACTAGCTTTATGTAGAGGAAGGAGGAGAAATGTTCGGCGACACAAGCAGCCCTTGTTGGTTGTGAGACTGTGTCCCCCCCCCCCCCTTTCTAGATTGACAGCTCTACCCTGGATGGTGGGGATGGGGGGGGCAGGTGGACTGCAACAGCCCCTGAGTCTCCTTTGCCCTCATCAGTGACAGGTGGGAGGACCCCCAGCCTCCTCCATTCTCTAAATAAATAGCTATCTCCCGACCAGCTCCGCGGTGCTGCTGGGTAACCAGGAGAAGAATTCAGACAAGTATCTCCACAAATCCCACTTCTGTAGAGCCATTCTCCGCCCTGCGGGGTGGTGCTGCTCTCTCTCTCACCATGTTCGTCACATCCTCAAGTGAGCGGATGTCTTGGCTCAAAGGGTCCCCGGGTCATTTCATTTTGGACAGAAAATCATTGGCCTTTTGTTGTTTTATCTGTATTATTTTTTAAAAGACATAACCCAGACTTTTTACCATATTATTTGTCTTGCAGGTAAGTCTGTTTTTCAGGTCCCTCCGGAAATCGCAGTTTTTCTGCCCCGCTTCGACATGGCCCTTGTCAGTAACTCTCCCTGTGTAAATCACTCCCCTTGGAGTTTTAATTGCATGTTGCCTCCTTTTCTGTCCTTCCTGGACATTTTCGCTAGCGCGGTTGGGGCAGACAGGCTGCTGGGAATCCCCTGCAGCCCCCTGAGCCGGGGCGTTCCAGAAGGGAGTGTCCAGTGAGCCCAAAGTACACTGTGAGAGCCACCGTTGATGAAGGACACAGTGTGTGCTGTTAGGAGGCCCAAATGTCTTAAAATGTTGCTTTCTGTGGCAGCAAAATAAGCTTTTTATAGTGTCCTATTTCTTCTGGTATTATCTAAACCAGTGAAAAAAGTGAGTAACTCATAACCTTTAGAAAAAAAAAAAAGAAGAAGGTAGAAGGAGAAGACATACTGAAGGGGCCTGGCTTTACCAGTAGAGTTTTTTTTTTTTTTTTAAGAGAGAGTTTGTGCCTTTGTGTGTGTGTGTGTGTGTGTGTGTGTGTGTGTGTAAAATCAGTCTTACCATCACAATAAGTTACCACGTGCATTCCTGCAGGCCACCAAGAAAGCCATTTCTCTAGTCTTGGCGTTTACCCACGTCACCATCCAGGGGGTGTTCGGGTTGGTAGGTCATGACTGGTTGCATGGCCTGTGTTAGCCAATCCTCTGCAGGTCGAGAGTCTTTGAAATAGAGACAAAGACAAACCTGTGGAAGCCTTTGAGAGGTACATTTGGGAAACAGGCTTCCTGGTTCGTTCTGGTCACCTGCTGCAGGGCTGGGGTGCTGGGTGCTTCTTTTCCTCAACACATGGGACCACTCCTCTGCTGGGCTTGTACATTTAAAAAGAAGTTCATGGGTGCCTGGGGGGCTCAATGGGTTAAGCACCTGCCTTCAGCTTAGGTCCCAATCTCAGGGTCCTGGGATTGAGCCCCTCATCATGCTCTCTGCTCATCAGGGAGCCTACTCCCCCCGCCCCCAACCCCACCTCTCTGTCTACTTGTGATCTCTGTCTGTCAAATAAATAAATAAAATCTTAAAAAAAAAAAAAAGTTCACCCACTCCTCCCAGGGTTCTGTTAAAGGGGCTTCTCCACTGACTTCCTAGCTTATTAGCTTCTATACTACTGTTGGCTTTCTGAGAAGAACTTTTGTCCTGTCTTCCTAAAAAGGGGTAACTCTGGGCACCTTTTTTCTAGATAAACTCCTTCCTGTGACTCCTTTAGAAACAATTTTCTGTGTGTTTGGTTTTGCTTTTATTGTTTTTTTGTTTTGTTTTGTTTTGTTTTTCCCCTGACTAGAAAGTTCCTTGTTATGATACCCAAAATGGCCTCCTTGGAAAATTCCAGAACAGACCCTTAATCTCTATCCCTAGAGAGAAGCAGAAGCAGGTGACATGCTTTCCTGGCAACCCGAATACCCATTACTTTTGAACAATCTAAGCTTAGAAATCTATGCTATTATGTATGTTCATTTTTTAAATTTTGTTTTTATTGTTTTGCATACTTCAATAAGGAAGAGGCTTCCTTCTTAAAACTAATTTCTCTCTGAGTGGGCTAAGAGAAAAAACAATCTATTGTCCTGTAGAGGTCAAGGCGGTACTCAACAATGGGACCATTGTGCTGCTGTAGTTTGGTTTGGGGGACAGGGGGAATGTTTATGAAAACAAACTTTGGAAGCAGGGACAGTGAAAGGTTTTGTTTACCTGGCGCTCTAAACTTAAGGTACTCGTTTTGCCTGGAGAATAATGAAACTCAGAGTTGTAATTTAAAAAGGTTGATGTAATTGATATGTTAACATTGTTTGTTTGAGGTTTTTCTCTCTCCAGTTCAGGGCAGTCCTGTACTTATTTCTCTGAAGCCAAAATCAGAACTGTCCATCGAAGGCAAAAACAGGCCTCAAGAAACACTGTCTTTTGGCAAAGAAAGACAAAGAACCTTGTTCCGTAGGCCAGTGTGTGTGTGTGTGTGTGTGTGTGTGTGTGTGTGTGTGTGTGTGTGTGTAATGCTTTAAAGAACAATTTTGAAATGAATTCTTACAATAAAACCCTGTAACAGAGTCATTTTTATGGAGGTGTGATAGGATTTGTGCAAGCATTCAAGTGGGAGCCCAAGATTTCCAAAGCTGAAATACAGTCCTAAAATGATTTGTTTGCCTTACTGGTATCTCTCTTCATCTGGGAGTAAACATTTGTAGAAAACCTACAGACACTTGGTTGTGCTCTTTTGTCTATGTCCTACCGACAAAGAGCAGTGTGTTGTATACGTTGCGTGGCAAATAGGATTTAAAGTTTTCTTCTCATTGCCAGATTTAGGATTCAGTTGGGAAAGTTATGAGTTGGATTTGTCCTTCTTGCAGAAGGTGTATCTTCCAGGGCGCTCCCCGCATTTATGTGTTCTTGTGTCATTTTGGTTGCTGAAAAAGCTCCTAGCCAACCCTTCATCCTTTAACTGGCTGAGCCACATTTCCAGACACATACCTGCTCCTCATTTGAGTTCAAAATTTAATAACTAGAGTCTTTTTAGTCTTTTTTGCACATCTTCCCCCTCCCCCAAAAGTCTGAATATTGGAATTTCATCGGTATTTGCGGAACTCCCACCCAGTGTGGCAGGAAGTAGGGTAAATTCCAAGTGGAGTAGAGCTGCCCATCAGCCCATTCTTTGGTATGCTGTGCTGTGTGCCAGCGTGCCCCAGAGATTCCAGAAATAAAGAGGATGGAGGCTTTTTTTTCTTGTTTTTCTTTATTTCTTGGTTTTAGAGGCTTGCCAATTCTGGGTTGCATTGAAAGGGAAATTTCATATACCCAGTCGACAGTTTAAAATATTTTTAAGTCTTCCTCCTCCGGCCCTTGCTTTCCCTGTGTAGACAGGATACCTTGCTGGTCTTCATTCTCAACTTGACCATGGAGAGCAGCCCCTACAGAATAGAAATGTATTTGCGTGAGATTTCCTTTGCTCCCACTGAGTGGTCCAGAAGACATTCACTGCTGGTTACAGGTCTTCTGGGCTTTTCTGCAGAGTGGGATTGGTTTTTATTTTACCATAAGTAATAGTCTATTAAATGAACAGTTGCTAGAGGAGAAACTACATCTAGATATAGAATTATATTCTTGTCAGCAGTACATTTTCATAATAGCAATGGGGGAGGAAAAAAATATTCTCACCAGCAGCTGAAACATACTAATATCGAAGAAATTCCTGTGAACTGTGTTCTCGGCTGCTTCCTTTTGTTTGTTTGTTTTCAGAGCAGATGGGCTTGTTTGCTTTTTGCTTAAACATTAATCAAAAATCAATTTATGGCTATGTAAGTAGCATTAGATAATTCTCATACTGACTACAGTAAATAATATCTATTTGTTCATGTTAGATAAGTCTGGGTGGCGGTGAAATGTAGAATAGAATTACATGAGATATGACATATGGCTATGTGTTTTATAAATTAATGCTTTTATGCATGTGGGAGGAGAAGTAATTTAGTTTACTGACAAAAGAAAAAGCAAAGGAAATTCCAGAGATAGAGCAGGATAGCAAGTCTAAATAAATTTGGAAGATGAAGAGAATATGATAATTTAGTTACATCTTTTTAACAAATCATCCCAATTTGTGTGTTGGGATAAGGGGCAGAAGAAAAGGGATATTCTAAGTGCTGAACATTTTGATGTTCTCCAAAGGTACTCTTACAACTCTTCTGCTGACCAAAAGAGTAATTGCGGTGGGAAGGCAAGGCATTATAGACGAACACATTTTTTTTTTTAAACCAAATCCTCCTGCAGGCATGCCACTCTGTAAATATGTTGCCTTCATCTAGTCACACCTGCACACATGTAACTAACGTTTCCTTGATATTAGAAAATAAAAAATTAAGTTTTGCTGAGCAATATGTATATATATGTATACACACACACACATTCTACAAAGAAAGGTATGCACTCTTTTTCAAGTATCTAGAGAAAGCGAGAGATTATTGAAATTACTATTAAATGCTCCCCTTTTCATAGATTTAGATCTGTTAATTGCAAGAAATCTTCTTTTAAATCAATCAATGGGAACTTTTTATTTCTTCCCTAAGATTCATTTAGCCTTGAAAAGGCCAAAAGTTTAATGAAGCTTCTAAATGTCAATCTTTTCTTCCTTCTGTAGAGAATGTACTCCAGCTATAATTACATTTGCATTGTTTAAAATATTAGTAATTCTACAGCCAGCCCTTTGAGATAAGCAGAGAAACTTGAGGGCATCAGCCGCTCCGCACACCACACACTCTTTAATCAATGGATTTCATGGGAGGGCTGGGGTTCCCCCCCAACTTTATTGAGGTATAATTCACAAATGAAAATAATTGACCACCTTCCCAAGGGGTACAAGTTGATGTTTGGATGTGCGTATACATTGGGGAAAGATCCACAACCAAGCTCATTAACATATCCATCACCTCATGGAAGATGAAGTCACCATGAATATTTTTGCCTAGTTCACCTGGGAAATATCTGAGCTGTGCCCAACACTTTGCAGATGCTCCTGGTATCTTCCGTATGGAAGGGGCTCTGAGAGTAGGAAGAGGCATCATACAAGCCCTTCTCATGCTTTGTCAACGTGTGTTATGAACAGAGTGCCCATTCTGACTTTCCCTGTGAACTGTGCCTAGGACGTGACTTTTCATTCACCCAAATTCAGGATCAGGGCTGGCATGATAAGCTTTAAGGACCTTTGTGTGTTTGTGCAACATGGAAATTGAGTCAGTCTGTCAGTCCACCTCCCCATCCCTATATATTCTCCTCCCTACTTCCCTTTCTGCATCCTTCTGATGTGCAGCCTTTCCTGCCAGTTGAGATAAGCCTGTGAAGCACTCTATTTGCAATTGATTGGCAGCTCACTGTGCTTCTGCTGCAGCTGAATCATCACTTACCTCCATCAGTTTTTGAACACCTCACCTAGTGATCTTGGTGGGGAAATTACAGTGATTAATGCTCTAACTCTTGTTTGCCCATAAGTGTTCCAAAGTAGTATTTTTAAAAGCTCTCCTAAGATTTTTTTTTCTCTCCTACTAGATACAGTGAATATTAAATGTCCCCTAACCGATGAAATTTCTGTACTATAAAATTGAGTTGGCAGCTTTACAAAATAAAAGTTTAGAGGTAGGAGCTAGATTAAGGCTCACAATTGCACAACGTCATTGGGTTGCCTTTCCTGTTTCTCTTTTTTCCTTCCTTCCTTCCTTCTTTCCTTCCTTCCTCTCTCCTTCCCTTTCTTCCCCCCTCCCCCACTTCCTTCCTTCTTTCTTCCTGTATTTTCCTTCTGTTGTCAAGGGACTATCATCAGTGGCTGTTTCCTTTTAATCTTGTTTTTTTTCTAAAAGATGTGTTGCTAATTTTTCTGTAGCTTCTCTGATATCAACCAAAGAAACTTCCTTTGGTGATGTATATCCCCACCCCCACCACCATCTCATTGCCATTAATATCAAAGTGTGCTCTTTCCAGTGGCTTATAAAAATTTAATATTACACCAGTCCCCTAAGCCATGCGTACAAAGCAGCATGAGCCCACGTGCTGACGACCCGTTTGTAATTTGTGTTGTTCAGCATCTTTAATGTCCTCCACTGATTCCTTGGTTCTGCGAGCTGATAAAGTTGTCAAGGCATCACTGATGCATTCATGCTTCCCTGGGCAGTGGCCAGTGTGGAGGCACAACCGTGCCGCTTGGCTAAGTAATAAATGAAGTTGGAGAGAATTGAAGGGTAATGTAGTTAAGCATAATCTTTACCTTTGTGCTTATAACAAACCGCAGTAGGAGGAACTCCAGGACACGAAAATTAGGATCTGTTCCCAGTAGCGCCTCTAACAAGTTGGCTGACTTTGGGCTGGCCTGCTGGTTGGTTTCTTCAGCGCTACCACGGGGGAACACCAGAGGTGCTGTCTAGTCTCTGGGTCACACAGCCAGGGTTTTTAGAAGTCCTTGTGTAGAGAAGAGGGTGGTCTTGACTGCTGGACTCAGAGACCCAGTCCAGCAAGAGCAGCACTGCTCTGCTCCTCTCCTGCTGCCTGAAAACGAGGTCTGAAAGCCACTGGAGAACCACCTTGGCTCCCCCCATCCAAGCTTAATTTTAACAGTTTAACCCATCAGTACAATCCAAGGAAATGATACCAACACGTTCTCAGGAGATGTTTAACTAAATGTGTGAATGCTCTGGCTTTGGCTTGGCAGAAACGCAGGGCAGCCTTGACCCAGGAGTATGCCCCTAGACTACCTGATATTATATCTGCCCATAAAACAAGGATGCAACAGCCTCTTGTGTGCAGGGAGTATCTGAGAAAAGGCACAGAAGCACCCAGAGGTGCCATGCTAGCCCCAGACTTCATCAGCTCCATGACTGTTGGACAACAGACCACCATCAGGAAGAGAGAAGCATTAGAACCAAACAGTCTGCACTTGAACCCGAGTTCTACCAATTATTTGCATCAGGTGTTCTTTGTCTGTAAAGTGGAAGTGATCGTACCTGCTGCCCTAGATGGATGTGAGGATGAATTAAGCCAGACAAACTCGGTCACTGCCCAGCAGGCAGTAAATGCTGACTATAGCCATAGAAGGTTGGAGGGTTTCTAAAATTTGATGACGCTAACCTTGGAGGTGCATTTATTTGAGACATGGTATTGGAGGCCTTACTATTTCTGGGCCTAGAATTATCTGGTTCTACATCATGTGGGGATTTTTATTCCCTCCTCCCCCTCCCTGGCCCCGACAGTCTAAGCACTGCCATTGCAGATTGGATTTTCCTGCAGACTTGGAGGTGATGTTAGGAATCCAAAGGATTTACTAAAGAGCAACACTTGCAGAAAGAAGACAGGAGGAGGACATGGTGGGTGTGCACCGGAGGTAAGGGGGCATCTGTCCAGGATTCTGATCCGACAGTTTTGCCAGCCCTCAAGGAGCTCAGAACAAAGAACACCCATTGAGGAGACTACTGTTGGATGGATATAACTGGGCCCTAGGACCATCGTCATGCTCAGTGACTGGCCGGGGGCTGCCCTGAAAACAGTGTGACCCTGGCCAAAAGCTGAAGTGGACCCTGGAAGAGTCAACAGCTGGAGGCTGTCAGCTAGGGCCCCAGCACAGCTGGACAGTGGATCGTGTCTGAAAGGGAGCCAAGCCGTGCACCTCCGTGCCCACACAGCCCCGACGTTTCCAGTTGGGACTCCTAGATTTGAAAAGTATATGTTCTGGTTATTTTTGAAAGGGACATCTCTTTAAAACATCTAGCTATGGGATAGGGAACTATTTCTTGATTTGGAAAATACCAACAGCCTTGCGGCAATCACCTTATGGGAGGTAGAGCCCCTTACCCACAATTTTCCTGCTCCCACCCAAGTGCCAATCTTCTTGGCTTTTAGTTTCAATATACACACTGCTACTGTATGACAGTCTAGCCAAGGTATCATCACGCCTTCAGGAAGGCATGGAATCAGCTATTTGTGATTGTGAGGTCAGCCCTTAATTTGTTTTTTTCTGTATTTCCTCTAACCCCTCTGAATCTGCAGGGTCCACAGCTAAGGAATACCATCTTCTCCTTGCCAGTGCATCGACCATTCCAATAGTATGCTCCACACCAGTTGACTTGCTCATTGTCATCAATGCCAACTCAAAATGGGCTACTTTGATGGTTGATTAAGAATTTATCCTCTGTTTATTGTTAAGAATATTCAACCTTTGATTTTTGTTTCCCATCCCATTGTATTTTTCTAAAGGCACAGAATAGAATGTCCTCTGCTAGAAACAAATCGTTGGGCGTAATACAGTCCTACAGTATGCAAGTGACTTGTTAGAAGATATTATCGAAGAAAAGACTTTATTTCCATTGAAAACAAAAAGAGAAGGTATCTAAGAATTAATAAGAAAACGTAATTCTATTAAAAAATACAAAGGATGACTTGAATAAATGGAAAGAGATACCATATTTTTAGACAGAAATAGTCAACATTATCAAGATGTTGGTTCTTCATAAGTTAATTTATAAATTTAATGTGATCCAAATGCCATCAGGATTTTCTTTTTTTCCAATTAGACCAATTCTGAAGTTATTATGTAAAAAACAAGGTAGGCAAGAAAACTGTAAAGAACAATGGGGAGCCCTAGCCTTATCAGATATTAAACTAGTCCATAGAGTCGTAATTAAAATAGTGAGGTAGGTGCATGAAGAGACAGGCCAATGGAACAGAGCACAAAGTCCAAATACAGTGACAAGTATGTTTGGAAATTTAGTATTTGATAAAGGTAACCTCTGAAGGCAGTGGGATAAAGAGGAATGCTTCATTTACTGGCATTGGGGCATGGGTAATCATTTGGAAAAGAAATCAAGGTAGGTCCATCCATCATACCATATACCGGGTTAAACTCCAAATGGATCCAAGGTAAAAATGTAAACAACAAAACCATTAAAATCCTAAAAGAACATATGAGGGAATTCCTTTATAACCCTGGGATGGGGAAGGCCTTTTTGGTTGCAGCATATAATCCAGAAACCAGAAAAGAGAATTTTCATAAGAATTGAATACATTATTTAGAAAACAAAAAATTTCTGCATAGCCAAAAATCATAAACAAAGATAAATGCCAAACTGGGAACATATATGTAACTTCTGTCACTGACAAAGAGCAAGTCTTCCTACTTTAAACACACACACACACACACACACACACACCCTATAGCTCCTAGAAATTGATAAGGAAAGGACTCACAAGTCCCAACAAATTTGGGGGTGAAGCATTGAATAGATAATTCACAGAGAAGGAAATACACATATATATTAAACATGTGGAAAAATGTTTAGTCTCACTTGTAAAAGAAATGGAAATTAAAACTACACTGAGATACGTTTTTTTACCTCTCATATTGCGGGGCGGGGGGCAGGCAAGGAAATGGATACACGCGTGTGCGCACACGCGCACACACACACACACACACACACACCCATCCTCAGACTCAGCAACTTTAGGGAAAACATTTACCTAACATATACCCTTGCACACATACAAAATGGCAATTGTATGAAATAATTCATTATAGCACTGTTTGATATGGCAAAAGATGGGAAATAACCCAAATTTCCATCATTAAGGAAACAGCTCACTGAGGGCAGGGGCTCCCAAGCTCGGGTGCTCACTATAATCATCCGAGTGGTTTTTTTTTTCTTTAATTTCAAAGTTCAGGTCACACCCCAGATCGATTAAATCAGTCATTGGAAGGTGGAACACAGATTTCTTCTTCTCCTCCTCCTCCTCCTCTTCTTTCTTCTTTTTTTAGGTTCCCCAAGTGATGCCAACATACAGACAAGTTTGGGAACCACTAAATTGGAGTAGAATATTATTTAGCCGTTAAAACAGATCTCCATGGTATAGTAAGTAAACAAAATAGCAAGCAGAACAGTGTGTACAAAAGGTTATTATTTGTGTAAAATAGAGAAATAAAAATACTTGTATTTGGCAAATACTGAAAGCAAAGAATCCCAAGAAGGACGAGCCTGTGCTCTGTCTTGTATCTACACTTCTTTTTTCATTTCTGAGCCATGTAGCTATTACTTATACCAAAAAGTTTTAATTGATGGTAAGAGGCTTAGTGCAGGGCTAATTCTTATTATTGAAAGTACTAAGTTTGTCAGTACCAATGTACCCTTTCCCACCATTAATCTGCATCCATTTGGGAGTATATAAGGGATGGTGCACATAACATGTTACACTGGGCACAGACAGGGTCCTGGAGTGCCAGGTGGGGAACCCTGGGGTGCTCAGAGCACCTGGAACTCCTTGGGTCAAGTGAGGCCACAGAGCTTCATCCTGTCTTTCTCTTGTCTGTTTACAGACTGTCAGCCTTAGGATATTTACTAAAGCAAGACTTCCCCAAAAGTTTGTCTTCCCTTTATCTGGTTATAGTGCTGAGTGATTTGTTCTCAGTTGACCTTTATTGTGCTGAAAGTTAATCTGGAACTTCTGGTAGGGGTGAGGCATTTCCGTATGGGTACTGAAGATGTGGTGAGCACAGCACACCACATCTGTCCTGTCCTAACCGGAGCTTGTACGCCGGGGACGGGAGAAGACCGACTACAAAGCCAACAAGTGGATAATCACATAAGAAGGATGATAGTTAAATCTCATGAAGAAATTAAACAGATCTGTGTGATAGTGGTCAGCAGGTGGGCACGGTGGGGCGACATCTGAGCAGGGACCTGAAGGTTGAGAAGCAGCCAGCCACTCTCGGACACAGAGGAACCTTCAGGAAGAAAGAGCAGGGAGGGGCCCTGTGCCGGAGACAAGCCTGAAACAAGGCATGTGTCCTGTCTGGAGACCAGAGCGCACTTCACTGGCTCTGCAGCTGCCTGGGGGGACCAATTTGTGAATTTGCTTTTCTGCTCCTGGATCTTTCCAGTTGTAGTCCCCTAGTTAGGGAGGAGAGAATGCCCAGAGGCCTCACCCTGCAAAATGCTCTGGGGGAAGAGGGAGTAGGGTGGAGCTTGTGGAAGGTCTGCCCAAGGTAGGAGGTGATTTTTAGGCAGACGAGGAATTTGCTGAGCAGAAAAAGCAGGAAAGGATCTAACTGGCAAGGCAAGCAGCCTGAGCTAAGAGCAGCTGTGTATGCAGAAAGAGCCTCTGAGGGGTGGGCAGGGGCAGAGCCAGGGTCTGATCCGGGGATTTGGGGGAGCATGTTAGCAAGGAGCCAGTGGGAGAGTGTGAGGAACTGGCCAGGGGCGGGGGCTGGAGGGAGGGACGAGACAGGGAGAGGATGGGGACCACATGCAAATGTTTGGCATGTCTGGGGTGTGTTGATGGTGGGCCTGTATCTCCAATAGAGACACGAGTCAAAATACGACACAGACAGCCCTTGACCTCAGGAAGTTCAGGGTCTACTGACGTGGACAGGGCCACAAGCGGAGTCCGAACAGAGTGCTGGAAGCTCAGTGGTGTTGACAGGCGTGCTACAGAGTTCAGAGGAGCTCTGCAGGGACAGGGGAAGCAATGGAGAACAGTGGCCTCTCCCGGGCAGGCAGGGGTAAGGCCTAGAAAGCAGAGGGAACAGTCAGAGTGAAGGGTGTGTGTGTGTGGCTGGTGCAGGGACCTGGGACAGGAACAGATTGGCTGGAAGGAGGGGTGCTTGGAAGGAAGGAGGCTGCACGCATGGGGTTGGGGGCCAGGCTGGAAGGTCCAAAGGGACTAACTCCATTCTGTAGGCTTTTTACAGGAGTGGTGACTTGAAGGGCTGAGAGGTTTCCCTGGGGACTGTTTGGGGTGAGGCATGATTGGAGCACACAGACACCATAGCCTGGACAAGAGGGTGGGTTTTGGTGTGAAGAAAAGGATCCACCCCACCCCCCCACCCCGCCAGTTTGCCCTAAGCACCATCCTACAAGGATTCTTTTGAACCTTTCTTTAATGTTTTAAACTTGGCTCATCTGGTATCTGGCCAGCAATGACAGCATGGCTTATCAGTGAAGAGTCCTGGAGATCCATCCTGGTCCAGCTCCCTGGTGCCCTTCTCTGGCCTCCCCGTCCTCCACCGGCACAGGGAGGGGCCTCTCTAGAATCTCTGGGGGAGGCTGTTTGTGTGGGCCTCAGAGGCCACGAGGCACCTCCTGGAGGCAGCCCCAGGAGCTGCCACACTTTAGAGCAGTGCCTCCATGCTGGGTGCCGCAGATTTTCACGCTATGGTCCCGAGGATGGGGAGGGAGGCCGGAATGAGGAGTGGATTGTGATTCAAGTCAGACCAGATGGGGAATTACCTTCGATTGCAGTATCCTGGGTGAACTACACCCTCCATGGAAAATGCAAGTTAACCGCTTATTTCTTGTCAAGTGAGCTTAATGCCGTCCTCTCAAGTTTCTTTTTATACATGCCGCAGAACACAGGCACCTTGCCGTGAGCCAGCTCCAGAAACTTGCGATGACTCAGTCTAACAGGGCATCTGATTGACCTCTGTGCCATTAACCGCGTTGTATTGCTTGAGGAAACAATTTTTAGTGCAGGTATTTAGATCAACTTCTAAAGAGCCAGAACTAAAAATCTAATGTCGGGGGAGGCGGGTGGAGGAGACTGGCAGGAAGGAGGGTCAACTAAATTGGCTCTCGCTCTGCTCTCTTCCGATGAGAGTTTTCAACCCAAAGAAGAAGGAGAATAAGAATTGCGGCAACAGACCCTTAACGGTTTTGCACAGAACAAAAATGATGCGAAGCTGCAAGTCAGCAGTTCTCGCCCAGGGGCTCTAAAGGACGCCCACTCGCGTTTGCTTTTCTGGGCGGCCCCTCGTCGTCTGCCTCCCCACGGCGGGTTCCTTTTGTCTCGGGTGCTGCCCGCAGCTCGGGCTGAGGGCGAGGGAGCTGGCATCCCGCGCCCTCCCCGCCGCGGTGGACCAAGGTTGTTTACTACTTTCTACTCCGAGTAGCACGCCAATCACGAGGGCCCGCCCTCCTCGCCGCCCAATCGGCTCGTTGGGAAAGTCCACCTTTCTGCGGGGCCTGGGCGGCGACTGGCTGGGGCAGCTGTCAGTCAAGCGGGCATCCCGCAAGGATGCAGCAGGAGTATTAGGGACGCGATCACCAGAGCGGAGGAGGAGTAACCTTCCCCATAAACAAGCGGTGCCCCCCCCCCCAACAATAAAGTGGGGCGGAGGGGGGGGGGTGCTTCGAAGCACTACCCAGCCCTGGGGCCCCACTGGAGCAGAGCGGGCTGAGCGCAGAGTCGGGGAATCCCTCCCTCCCTCCGCCTCCCTCCTGCCGCCGCTGCAGTTGTAAACACGTTTCCCTCCATGTCTGTTTTCCCTTCTCTCTAACAGTGGCCATTACAGGCTGCTGTTTACCAAAATCCCGTAGGGCAGAAGCATCTTCCTGGACCCGTCCTCCATTGCCTGCGCCTCCCTGCCCTTATTCTGGCCTTTTTCTTTTCCACCCTCTGGTCCACAGAGTAAAGGAGGCTGGGCTGTGGTCAGACTTGTTTTCCTTTTATTCTCGTCCATGTGGGACAAGTCATGCTTTGTCAACATGCACCATTTTCTGCGGAGATCGTGGTGCCTTTTTAAATTGCGTGCATGGGCTCCATTGATTGTGGTTAGGAACGCTGCAGCCAAAACAGGCGCAGCTTGGGAAGCACTGGGTGGTTTTTTGTTGTTGTTGCTGTTTTTGGACACATGATATGCTATTTTATTTCTGTGTTTTCTTCCAAGATGGGTCTTGAATCCTTTACCTACTGGTAGATTTGAGATATGTGTACACACACACACACACACACATTAAAAAAAAAAAAAAAGGCAGCATTGTGTTGGACTAAATGTTTTTGTACCTTCTTCTGTGATCTGAATCAGGTTTCTCATTTCCAGCTGCACAATGTGGTTGTATTCAGTGTGATAGGGGCGTAGTGGACATGAATTATTTGCGACAGGGCTGCCTGGAAGATGCGGAGCGGAGTTTGCGTGGCCTGGAGCAGCTCCAGTGTCTGAGGCTCTTCTGTTATGTTGCACAGGCTCCAAGCAGGAAGCGCAGGCAAAATGGCAAAATACGGCATGTGGCATTCGGTTCGAAAATGCCCTTTTCTAGGAGCTGCTAGTGCATGTGACATCCAGTCTTCTTTAGCTTTTCTCTTTAAAAGAAGGGAAAAGTTAGCTGTGAAGGTGGCTTGTTTGGGGTATTTTGTGAGAAGCCTTGTCAACAAAAAAATGATGATTTTGAGGTTTGGGTTTGCTGAGCGGAGGTTAGACCTCCTTCGTGTTCTGCATCACAGTCAGAGCGAGAGCGAGAGTGAGAGCGAGAGAGCGAGAGAGCGAGAGAGAGAGAGAGAACCATTTCTTGATTTATAGGAAATACAGGAATATTCCTGGGAGCTGCAGCTATGGGGAGGAGAGGGAGTTTGGGCCCATCTCAGCCCTGCAGCCTGTGTACTTTTTCAGCCCTGGGGCTTTGGAGATGCTTCTGGAGAATGAAAAGGGGAAAAGATCCATTGCAAGCATAAATGTAAGGAATGGCACGTGGTGGCCAGGATTTGCAAGAGCAGCTTCTAGACCTACTTAAGCCCCAGGAAACATGTCCTATTTCAAGTTAGCTACCACATGTGATTTGGGTTTCTCTCTCCCTGTCTCTTCATCTTTCTCTTTCTCTCTCCCTTTCCATCTCTCCTTTTCCTCCTCCAGTTGTCCATTTATATTCCCTCCCTGGCTAGGAATATTTTTTCCCAAGATGATCAGATCAATGTAAATCATGGTGTTATTTGAATGGGTTCCACTGTCGCTTCTTGAGTCGAGAGAAATGGCCCTTCTGAGTCAAGAGGTGACAGCAAGTGAGGGAGAGGGCCCCAGGGCCATCAGGTTCCCTGCAGTATCATCATAACAGCTTGTGAAGTTATCAGCTAAGCACTTGATTGCAGGCAGAACCACACTACAAGGAAGTGTGCTAGACTGACCTCTGCTCTGGCTCCTGCACCCAACCCCCCAGTTAGGGAGGGATAGGGGTGGGAGTTTCACCTCCGTGAGCCTCAGTGCCCCCCGCACAAGATAGAAACAGTGGTGTCTATGTGATATTGTAAGGACTCAAGGAGAAAACCTTAAGAAGTGTGCCTGCCTCTGTGCTGGGCCCCGGCTTGCCCTCTGTCTCCCAGCGCGCTCTACGGTGGCCTTTCACAGAAGCTGCCTCCTTCTCAGCACAGCATGTTGAGCTCATCTTTTGCTGGGTTTCTGCGTCACCTGCTCCTTTCTGGCCAGGTCAGCCGGCTCATTTTTCCATGCCAACAGCCTCTCTGTGCCAGTAAGTCACGTCTGAATAACCAAAGCATGTTTCCCTGCTGGAGAATGCCAGGGCAGGCCAGTCCGGGAGCCAAGTGGCTTTCTCTGGTTCAACTACGTGGGGGGAGCAGAAGAGCCCTGCCTGCTCGGCTCCTCGGTGCCTCAAGACATGTTTTTGAATCACCCGATGAATCTCCTGAAATCACGGCTCTCATCCCCCCACCCTCGCGTGGGGTTCCCCACTTTCAGCCCCATAGGACTGCGCTTTGAGCTCTTAGCATCTGACTTCCGCCTGCCTTTGCCTCCAACCCCCACCCCGCCCCCAGCATGTGCCCGTGAGTCGGCCATCTACCAGACTACTCTGTGCTCCTGTGACTACGTGGGGTCTTCACATGGCCTTAACTTAACCTGGCCTCCCCAGTGCCAGATGGGCCCTATCTTCTAGAACCAACTTCAGACTGGCCCTCCTGAGCCCACGCCCTGCTGCCCCCACCCACCCCCCACTAGCACTGTTCCTCCTTTTCTTGTGAGCCCTGTTCTTCCGGACCCAGTGGGAAACATGCATTCTTGGGATGTGTCCTCCGTGGTCCTAGGCTCACCCTTTACTTCCTGCGTGTGCCCCGGTCCCGGGGAGAAGCCGTGTTGTATAATGGCAGCCCGGACGACAGAGCCAGACACACTGGCACCTTGAACACATGACTGACCCTTGGAGCCCGTCTTTCCTCATTGGTAGGAGGGGGTGATAATACCTCTCCCTTGGGGGAGCTGGGAGGCTTAACTGTGCTTGGCGCTGAGTCCGCCCGAGTCTGTGCTGAGCAGGCGCTCAGTAAGCGTGAGTTATTATAACGGTTGTTTTTTTTTAATCAGCCATAGATTGACATTTTACCCACTTCACAGGACCCGTGAGAGGATAACTGAGAATTATGCACAGTCCCTTAGTAGGGAATCCCATTAACATCCATTTACCTTTCTTCCATAAGGATAGGTGTCTCTTATTCTACTTGGGCCCTTTTGGGCCCCATTCAGCAGACCCTCCGTAAATATTAAAAATAAAATTGCTCTTTCTATGTGTAAATTTCTGAACCTGCTCTTTATTGATAGTGACTTTTTTTTTTTTAAATGAAAATGAACGTTTACAGGTAAGACTTCTAGAACCTCTAACCTGAGGGAATCGGGGCCAAGCAAGGAAGTCTGAGCCCCTGAGTTATGGGACCAACACCTGGGGCCCAGCAGATCCTTACCGAATGTTCGTCAAGTGTGTTTTTAAAGTAACGGGGTTCGGGGGCAGAAGTTCTGAGTAGCGAGAAAAATGGTGACATTTGAAGTGCTGCCAGCTTCTCCCATGGCCATGCAGCTGGTTTGCATGCAGAAGCAAGCATGAAGGGGCCAAAGCATGGCACTGGGGTGGGGGGGGGCAGGGTCACTGTGATTCCCCACCGCCACTGGGAGAGGGATGGAGTGGGCGGAGCTTCTGTCCCCCTCCTCTGACCCTAGTACACACCTTCCCTGGTACTGGATCCCCAGAACCCTTAGGACTACTGAGCTTTAGCAGCAAGT
Source organism: Mustela nivalis (assembly GCF_964662115.1). Lineage (NCBI taxonomy): Eukaryota > Metazoa > Chordata > Mammalia > Carnivora > Mustelidae > Mustela > Mustela nivalis. Next base: position 129,845,717 of record NC_139025.1, read on the forward strand.
ATCCATGGTTGCAGATGTTCTGCTCAACTCTGGGGGTCCAAAGATACAGAATCCGCCCCCCCTTCCTTTGAAAGAGTGCCCGGGACCCTTGTAGATCTCCTGACCCAAGCAGGAGCTGATTGTACAACCAGGCATGACAATGGGAGCAATCCACAATGGTTACCAGGGAAGCTGTGTCTATAACTCTATGTCTATAGCTCTTGTGACCTTGGACAGGTCACTTTAATTTCCCTCAGCCTGGATTTCCTCCTCCTCACAGCAGAGAAGATACCAGAGTGAGGGGCCGATGAGATAGATGGCATATGTGAAATGCTCAGTGCTTGTGCCTTTTGCTGGGCCTTTTAGAAGGAGCCATGGCTGAGTATGGAAGATATTGAACCGTAGCTCGCATGCTTGCATGAATCAGTCTGCTGAGTTATTTTAAGTTTGCATCTGAAAATAAAGGGTGGATTGCTGTCCAAATATAAAAGAATTGGATCCAGGCTCTAAAAGGATGTTTGCTGTTCTTTAGCAAAATACCATTCTTCTTAAGTTTCATTCAATCATTCCACAAAAATCTGAGCATCTGTTTTGTCCCAGGCACTGTGCTTGTAATGGGTGTACAACAGCAAACAGAACACTTGCTTTCTGCTCATATCAGGCTGACACGTGGACAGGGAATGTAGATGTTAAATAAATAGAAGTGTGATGATGGCCATATAGGGGGAAGCCTGCTGTGTGTTTTAATGTTTAACACCTGCTATGTGTGTTAATATTTAAATGTATCTTGGGAAGGTCTTTCCATCTAAAAATAATGATTTGTCCTTTTGCCTGCAAATAACTCCTTTCTCTATAGGCAGTAGGAATCCTGTTCATGTTTTGAGAGCTTCTGTTATTTGGGAAGAGAGCCTTTTTACAATCGAAAGTAAGCTTTCAATTACTTGGAGGGGGTGCCTGGCTGGCTCAGTTGGTGGAGGGGTGGTAGAGAGGGTTGGTGGAGCTTGCCAACTCTTGATCTCAGGGTCATGAGTTCAAGCCCCACGCTGGGCATGGAGCCTACTTAAAAGAAAAATCAAGCTGGAGATGATGGAGGAGAGGCACTATGAACTGGGTTTTCCTTGGCTGGTTTGCATTGAGGTGGTTTAGGGAAAATGGTTGTGTGCCTTTGGAAAAGTGTTTTAAAGACGCTGTCCCAAAGTGACCTCCAAGTTCAGGTAAAACATGTTGTGTACGTCTTTAAAACTCAGTGTAAATACCCAAAGCTCACCGATCTGTCCTTTCATCTAAACCAGAGCTATCCTATAGAACTTTATGCAATGGTGGAAATGTTCTGTATCTTCCCTGCCCAGGAAAGTAGTTGTTTAGCCATGTGTGGTAGGGGAGCACCTGAAATGTGGCTAGTGGGACAAGGAGGTGAATTTCAGGTTTTATTTCATTTTCAATTAGTTTACGTTTGAATAGCCACTTGTGGCTTGTGGTTACTAGACACTACAGATGTAGACAGAAGATTAACCGACAAAACTCTTTCCTCCTGAAGGATGTGTTTATTTTGATAAGGGTAACTAAGACCTGTGCATTTCATTTTCCCTGTCCTATTTACAGCTAATAAAGGGGGCGTGCAAATTTGAAAAGAGGCAACACAATCAGACCAGCTATGTAACTACACACATCATCTGAGCTGTTAGCCTTGATAACTGGCCAGTACTGACTACTCCCAATAACCGAGGAACTATAAAACAAGCAAGTCGTCTTCTATGACTTAATACCAGTGGGTTTCCTGGTCGAGAGAAAATAATCAAGAAGGTCTTTATGATTCTATCAAGTGACTGTTGATTCATGGACATTCAAAAAGCTTTTGTAAAAATAAGCTAGATTTTAGAAATTTTGAAACAAAACTTAAACTCTCCTCTGAGTTTAAAATTTTAGTGGAGTTTATTTTTATTTCTTCTTTTGGTTCCTCCATGGTCCTCTCCCCTCCCCCTCCCTACCCACCCAGGCTTATTGTTTCCTCAGGTCGGGAGAACACAACCCCGATGGTCAGTTTCAATTTTATTTAAATTCATTTTGTCTTCATTCCTTCTAGTCTAGCACAGTCCTGTGTTGTACTGAGATCAGAGTGCTTCGGGGAAATGTTGAAATATAAAAACATTTTCATGAAAACATTTCCACTTACATTTAATTTTTCTTCTCAATAGAAAAATATTTCCAACTTAATCCTCCCGCTCCCCTCTTGAAAGGAACTGCATACTTTAGAAATAACATCAATCCACCCAAGTACGCAGCCATTTAATGGAGATATAAAGACTCTGCGCACGGTGAGGTTCCGAGGCACAGGCTGCCTTGCAGGAAGCTCAGAAACACGGGCAAGGCCCTCTAGGGGCCCTGGCTTCCCCACACCGCCACGCGGCCGACCAGTGCAGCAAGCCCTCGGAAATCGCTCACTCCATCTTAACCCATCCTCCTCGTAGAGCTTTATTTTGAACAACTCGTGAGTGTCTGCCAAGGCCATAGATGTTGAAACTTCCTCTTTCCAAACCTCATCTGACATCTGGGACCAGCTATGCCAGAAGGTGTTTGAACACGCCACAGAGAAGGCTCACCCCCTTCTTCAGGAAATGATGGCAAGCCGGCCCCTGGTCTCCAGAGCAGACTCCTGCCTTCGCGCTGCCCTTTTATTTTGTTGCTGTTCCTTAGTAACTTCAGCTGACTAGGAAGCCCAGCCTCAGGGGAAGGTGAACCTCTCTTCCAAGGAGAAAGGAAAGCCCATGGCTGATACAGAAACACATCCGGTTTGAGCTCCCTTGTGCGATCATTCTGGTTACAAAGCACAGGGATATTGGAGTCTGTTTGAAAATTCAGCACGTTCACCTCTTAAGAATTTACTACACGCTGGCATTTCATTTCGTTTTGGCCATAGCCAGTGGGGTCGATTCTACCAGTGTCGTTTTACTGTTGAGCCAGTGGAAGCCCGGAGAAAATAAACTGCGCGTTGACACACACCTGGGACGTAGGAGAGACGGGAACCGAGATACCCGCAATTCTAAAATGTGTGCTTTCCGACTCTCTAGTGCATCTATGACCTTTGCACCCAGACATTAGAGAAAATTTTCAGTCTCGTGTTTTCCTCCAAGAAAGAGCTTGTTAAGACAAAAATTTCCAAGGGCACCGGGCTGGTCCATTAGGTGTCCAGCTCCTGGTTTTGGCTTGGGTCATCATCTCAAGGTCCTGAGATCCAGCCCCTTCTCGGTTTCCCCACTGAGCGCAGAATCTGCTTGGGACTGTCTCTCCCTCTCCCTCTGCCCTCTCTCTCTCTCTCTCTCTCTCTCTCTCCCAAATTAAAAAAAAAAAATCTTTATACAGAACAACAAACAAAGCCTTTCCAGTTTTTAAGATTTGCCCTCAAAAGGGGAAAGGAACTCACAGGTCCCTAAAACAATAAGAAAATGAAAAGTAATTTTATTGTATCTAGGTTATCCGATTCAGTTACGGTTTTTGTGACCCTGTAAATTTTTCAAACAGTATCAAGCTATCTAGGAATTTTCTTTAAAAACAAAAAGTATCTCTACTTAAAATATGCGTGTCCCATTCTCAAATGCATTAACTGTAGAATGATTCAGGTATAAGATATTACAGCCTAAATATAAGAGGCATGTGTGTCCAGATTAATTGCCTCAACAAGGAGAAAGAGCTGACCAACTCAGGACTGCAGTTCTGTTGGCCTTCGGTATTGTTAGATTTTTGTGCAGGCAAAGCTGCCTGCTTTGGTCATGGGTCTTGTTTCTTCAAGTAGTGACTGCTGTTTGATTGCTGCCTAATCCAAGACTTTGACCAATTTCAGTCGCTCAAATCCAAAAATAAATGAAAACTTCTTCGAGACTCAGTATGTCGCACTGACCACAAGAAGTCCAAACACTTGTGCAAGCTTTCCTGGTAGGAATGTGCGTGTGAGCATGAAAGGTACAACCTAGATGGTGAACCCCATGAGAGTAGGAACCTTGCCACTCACAGCGCTCTCTCCAGAATGCTCAGTCAATAATCTGTCAAATGAAAGAATGAATAGACAAGAAGTACCGTAAAAGCCATAGGGATGGCTGAGACTCCCACAGTCATGCACACTGTCATGCTGGAAATCTTTCCAACATAAATTATGTACTTCTTGGCTTCTTACTCTGGTGAAGATAATTTAATCATTTCTGGCCAACTTGGGGACATCAGTGAACATATATTGTTGTATTATGCATAATATGGTGACAGCCTCAAGGCGTAGTGGGAGGCGGTTTGCCCTATACTGAAGATTTCTTGTGTTTATTGTGTTCTGATGGTTTAGTTTTATCATTTTTATGTCCCCATTTCTGTTTAATAGACTTACTGCAGTAAGACAGGAAAGCTCTATCAGCCCTTCTGTAGGTGGTCATTTGCTGCTTCCTCTTTGCTGTGGGTCCTTTGAAAATGGATTTCCAAGCCTGTTGGGATGGTATGTAAGAGAAAATGGGCTGTGAGATCTAGCTTCTCGCCGGTCCTCAGCTGTGTACCCCCAGAAACACGTATCACTGGACAGTTGAGTTCTGGAAGGGTGCGATGTCCATCTGTGAGAAGTGTTTCTCCTTCTCGTGATTTTTTTTTCCTTTTACCTCTCTCTCTCTCTCTCTGCATCCATGTCTCTGTCTCTGTTTCTCTCTCTCATAGCAGGACAGTTGCTGGAAGAATTAAAATGAGTAGAAGCCATTTATCTACATGGAAGCTTCTTGTCATGGTCAAAAAACATTTTCAAGGGGCACCTGGGTGGCTCAGTGGGTTAAAACTTCTGCCTTTGGCTCAGGTCATGATCCCAGGGTCCTGGGATCGAGCCCTGCATCAGGCTCTCTACTTCACGGGGAGCCTGCTTCCCCCAGCCCTCTCTGCCTGCCTCTCTGCCTACTTGTGATCTCTGTCTGTCAAATAAATAAAAAATATTAAAAGAAAAATTTTTTTTCAAAATGCATGCAATCCCCCCTTCCATGTCCTAGGCCAGTCGTCAGCCCCTAAGTGTAATGACATGGAACTTTAGAAGAGTCCCCTGTTTTGAGATAAATACGCTCAAAGAGGCTTTCGCAGTCAGCTTGGTATGGCTCTTCTGTCCCCTGTTGTTAGCTCCCACTGTGGTCTTTCTCCTTGGCCCACGCTGACCCTGATAGGAAGACTCCTCCGTACCTTCTACTTCCAGTGCTTCTGAACCTCTCTGTTGTCCCTTTAAGAGTTCTCTTGGGCCTTGCCAGCAGTCCCTCCTTCTAGGGGATACCAGCTTTCCACCGTCCACTCCCCTGGACACCTCTCCATTGTCACAGGCTCTGCAACTTAAAGCCAACTTTAATTTTATTTGGGAGGCCACGAGATAAAATAGAACCTGGATCTTGGAATGAAGCCCACTGGCATCCAAGTGTTCCCTTGGCCCCCTGACCTTGGCCGAGTCAGACCCAACACGGAGTCTAAATGCCGTGTCTACGGAAAGGAGTTTGTATGGATTCGGTCTGCCGATTCTCAGTGCAAAGCCAGGGCGGGGGGGTAGGGGGAGGTGTTAACTCCAGGACAGCTTCTTCCCTGCCTTTCAGTATTTTCCGTATTATTACTTCTCTGTGGCCCAGGTCGTTACAAAGGGCTGACAGCAAATTTCTCATCTTCTCTTACACACCCTGCAATACTGGAAATACCTGAGCAAAAAATGGTGGCTTTCACACATTCATTTTTGGCCTCAATTTTCTATTATTCCCCAATGAGGATCATTTCATTTGAGACCAGTATCTGGGGGGAAAAAAAGTAGATCAAGCTTTTCCGATGAGATTTTAGTGCAATCCTGACAAGACTCTTTCTATTGGCTTCGCTACCACATAGTGGCGGTTCGGGAAACTGTACCTTGCAGTGCTGGGAAGTTGTGGCCAATGGAGTGAAGCTTTTGCTCTTGAAGGAATTTGATCCCTTTTCTGCATAACACAAAGAAAGCCGAAACCCGTATTATCTGTAGCAGATGACAGAGTATAGGTTCAGTCCAGAAAAAGACATTTCTCACTCCAATTTCAAGCAACAAGGCAGAGTGGTTACAAGGCTCTAGGAGAGTCGTATGTAATATACTGGTGTCCATTTTGTTGTTTCTCTTTGCATTCCTCAACCATCTTCCTTCCTACTTCCACCCGTTTGGAGGATATTTCAAAGATAGATGAAACATTAGGCGGTGTGTCAGAATGGATAGGGCCCTCAGCATGCACGCCTGGTCCTCCACCAGCCTCATTTACCCTCTGGAAAAAACACTGCTCTGGGAATCAGCTATAAAAAATAGAGACTTGCCTTGCCTCCAAATTAGGGGTTTACCTTATTTATGAAATTCTGTCAGGGACAAAATCCGGGAGGACAGGGTTGATAGTAACTGGTTCAAGTGGGAAGCACACAAAATTAAGTCCCTCATTCAGAGTGAGATTTGGGAATTACCAACGATTGATTGGCATGTATCCTGGCAGTTTAGGAGTCCGTTCACTTGATGACTATGCTATGATTCCTTTCTTTTCCTTTATGAACTTTCTAGTGACTTTCAGATTTTAACTTTACCTCTTGAAATCATTTCAGACTTAAAAAAAAAAAAAAAGTTACAGAAAATACCACGGGTTTCTGAACACCCCAAATGTCAACAGATTGTTTAACCATCATAGGTCTATCAAAACGGTCACGTTAACACTGACGCAGTACTATGAGTTTCGAGAGTGGATGCAGATTCCACTGATGTCCTTTTTCTGGTCCTAGGTCCAGGAGGGGATCCCATCTCACATTTGTTGTCTAATCTCCTCAAACTCCCTTGAATCTGGGACGCTTTCTTCAGTCTTCCGTGGTAGCTTTTACCACCTTCACATTTTTGAAGAGCAAGGAGCAATTATTTTGTAGAACGGTCCTTCGCTTTGTGTTTGCTTTGTGATTAATTAGAGCAGGACTTACAGTTTTAGCAAGACTATCACAGAAGTGCCCCCCTACCCTTCTCAGGGCATCCCGCTGGGAGACACATGATGCCCAGGTGTTTCGCCTCTGATGATGTGAATTTTGATCACTTGGCTAAGGTGGTCTCTGCAGATGCCTCTGTTGTTATAGCTCTTAACCTTGGTAATTAGAAAGCATCTTTCAGGGGTAGACGCTTGAGACTATACTGTTCATACTGTTCCTCATTATTCTTTCACCTCCTAATTTTAACATCCATTACTGTGGTGTTTGCCAAATGGCGATTTTTCTATTTCTGTTTTCTACGCTTAGTAATTGGAATTCTACTCGGAGGACTCTGTGTATTTTTAAAATGAGGGACATAAAACTTTTTAAAATAGCAGTGGCAGCTCCACTTTTTCTGGGAGGACAATTATGAATGACACGAAGCAGAAAAATATGTAGAAGCCTGAGAAATCTCAAATATGAATGTTATTCAAGATGTCGTGCCATATTTCCCCTCAGAGGAGGTGAAGTAGAGGGAAGGAAAGCTCAACTGCCTTCCCCCCTCCCATAAAAAAAAAAGTCCCATTAGTTTTGGTCCTGGCTGCAAATGTCTCTTGCTTTTGAAGACTGAGAGAGAGAGAACACAGTTGGAAGACTCTGGGGAACACAGCCCTAAATGTTTTGGATAGGCTAAGAAGGCTTACACCACCATAAGAACTTTAATTAAGAGTATGAAATTTTATCTCTGAGCTTTTTAAGCTGTAATTGAAAGGAGTGCTCAAGATACTGTTTCCTTCTTTTAGAATATTCACTGTTACCGATATGGCAAACAATTTGGAGGACCCCCCCCCATTTCCCCATTTAATTAAATTTCAGCAGCCCAAAATCAGAGTTGTGTGAAGAAATCATTATTTTGAATTCTTTATCACCAAAAGATTAAACTTACTCTTTACTGCTACGTTTTTTTTTCTTTTAAATTGAGCTATTTTATTCTTTGTGATCCTACCAATGTGATTTTTTTTTAGAAGAATATATCCTTTATCCTTATACCTTAAAAGGATGAAAAACTATTTATATTCCTCAGCTATAATATTTCATCAAAGCTCACACATCTTTTTGAAAGAACGGTGAATTGGTTACGTTTTTAAATACCCCACGGTTCACCCCAGTGTGTAATTTTATCCTTACACTCAAGCAAGATCACACTCCACTCGGTACGCTGAATTCCTGTGGCCCTCTTGTCTGCCTCATGGCCGCTTCTAACTCCTCACGAATCAACTTTTAGGAGCTTGCAATGTAACTGTTCCATTAGGAAAAGGAGAAAGAACCTCACACACCCCAAACGCTACGTCGATGCTCATCAGAGGTGGCCAGGACACGGACATTTACCAGACCACGTAGGAATTCTGGCGGTCGAACTGGTGGTTCTTGGAGTAGGTCGGATGCGCGATACTAACGGGTTTTAAACGGGGTGGCTGCCCAGAACTCGGGATTCCGAGTACCAAGCTGCTTTCGTGTTGGCAGTGCCTTGGGGAACGTTTTCAGGCTGGCGGCAGAGCCAAGCGAGCTAGGTAACATTTCTTTGAGTGTTATTTCTAGCCCCCAAGCCCAGCGCTGGAAAAAGTTCCAGCGCATCCGTTAAAGTTAGAGCACGTGCTCGCGCGGACCGGATTCCGGAGCGGCGCCACCGCCGCCGCCGCCGCGGCTGCCGCCGAGCCTCGTGGCGCCCGCTCCAGCCCAGCCTGGCGGAAGGCGGGGCTCGGCAGGCGCGTGCCCGCGCGCGCGGGGAGGGCTGGCCGGCCACGTGACCGCGCTCCGGCCACGCCCGCCGCCGCCTCACGTGGTCTCCGGACACCATGTGCGAGCGTGGATGGAAAAGGGAGCGGCCGGGTGTGGCGTTCGGGTTTTGGAAGACATGAGCTTCCTGGTTTGGGTTTTTTTTTTTTTTTTTTTAAACCCCTTTCTAATTCTTTAATCTCGATACGTAAAAAATGCAAAAAGCAGTTCTTCTGTATTTCCGATCCTGTCGTCTACTCCCCCTTGGTGGCTCAAGTTTCTTTACGGGAACGTGGTTTCCATCTCGGGGAGTCGATCCCACCGTGCCGGAGCCACGCTGCCTCCCTCGGGACGCGGATGGCTGGCCTTTCCCGAATGTCGATGATCCGTTTCACGGCAGGAAAGGAAACCGTTCTAAATCATTTCGCTCCAAACCCTCGTTTCTTCTTAGCGATCGTTCAGTTCCGATGGAAAAGCAGCTATCCTAAAGTTGTAGGAAGAGGGTGCCCCGGCCTCCGACTTCCGCGGCATTGTTGCCGCTTTCCCGCAGCGGGAGGCCCCTGGAGTAGACAACTTGCTTGGGTTTGGGTCCCTCCCCGTTCTTTGCTCCTGCACTTGGGAGCTGTGCGTAATGGAAGAGGAAAAGGAAAAGGAAAGATCGAAATCGGTTTGCAAGAAAGAAAAACTAATATGGAAGAAGGGCTTGCGTTCCCAAATTGAACTTGGATCTTATTGTTCCCAGCTAACGCCCAGTTACGTCCGGATCCCGGACCACAGGGAAACCGCCCGGGATGCTCGCGCCTTCCGCAGGAAGGTGCCGCGGTCCGCGGGAAGGTGCCGCGGTCCCCCGCCGCCGCCCCGCAGACACACGCACCCTCTTAATTTCCTGGCACCCGATAAATGCAGATCCTAATTTAAATCTTCGGCGCTCTCATTTCTTCCCATTTCGCGGGAGAAGTTAAGGTTCTCCTCGGTTTACTTTCTGTTCACCTTCATTAAAATGTGGTAAAGCGAAAGGAGTTTATTGCTGGAGATCCCAGGGTATGGAGAGAATTTATTGAAAAGGAGGAGGGTTGGAAAGATAAAACCTCATTTTAAAGCTCAGAAACAGACCCTCATTATGATTAATAACTTTGAAAATGGAAATCCAACTTTCGATAAATTATTTCAGCGTAGTTTTGGGGACCAGACACTGGGTAGGTAACTCTGTGTCTGGTCATCAATTATAGTGATTTCCTTGCATCAGCTCCAGAAAATCAGAATATTCATGAGCTTTCTGGTCTGACTCAGACCTTCAGGAGCCATCAAATTTTCCTGTTGGGATGAGAGGAAGTGCTGTTTGGTTTTGGCAGCTGAATGAAGCCAGAAATAGATAAGCAAGACCGAGGGGTGATGTCCATTTGTTCGATCCTATTATCCTGCTTTTAATTTGTGAAAGTTAAGGTTTTAAAAAACCATACTAAACCTGCGATCCTTTTTAGAATTCACGGAGTATGTTGAGGAAGTGGTTTTGTTTTTGTGAGTTTGTTTAAACAAATGACTGAGGTTTTTGTGTTTCACTGTGTCTGGCCAAGCAGCATTGCTACACTTTTTTAAATTCATGAAAAACTGACCAGTGAGTCTGTTCTTTAGCACTCCTCTCCTTTTGTGATGGGAAGACAAGGAGGCACTCACCAATGGCGCCTCTCACAATGGAGGTTTGTTTGTTTATTTTTTAAATTTAATGGAGGGATTGTAGATGGCTTAAAATTTCCTTGTGCCAGGACAGAGAAGGGAGGCGGGGGGTGGGAGAATAATTAGCCCATTCTAAGCAACTTTAGCAATAGATGATCCATAGGCATTAACTTTCGACATCAACAGAAGCCTCTTTCTGGAGCTCATCCTGTGATGTTTTAAACAAATTTATCTTGTTTAATTAAAATCTTCCTTAAAGGCAAAAATGCACGGAGGTCATTTTTTTTTTAAATTTCAGTTATGTGCTAAAAAAGATGGGAATTTATAGTTTTCTGTTGAAATATGTGGCAAACCTATCCCTCACCCCCTAGTCCCTGAAACACCAGGGCTCCCTTACCTATTCTAAGAGTCCCTTTTCAGGCACTCCTGCCTTGCACACGTCCTCCCATTCCGCGGTCCACTCAGTATTCTTGTCTTCCTGTTGTGTGTCTCTTAGGGCATGAATCTTTACCTTGAATTATTATCTGTATGTACAATACCTGGCGTGTCTTCCAGACAGGTGCCTCTAGGTGTTAAATAAACAACTATTTAATCCAGAAGAATTTACAAAAGAGAGGAGCTCTTCGTGTTTTTTAAAAAGCCATTGTTATTAAACACTCTGTTTGGAGCAGAACGAATTTTGTGCTCTCTTAATTTGTGTGAATTATGCCATTTAAAGTAGAAGTGATTGAGAAATATTTTAGTGTTAGGTTAAACACAGGACTGAAGTTCCCACTTTTCTACATAGTCAAATTCATTGCTTTATGGTCCTTGGGGATGGTGCCGAATGACCCTGACCAATCTTTAAGGCACAGAAATGAGCCTCATTCAGGGTCTTAAAATCGAGCTACTGGCCTCCAGTACTTGTCTTCCGTTTGTCCTCTGTCTCCTTGGTGAGTCACAGCCTCTTTGGTCCTCCATCTCCTATCAGTGAAAACGGCTGATTCCTTTCTCTGACTTAGGAGGGTAGGTTACAAGAATTATGGTAGAAAAGTCTGTGGCAGATGCATAGGCACGGTACAATACTGGATGGAAACATGTACCCTGGAGTCCTCTTGCTTGGTTGGAATTTCTACCTCTGCCTCCTTCAAGCCGTGTGACTCAGGGCAAGCCCTTCTCTCTGTGCCTCAGGCTCTGGTTCAGAGGATGGGAAAATAGGCTCTCCTCCTTGGAGTTGTCGAGATTGAATCAGTGCATGCCAACTGCACGTAGCAGTGAGTGCCCCATATATGGTGGATGCCTTAATATAGTGATAACACACATTCATTTTTTTTCTTCCCATCTAGTACCTTCAGCTTTTACTTCTTTCCAAGCCTTGAGAGAGAGAGACTTGTTACATAAAAAAAGTTTTTTTAGTCTCCCCAAAAGCAAGTATGACCTGAAAGAAAGCTGGGGCTTGACATTAGGGTCAGATGATTTCTTTGGGTATTCTTGGGGAAAACCAGCCATGCAATGAAGTCAGAGGACTATGCTTCATTTCATTCCATATCACCCAAAAGTAGCTTCTCTGATTTTTCTCTTTTTTTTTCCTTCCCTCCTTTTTAAGGGGGGGGGGGCAAGGAGAGTAGTTTTTTATATTACTCTTGTCATCACTGTTATTTATCTAATAACAATTCACTATCGGAACATAGAAAGTACTTATCATACAGGAAACTCCCTTCTGTTACTCACTTATTTGCTTTCAATTTATATTTTGTCTAATGCCAAAGAGAATCTGAGGCAGAGTCCAATTAAAAACAAAGAACAAAATAAAACAAAACAAAAAAACCCTGGATGACATGGGACCTGAACAGCCAAGTCAGCAAGATAACCACACCATGCTAGAAGGATGATTAGTCTTGGAATCTGGTCCCTCTGGCATTCTTGGCAGCAAGAATTTCCTCAAGGCAAAGAGGAAAGACAGTAAAATCTGCCTATGTAGATATACAAAGTCTTGGCTTTGCAAAGTTTGCAGAAGTAGTAGCCCAGCGTTAAAGTAGCATCTGATACCACCGGAATTTGTAAGACGTTCTGGAAGGAGCTGTGAGGCAAACTAAAATAATGAATGGTACCCCTGTCCTTGAAGAGTTTACCATGAGTTGTGGAACCACAATGGACCAGGTTCTGGGCATGGCCCTGGGGACATAGTGAGGGAAAAAACAGAGGATTCCTGCCTTGGTGTATTGTGCACCAGTGGACGAAAGAGAAAGAGGCATTAAACGATTTTTTGGGGGGAGCCCAATGCAGGGCTTGAACCCACAATCTTGAGATCAAGACCTGAGCTGAGATCAAGAGTCAGACACTTAACTGACTGAGCCACTCGGGCTCCCCAAGTCTTACTTTTTAAAATTGTGGTAAAATACATATATCATAAAATTTAACATCTTAACCATTTTTATAGGTTTCAGTGGCACTATGTACATTCCCATTGTTGCAACCTCACCACCATCCCTCTCCCGAACTCTTTTCATGTTGCACAACTGAAACTTTGTATCCGTGAAACAGTAACTCCCCTAAGCCCCTCCTTTCCTCCAGCCAAAAAAAAAAAAAAAAAAAAAAAAGTCTGACTGTGAATGTGGTCAGTGCTTTGAGGGAGATGAAGAGGACGCTCTGACATAAAATGATGGGACAGCAGGTAGGGCTCCCACCCAAAGACAGTGATGAGGAGAGGTCTTTGGGGGTTGAAGACAATCACCCAGTCCTAGGAGCTAGGGAGACAGATCAAGAGTGGGAAGGAGCATAAGCCAGGCAGAAGGAACAGCATGTGCGATGGCTCAGCGTCACGGCAGGGTCCACCTTCTTCCAGAAAGAAAAAGGAGCCAGTGTGGTTGGCTCAGGGGCCAGGAGGATGAAAAGTTTCAGTTTAGCGTGTGTATGGATGTTTGTGTATTCTCATGATGATTCAGGAAAATTGTCCTCACCAGGTCCTAAACTAACACGGTCCGTCTGAAGCTTTTTAGTAACCTGGCATACAGACTCACAGTGGCTTCTCCGAACTCTGGGCAGTGCCTGCAGCAGGAATTCACAACAATCCTTCCTGGCTGGCTGAACAAGCGCATCTTCCTTGATTCAGGCTCAGCGCAGGGAGATCTGAGAGGACCAGGTGGTCAGCATCCTCTTCACAGCCCTCCTCCCATTCCAGGGGGCCTGGAGTGGTGGGGCCAGGGTGAGGGACCGTCCCTGGGGCCCCAGCACCCGGGCTCATTATTCGGTGAAGCAAGAGCAATGGGTTCTAGATAGGGAGGTGCAGGCGGCGTGGGAACTGGAGAGTCTGACGGCTGCTCTAGCCAGCTGGCTGTCCTTCCCCTCTCCACGCGGAGGAGCCAGCCTGGGTGCCTGTGCACAAAGCCAATGTCTTTTTCAAGCAGCTTTGCACATGTTCTTGGTTGCAGCTCACAGGTCTAACCCGTGGATCCTGCAAGAGCTTCCTTCGACCTGAAAAATCATAAGGGCAATTAGTCTTCCTTCGCTCTCAAGCCGGCCTCTGAGTGGTTCCTGTAAACTCCTAAATTTGAGTAGCCTATGAACTTGACAGCATACACTAGTGGCAGAGCCCTTGGGAATTGTTGGAGCACTGTCCATTTATCTGAACATTGATGACAGCCGGTAATACCTGTCCCAAATGTTGGCAGCACCATGTTGGTCTCCCCGACCCCTTAGCCCAGTAACGAACAAGGTAGGTGCTTCTTTACCTCGCTGCGGTTTTCAGGCAGTTGTTTCAGTGCTGTCGAGGAAGGAGGCTTGTGTCTATCTTTGCTCTAGAGGATCTTCATCTCACCCATGTAAAAGGTGAATAAAGTTATTTAGGAGAAAATCGTATTGGGAATTTTTACGTCTTTTTGAAGAGCCAAGTGAAGTCTTTTGAAACATAGAAAATTCTTTTTCTTATCTAGAAAGAGCTTACTGCCTGATGGAAGTTGAAGGTTTAACTTCCATGCCGTGAAGCCTTTCTTGGCAGGCTTTAGAAAGTAATCTCCCTCCGGCTGTCCCCAAAACTCTCCAGCCCCCGACCTGTAGCTTGAGGGTCCTTCCATTGTAACCAAAACTACAACCAATCTTCAGCTGATGATGTCTTGGGGAAGTTACTGTCCACCTTGCACAAAGTGAGGATCATTTTGGAGCAAATGTATTTACGAACAGCACTAAAAAAGTGGAATTAGAATGCCAAGCCAAGGCGCATCTGGGTGGCTCAGTCGTTAAGCGTCTGCTTTCAGCTCAGGTCACGATCCCAGGGTCCCAAGATGGAGCCCTGCATCCAGCTCCCTGCTCAGGAGGAAACCTGCTTCTCCCTCCCACTCTCTCTCTTCCCTGGCTTGTGTTCCCTCTCTCGTTGTCTCTCTGTCAAATAAATAAAATCTTAAAAAAAAAAAATGCCAAACCAATCTGAAATTTATAATCTTTAATTTGTTTAGGCAGAAAGGAAATCTGAAATATTTTAGGATCCTGTTATTTTTCTTTTCTTTTTCTTTCTTAGCCACGTAAATCCCCCCCTGAAACGAAGTCTTGTGTGTGTGCCGATTTGCAAAACCAATCAGGAACATGGCTCTTGGTCTCCCTCATTGCCTTTCCCAGCATGTGAGGGCCCACAGGGCACCTCCAGGGGCATTAGATAGAGGCCACTGGGTCACAGAGTGAGACTAGTTATCTCTCTTATCCCACACACATGTCTGCTGAGCAGGCAGACAGTTGGCAGAACCAGGACTGGAGCCCTAGAACCTTAAAATCCAGTCTAACGATCAAATAATAATAAAAATAATAGAAATCTTTTCTAAGACTTTATTTATTTGACACAGAGAGAGAGAGAGAGAGATCACAAGTAGACAGAGAGGCAGGCAGAGAGAGAAGGGGAAGCAGGCTCCCCGCTGAGCAGAGAACCTGATGTGGGGCTCAATCCCAGGACCCTGGAATCATGACCTGAGCCCAAGGCAGAGGCTTAACCCACTGAGCCACCCAGGCACCCCTGTAATAGCTAATATTTACAGAGGGTCCGTGACATGCCAGGAAAAATATTCCGTATAGTTACATGGTTGATCACATATAATCTTGCGCTGATAGCGGGAGGTGGTGTTATCTTTTTTACACGTACACGGAGGAAACGGAGTCTCTTTGTCGCACAGCAGTCAATAAACAGCAGAGCTGGGACTTCAACTCACTTCTGTCTCACCCCGGAGTGTCCTCTAATGTGAACACTGCCTGCTCTCACATGCCATGTCCTCAAAACAAAGGATGAACTTAAGCATCTCAAGATTTTAAGCACTTGATTCTCCCTAAAACCACTTTTTTTTTTTTTTTTTTTTTTGAAGTAGACAGGCAGACATGACTTGGGTCCTTAAAAATGTGGCCATGCTGGCACATAAATGGACATAGGCTATTTCTAAAATGTAGCTTTAAATTTTGCCCGCATAACTTCTAGGCTGGTCGTTTTGTTTGCTTGTGAATGTAGTTTTGAGACTATTTATGTGAGGAGGAATGCCATTGCTTTGCATTGAATCCCTCCTCCTTGACTGTAAGCCAGGGGTGTCCTGGGGCCGCATCAGGGAACGCACACCCAGAAGGCGGTGGGAGGGATGGAGGTAAATGATAGGCTTGGAGGGCTTGTTGATTTTTTGCATATCTCAGAAACCTGTATTCCTGTGTCCGCCCGGAAACTAAAACTCATTAGTGTTTTCCACATTTTCCTGTTGATTCTGTTTCTTCATTCTCCTTGATACTTCTTTCAAAATGATCTCTAGTAAAGCCTAAGACCCAATTAAAGACTTCTCTCTAGATAAATCGATCCCTATCCGTGATGACCATCATTGTCCAGCGTAAAGATGTGGAGGACAATCCCAGATAAAGGAAATAGGATCCCTGTCTTCTTTCCCTGGCTTGTTTAACATGGGTGCCAAATTGCAGATTGTTTGGATTAATCAAAAAAGCAAAACATGCCCCTCACAAAGGGACACAGACACGTGTCTGCTGCACCTCTGCTCCCGAATGCACTGTGAGACTTGAAAGCGAGCCAAGATCTGAAAATATTGGGTTGGGATAATGTTATATTTTCTTAGACACCTGGCTAATTTGATATAGAGTGTTTATACTTCATTTTGCTGGCAGTGGATGAAATCTGTAGGTGGTGGAAGATTTCCTGTAAGTTTTGCAAGTCCCAAGGGAGGAGAGTTACAATATGTACCCTCTGCGGTCACAGCCTCTTGAAGGGCGATTTCTTAATCCCCTATTGTTACATGTGTAGGTGAACGGTGGGTATTGCAGGAGGTGTCCTGTTCAACCTGTGGCCTGTTGCAAACTCGCAGGCACACTAGTGAAAAGAAGTCAGAGTGGTCTTTTCAGGAATTTTATATCTTGTGTCTTGCAGAAAGATCATCTTTTCCCTAAATGTGTGCCCCGGTCAGAATTGCCGGCTACAGTGCCTCGTGGGTGAAGCGGATATTTTGAGCATGACTGAGCTTATTAAGAGCCGGAGGCACTTCCTCTACTGGGGTTTAGAAATTTCAAAGGATGGGGGTTGGGGAGGAGGAATTATGGCAAGCACTGTGGAGAGGGCAGGAGGAGGGAAGCAACAGGTCCCAAACATTCTGCTGTGCGCTTGCGGAGCTTGGGGTGGGCTGGGAATGGAAATTTCGGAAGCTCAGGTCTGCCCATCTGCGGCAGGAAAGGGGAGACTCTGGGGGAGATGTAGGCACCTTTCTTTAGATGGGGGGCACAGGGGTGCAACTAAGGCAGACGTGCATTTAATAGGCTTTACTTAGACCAGGAGAGGTAAGTTTGTGGAGGAGGGGACAGGTGCACTTAGAAGGAAAATACCTTATGAATAGGCAGATTCAGAATTGGAAAATGGGGGAAAATAATCCATCCCCAAATTTTCAACCGTGGTGCATCCGGCTGGCTCAGTAGGTGAAGGGTGTGCCTCTTGGTCTCGGGGTTGTGAGTTCGAGCCCCACATTGGGTGTAGATATGACTTTTTTATAAAAAAGTCTAAAACAAGCAAACAAACAAAAATTGCCAGCTGTGTCAAAGTGGATGTGTAAGTGGATTGTCCTGAAAGGGGTCATATGGTTTTTAGAGGTCCGAGAGATGCCTGTCTTTGCAGGTGAGTAGGGGGCCTGGGGACGGCACATCACTGTGTAGTGGGGGCCCTGGGCTCGGGGCTTGGGAGACCTGGGTACCAGGCCCAGCTCTCCTGTGTCCTGTGACTGACAGAGCTTCAGCTCTCTGCATTTCCTTTTCTGCCCGGGCCAAGTGAAGACAAGACTTTGGACTAGATGCCCCATTGTGGTTTGCTTTCAGCTCCAGACCAGGGAGGACTCTCTCCTTGGGGCATTCACCTTCCTTTAGAGATGCTCCCAGCCAGGCAATGAAGCAAAACAAAGTCAGGCAGCTCCGCCTGGGGGTGGAGTGTGGCCTTAGGTGAGAGGTCCTGGGGGGAATGGGAAACCAAGAAGCCTTTTCCTCCTGCAGGGCACTCCACTTAGCAAGCATTGCACAGAGCCTGGCTGGAGCTGCAGCAAACTCGAGCTGCAGCAAACAAATGCTTACTTCAGTCTTTACCCTGGGCTTCAGGTCACTCTGATTGTTTGCAAAACATGTTTTTTTTTTGTTTTTTTTGGTTTTTTTTTTTTTTGTCCCTTGCCAGTACTTGTTCTCTCTGTGAGTAAGCCACAGACAGGTCCTGAGGGATCCCGTGAGGAGGGATCCAGATCCAGTTAGCAGCAGGGCCCTGGGGCCTCCCCACCCTGGTCTCCCAGGCTGTCTGCTCAGGACGAGGATGCCCCGGGAATTCAGTAGACAGCAGTTGTTGGAACCTCAGGTTCATGGAAGTTGCCGCAGCACTCATTCCTTCGAAGGACAAAGACTTGGGACCTCTTTATCATTTTCAGATCCCTGTCTTCAGTTTATTCAAGTCCAGGGCTTGGGATAGATTTTTGAAGAAGAGCTTTGTGCTTGAGAAAGCTCCTTTTCTTTTCTCTCTTTCTCTCTCTCTTTTTTTTAAAGCAACTTAGCCAGTTTGGGGTTTTCAGTGTTTCGGGAAAGGGTTAAAAAGTTGACTTGTGCAGCACAGTCACGTGTTCTAAATCTTCCTGATCTTCTCGATCCCTTCATTTTCACGAGTAAACCCTATACCCTCTCGGGGTATGCCGAACATGTGGCCTCGTGGGCACAGTCATCCTCACCGGGGCTGGGGAGCAAGTTTATGAACTTCTTGTGCATATCGCCTCAGTCTTAAGGGCAAGGATGGAAAGAAAGAATGATTCTTGGCCGTGGTTTCCAAGTTTGGAGCCTCATTTCTGTTTTACACGATAGAGCCGCCCTGCTTATTTTTTCTTTGTTTGTTTTGTTTCATTTTTATATAATATTAGCCCTAAGTGTTAAGTTCTTCCATCGCTCGAAGAAAATTCCTTGGAAGCCTGAAAAGTCCAAGTGTGGTATATAACCTATAGTGTTTGGGAGGCAGTGAAGAGATAAAAGATGTGGGGTAGGGGAAGGTTGCTCAGACAGGAAGGGGAGAGAGACGCACCTGTCCCCCAGCCCTCGCTGGGTTTGCCACCCATCATCCCTTCAGCCTGGCCTACAGTGGTCAGGTCATTTCCTGTGCTTCAAGGCCCACGATGGGCAGTGTCGGAAAGGGAAAGCCCCTGAACTTTGCTCCCTGCTTTACAGAGCTAACCGTAGGCTTTGCCATATTTTGCTTCACATTCCAGTTTTCTTAGAACCCTAAGTAATGTTAGGCCTGCAGTGCTACAATTCACTTTACAATTTGGATAGTACTCTGAGAAAAAGCTGAATATCTAAAATCAGAAATGGTACTAGATATGCAATGGTTCAGAGATCAAATAAAAATATGCTCTCTGAGGTTTCCTATTTAATTGGAAAAAGCAGAAGGTACCTGGGAGCCCTTCTCTGTGGGGTAGTTACAACTGAAACACACTCTTTCAACTAGCTTTTTACACATGAGATGCCTATGTGGGCAGTTCAGTTCAACCCAATTTTATTGACCACTTATTAAAAAACCATAGACCAAGAAATTCAACTATGAGGGTTTAAAAAATTTTTTTTTTTTTACTTTGGGGGAAGGGGGATCTTAAGCTTGGAGTCAACCTTCCCAAAGTACAGAGTCAAGATTCTTTTCCCACACACTCGGGGGGCCTGGGTGGCTCAGTGGGTTAAGCATCTGCCTTTGGCTCAGGTCGTGGTCTCGGGGTCCTGGGATTGAGCCCCACATTCAGGCTTTGAGATCAGTGGGGAATCTGCTTCTCCCTCTCTCTCTGTCCACCCCCCTCCCCTGCTCCTGCTCTCTCTCCCTGTCTCTTTCAAATAAATACATAAAACCTTTTTTTTTTCTTTCTTTCAAAGAAGGGCACCTGGGTGGCTTGGTTGTTAACCATCTGCCTTTGGCTCAGGTCATGACTAGGATGGAGCCCCACATTGCATCAGGCTCCCTGCTGGGCGGGAAGCTTGTTTCTCCCTCTCCCACTCCCCCTGCATGTGTTCCCTCTCTCACTGTCAAATAAATAAATAAAATCTTTTAAAAAAAAAAAGGAAAAGAAAAGAAAAAGATTTTTCCCCACAGGAAACTGACAAAATGATAATTTCCAAAAAGACTGGATTTGTATTGCTTAGATGGGATTGTAGCACCTTTAACTCTTTCCGGGAAGGCCAATAACATTTTTGTTTTTTAAGATTTTATTTATTTATTTGAGAGAGAGAATGGGAGAGAGAGAGCATGAGATGGGGAGGGTCAAAGGGAAAAGCAGACTCCTCGCTGAGCAGGGAGCCCAGTGCGGGACTCCATCCCGAGACTTCAGGATCATGACTTGAGCTGAAGGCAGTGGCTTAACCAAGTGAGCCACCCAGGGGCCGAAGGGCAATAACATTTTGATCAATACTGCTGCCTCCGCCAACCACCACCACCTCCACCACCAGCAACCATTAAAAACTAAACAAAATCAAATATAAACCAACAGAATTCTGCAGGAATGACAGGTATTTTTGGTTTGGGTGTTTTTGTTTTTATTTTTGTTTTGTGTGTGTGTGTGTGTTTTTTTTTTTTTTTTTAGATTTTGTGCTTGTGTAATAATCTTTGCAAGGACATGCCAACATTCTACATTTGTATGTTTTTCCAGGGCACTTCTGAATCATTGACTAGATGAAATAAAAGTTGGGTGGATTTTTGTGGATGTAGGTGTTCTGTGGGCCAGCTCTCCAGGACTGGTCCTCAGAAGGTTTGTGTGGTAATTCTGTGAACCAGAATGTATGCTCGTCTGGGACACCCTGTTCCCTTCTTTCCCGATAACAGAGCTTACTGTACTTGGGAAGTCTAGTGAATCTTTTGTGGTTTTTCCACAGTAGTAAAAGTACTTTAACTTTGGGAAGCAGGGCCAGCAATCAGATTAGATAATGGAAAAGGATGATGTGGTTGTAGCATAACATATGGTCTGAAAGAGATGTTTATAAGTCCGCAAGTGTGCCGTCAGGAAGTAAAAGGATCAAAGGAGAAAGGAGCAGAGAAGCTGGAGAGGTAGAATGATTAAAAGCCTACTGTTATTACCCATGCTCCTCAGGTAGATTCGGTTCCAGAAGGAGGGAACGTTTTTCTCTCAAGCCACCCCCATTTTTTTTTAAGATTTTATTTATTTATTTGAAAGAGAGATAGAGAGCAGAGCAGCAGGCAGAGAGAAAGGGAGAAGCAGGCTCTCTGCCCAGCAGGGAGCCTGAAACAGGGCTCCATTCCAGGACCCTGGGGTTACAGCCCGAGCCAAAGGCAGACACTTAACCAACTGAGCCACCCAGGCACCCCTAAAAATGTTTTTCAAGACACAATACTGTGTTTAAAAAAACATATACAGGGATGCCTCTGGTGGCTCAGTCATTGGGCATTTGCCATCTGCTCAGGTCTTGATTCCAGAGTCCTGGGATCGAGCCCCATGTGGGGTTTCCTGCTGGTGGGAAGCCTGCTTCTCCCTGTCCCACTCGTCTGTTTGTGTTCCCTCTCTCACTCTCTGTCAAATAAATGAATAAAATTTTAAAAATAAATAAATAAATAAAAAGCATATACATTGTTGGGGCGCCTGGGTGGCTCAGTCGGTTAGGTATCCAACTCTTGATTCCAGCTCAGGTCATGGTCTCAGGCTTTTGGGATCCAGCCGGGCATCAGGCCTGTTTGGGATATTCTCTCTCTCTCTCTCTCTCTCTCTCTCCCTTTCCTCCTATCCCTGCCCCCTGTACTCTCTCAAAAAAGTAAGAAAATAAATAAATAAAAATAAAATGAGAAGCATATACATCTTTATGGGCTCAAATTCAAATAATTAGTAAAAACTTAATCTCCCAAGAAAATGGACCAAAGACATTGAAAGTTAATTTAAGAGGTTGTGCAAATGACCATGAAATGGGATGGGAGAGGAGGGAGGAAAAAAAAAAAAACAAAAAACCCCAACCTCACTGGCAGCCCCAGACCTGAGACAAGAAACCTATTACCCCTTCTGACATGAGGAAAGAAAGAAAATGGGTTTAGGAGCCATTCTCTCTTTCTTTTACAAAGCGGGGCACTTTCAAGGCTGTCTCAGAGAATGTGCTAGGGTCTCTAGAAGCATTTTCCAAAAGAGGATGCTGAGAGGGCTTTGCAAAATTCTGAGGTCATCAACTAGGTGCGTGTCCCCCTAACGGGGCAGCTTGGGAGGAGCCGTTCAAATTTATTTGCTCCACACCCGTGAGGAGTCTGCACCATGATGTGTATGTGTGTACACAGGTGTGCATTGCACACATGTCAGTTCCACACATACTGGAGACATCTACCTCCACAGGTGTGTTTATCACCGTGTCCTGATTAAAAGGTTCACTTGTGGGACGCCTGGGTGGCTCAGTTGGTTAAGCAGCTGCCTTCGGCTCAGGTCATGATCCCAGCGTCCTGGGATCGAGTCCCACATCGGGCTCCTTGCTCCACAGGGAGCCTGCTTCTCCCTCTGACTCTGCCTTCCACTCTGTCTGCCTGTGCTCACTTTCGCTCGCGCTCTCTCTGACAAATAAATAAAATCTTAAAAAAAAATAAATAAATAAATAAATAAAAGGTTCACTTGTTGATGAGTTTTACCCAAAACATGGCCTGTTGGTCTCTGCAGTGTTGTTCCCTGCAAGTGGTTGAACTCAGTCAATTCATTTAAATGATGTTGATGTAAATGGTTGTGTATGTGGAAAGGGGCTTTTGCATGGGGGGTTGGAGCAGTGTACCTTGTGGACCGACAGTGTCCAAGAAAATAAGTAGGAAGGAGGGGTATGTGTAGCCATAGCTGTTAACACGGAGCTCCTCACGGGTTTGTGCAACAAACAGTCTATCAGGAGCATTGATACTTGGTCAACACGAGTGAGGCACACCATTGCCTAGAAATGGGCCCTCACACCGGTTTTAAGAGCCGTAGCCAAAACCACAGAGCTGGAGGCCTCTCCCTCCGAGCTCGGCCTCCACTTGGACAAAACAGCCCCCAATTTGTCCCTACGGGACACAGGCCTGCCTTGTTAGGAAATCAGCAAAGTTTAGGAGCCCACAATACCTCACATAACTCTGTGTACAGTAACACAGAGTGGAAATAGGGCTGTAAGCACGAGCAAGCAGACAAGTTATAAATATAGAATACTCGCTCAATTCCACTTTAGTTAGTCATGGAGGGACAGTGTGAGTTTTATAAACTTATAAGGAATATACAAACAGTTCCAAATTTAAAATAACTTGGAGTAATTTTTAAGTGTGTGAAAAGAATATTTTTTTCCACCCTGTCCATTTAAGCATCTGTGACAGGCAGTAGTAAGTGATGGGTGTCTTTATGGGCTCACGCCTGGCGGTTGCAGCACTGGGGAGAGTCTCCAAGGAATCACCCATTTGACAGTGAAAGACTCCAAAAAAAAAAAAAAAGATGGAGGTCGGGGGTGTGGGTTGTGCATGAGGCAGACGCTCGATGTTCCCACGAGAAGAAACAGGTACCAGCTGCCCTCACCACAGACCTTTTGGCCCCCTGAAGTCTATCCCCTTTTTCCTCAAATTGTCCCCCATTGGAACTTACCTGTGTCTCCCAAATTTGTATGTAGGCCTTGAATAGGAGTTTATCTTTTTAAAGATTTATTTATTGGGGGGGGGGGGGCGGTGCAGAGAGAATCTCCAGCGGATTCCCCAGTGAGCACAGAGCCTGCTGCTGGGCCTCGACCTCATGACCCTGAGATCACGACCTGAGCCAAAGTCACGCGTCAGACACTTAGTGGACAGAACCATCCAGGCACCCCTGAATTTGTGAATTGGGTGTAAATTCTATCTCAATAAAGCTGTTATAAAAAATGCGTAAAGGAAGAAAAAAGTCACATGGCCCACCCACCGTAGCCAAAACCAGCTCAGCCAGAGGAGGGTTTCTGATCTGCCTTCCGCTTCTCACTTAGCTTTGCTATTCCTTGTGATTCCACATTGTATCTTTCAACCGATGGCTGCCCTTTCTTTACTCTTACTATTTAGCACATGAAATTTTTACTTAATAATGCTGTCTGTAACTTTACTCCTTTTGGGGTCCCCCCCCCCATTTATCCCCATGCTCTGCCCAGCACTACTTCTTGGATCTTGGAGACTTCAGTGATTCAATGGGAACTGTCTGTTGATTATTATTTCTTTTGCTTATTAATGAAATAGTCACAGATGCATTCAGTTGCCGGTTTGAAGTGTTTTCCCAGACCTCTTGGCTTACCTTGTGTACTAGACAGGTGAGGTCTAATCTTAGAGCTCGACTATTTCTTATTTCTGTAAGCCTTGATTTTATGTGTTTATGTGCCTGAGAGAAAGGCACAGAACTGGGTTGTTTTGTTTTGTTTTTTTCCTCCTCCCTGACCAAATTTTTGGTCTTTTCTTTTAATCTTTTTTTAATAATTTTTAAAAATTTTTTATAAACATATAATTTATTATTAGCCCCAGGGGCACAGGCCTGTGAATCGCCAGGTTTACACACTTCCCAGCACTCACCATAGCACATACCTTCCCCAATGTCCATAACCCCACCACCCTCTCCCTACCCCCCTCCCCCTGGCAACCCTTAGTTTGTTTTGTGAGATTAAGAGTCTCTTATGATATGTCTCCTGATCCTATCTTGTTTCAGTTATTCTTTTCCTACCCCCAAACTCCCATATTGCATCTCCACTTCCTCATATCAGGGAGACTATACGATAGTTTTCTTTCTCCGATTGATTTATTTTGCCAAGCATAATACCCTCTAGTTCCATCCATGTCGTCACAAATGTCAAGATTTCATTTCTTTTGATGGCTGTATAGTATTCCATTATATATAATATCCCACATCTTCTTTTTCCATTCATCTGTTGATGGACATCTAGGATCTTTCCATAGTTTAGCTATTGTGGACATTGCTGCTATAAACATTCGGGTATACATGCCCCTTTGGATTACTACACCAAATTTTCAGTCTTGCTGAGACAGATGAATTGGTGAAGAATATGAACTCTGATTATCTACTCTCATAAGTAAGACTTACTCGGATGACATAGGTTCTGCAAGCCACGGATTCTCCCTGGGTCTTGCTGGTCTGGCCTCCCGATAGCACAGTCGTGTATATGGAATTGCATTGGCCCCCCAGAGTGTGTGCTAACGCCATGCCTTCCACAATGGGAGCTGCAGCTTCCGTGTTGCAACTTGAGCAGTGACATTTAATGATAAACCCAACAGGGCTCAGCCTTACAAATTTGTGCTAGAAGAAATGTCCTTGAGGGTTCTACTTGCTATGACTCAGTAAACAAAGAAGGCTTAGTGGGCACACATTATCTCCTTAATATCACCTGGATGCTGGCCTCCTTGCCACCGTGTCATGTTTCATGAGTTTGTCCTTCCTTCTGACTGTTACACCTCAGGGAGGAGAAAAGGGCACTAGGACTTGAGATTGATTTTTTTTTCCTGATGGGTGCATGCTTAAAAAGAAAAGGGGCATAAGAAGGACACCTTAGCCCTTTCCTTTTAGACCTCATAGACCAGCTGAAACATCGTGCCACCTCTGGACAGAGTGGGTGAAGAGGCTGTCCACCCCCATCTGGCAGATCTAGCCCACATTTATAGCTTAACAATGATTAAACTAGACTGTGAATAGCCCTGGTCAGTGATTAAATCTCTGTGTCTCCGTTCGGTCACTTACAAATGAGAATGGTGATACCCCGTGTGATTGTTAGGAAGATTGCATTAACGTATATAAGGTACTGAATAGGCTGCCGGGCACATGGAAAATGTCCCCAGGAACGCTGACTTTATGTTAACAAGGGAGACCTGTATTCAGATCAGAGTTGTATCCAGACAGGAGAGACTCAAACCGTTATTGTGAAAAAGAAGAGAGGAGTCTTCGACAATGAGAAGCTCAGAATGATCCTTCTTGGTGTGATGATAATAGTTCTTTTAAAGACCATGCAGAGATCACTCCAAGCATACTGCCTTGGCATGGACGGCCACCACGGGTCTCCTAGTCCTCTCGTATGCCACACTGTCCCAACTTTCTGCTGTGTTAAGAGTAGGTTTGGGGGCAGGTGTTAAGAAGCAATGGTATTCATGGGTATTACATGAACTATGACTGAGTAAGGCCCTCGGAGGGAGGCCAGGATAACTGTCTCAGAATTTTGAGCCTGTGTGTTTGAAAGTCTGACCTATAAAGAAGAAAGCCTCTGCTTCCCCTGAGTATCAGACAAGCTGAATGAGGCCTGGGAGCATGTCAGGGAGGAAAATGCATTCTTGTTGGGTAGAAGGAACAACTTGGTCACACTTGGTGCTGCCTGACAGTTGGAGTAGCACTTTCTCTAAGGTAACCAACCCCCTAGATATTGCTTGAAGGCCCACCTAGGTTTTTGCAGAGAAATATCTGAGACAGCATGAGATATGCATGACCTTGAAACTACCTTTCCGCTCTAAGACCCTGTGCTTGAATAACAGGGATGAACATGACTATGTAAGTGCTTGTTGCTTCTAAACTGAGGACAGATCTAATGGCCCCCGGAGCTTCTGCTGGCACACTTGGGAGAGAGCGGAAGGTTAAAGAAGACTGTTGACTGGGGAGCTGCAGGCGTGGGAGGGGGGAGTGGTGAGGAGCGGAGGGACGTAACTTCTTGTCCCCCTTCTACAAGCCTCAGTGTTTCAGAACGTTCAGATGTTAGTCAACTCAAGTCAACTCAAGGATGCTTTGTCCAGGGGCCTTCCTGTTAGGAAAGAAGCAGACTGGGAACTGGGTCTTGAAAACCACTTCATGTTGCAAAAGAGGAACTCCTTTGTACACGCTTGGGAGAAAATGAGAGCTTTGGGGTACCTTATGTTCAAAAAACTGTGGCTTACCTCTTTTGCCCACCAGCCTTTCTGCACTCGCCGCCAGTTCTGTTCCCCGGGCCTCTCTCTGTCTCTGCGCACTCCCAGAGCCCCAGTTCTCACTATAACCTCCCAGTGGGCGCACTGAATACTTTTGGTTCCAAAAAGAGAAGGCGAAGGATCTTCAGGATTCTAACCATGAAAACGTCTCTCTGGCTTGCAGCAACTATGGTGCGATTTTCTCCAGCAAGGAGGACTTTCTTTTGGCATGGAGAGGAGAAACATTGTTGCAAATATGACTTTCTATTGCGAACATTTAAGACACCTGGATTCCCACTTGAATTTTCTTTTGCCGTGGGTAACTAACCGATTCGGTTTACCAGCCTACAGTTTCTCAGGCAGTAGCTTGCTGGAAGTTGTTTCAAGCTCCACCTGGGATTTCTAGGTAGTGGTTCTCTGGAGTTTTCCATTAGCCGGTTCTCAGGATGTCAGGAGACTTGACAGTTGATTCTTCTCAAAGGAAGGCAGTCGTCCTCCCTTTGAGAAAATTGTGCTTTGCTATATATACATACACTACACATGTGCACACACACACATGTAAGCATGTAGCTCACATGTGGTTGTACGAGGATCATTTTAGTTTTATTTCACATAAGCCTGCTTTTCCAGGGTAGCTGACTTGTTTAGGGAACTATAGACAAATACGCTAGGATAAAATATAGCTGTTCTCCCTGAGCCGGAGAAACCTTGATATTCCCCACCACTCTTCTCCCATTGATAGAGGTCTTTGCTTGGGGGGGGGGGGCGGGATGTATGGGGAGGAGGATGCGCAATGTGGATAAAAGGGAGGAGAGACCGAAGACAACTTTAGAGGGTGAGAGCATCCGCTGTCCACCAAGCAGCACATCTCAAACTAAACTAATCTCTCTCCCTCCAAAAACAAAAGCTGGCCACTCTTCCCAGTGGCCATCTCCAGATAGATCATTCATCTCCTGCATCTCTGATCTCTAGCTCTCCCTGATCTAGACCAGCATCGTGGCTCACGGAAACAGCTGCCGTGACTCTGTGGGTCACCCTTCCATTCTGTGTTCCACTCAGCAGCCCGAGTGATCCTTCTAAAATGTATATGTGCTCATGGGACGCCCTGCTTAGAATCCTTCAATAGCAGCATCCCTTTCCTCTTTAAGAGTGATCCAAACTCCCACTCGTGGGTTAAAAGGCCCTTCTCACATCTCTCTGCCTCTGCTCTCACCATCTTTCCTGTGTCCCGCACCTCTTCCAGTCCAGTTGGTCACCCATTCATCCTGAGTCTGGTTCGCTTGGTCCATGCTCCCCATCAGCCCTGCCAACACCCCCATGCACCTGCTAGCTCCTGCTGGCTTTTCAAGCTTGGGCCTGGCTGTTCCTTCTCCTGGAAAGCCCTCCTCACTGGTCCCTTGCTTGCCTCTCTTGGTACTCCCATTGCCTTCTTTCAGGGTGGGGAGTCCCCCAGCGGGGAGGAGTGCTGCCTGTCTTATGCTTGCCTGTCTATAGGACCTAGCCTGGGGCCTGGCTTATAAGGCTGATATTTTAACAGTCAAAAGGAGCCTTTCTCATCCCCTCACCTGTGGCTAAGTACTCCCTGCAGGACCATGCCTATGGACTTGAGTGGACCTGGGCGTTCAGCTGACCCAGCTGGGGTCTACTCTCCATGGTATCTGATGGAGTCACCTCCTCCCTTGGCAGGACGAGAAAACTAAAATTTCTCTGCCCCTTTACGTCCCGATGCACTTTGGAACTGAAGTACACTTTTCTGGAGTTAGTAGCGACTCACCTTCATACATAACGATGCGTGTCAAATAGGAAAGACGTCCCTTTCTTTATATGGAACAGCGCTGTGTCACTTAGGGTAGCCCAGAAATAACTAAGATGTCTCTAAACCAGCCTGTGTTTGAGTCAGAAGCTTGACCTCATTCGAACATCCATGAACTTATTTCCATTCTTTCAAAATTATTCAGGATACAACGGTGACTTAAGTGGCCCCTTTCCATTTTTTGTTTCTTGAGAAGAGGTTGAGTTCTCTACCTTCTCTTCCAATGAGAACACTTTATAACTGTATGCTTTTAAAAATGGTTGCTCTTGAGTAAAGATGGTTAAGGAACTCCTTGGGAAGAACAAAAATAAATGTAAAAAAAAAAAAACACACAGAAAAAACTTAGTGAATATAAGGACACCGGGGAGGGAGGGATTTCAAAGCTGATGTGCGACTTATTTCCTATCCCCCAAAATGAAGAGAATGAGCCTTTACATCCAGTACCTTCATTTTTATGTGATGGGGACCCCAAATCAATCCTTTTAGCGGTAGATATGGGACATGCCGTTAGCTTTTCCAACAGCTTAGATCGGGTTTGATTTTTATTGCTCATCGTTCTAAGAATTCCAATGAGGAGAAAGCTCTCATGGGTACAGTAAATTTGCTTTCTCCCTTTATGTTTGTAGTTCATAGCAGCCTCCATTTTCCCTTTATTTTGAAAAGTACAAATGCCTTTAATCACATTAGGTGTGTTCCTTCTCCACGGAAGCCGGGGAAGAGGCTCCCTTCCTTTCTCCCATAGCTCCGTAATTGGAAATTTGGTAACTGTACTAAATTTTAAGTTTTGGCATTTGTATGGAACAGCCATCCATCTGCTGGCGAGATGCACTGCCCGGGGCTTTTTGAGAAATCCCTTAATAGTCCTAAACACTAATAATATTTATATACATTGAGATGAGACAAAATTTACAGCAGGCTTCTGGGGCTGACTCCGGGACTCTAACCCTGAATTTCCTGCATGTTCTCCCGCCTCCCAGAATCCTCGGGTTCTGCTGCGGCCAGGGGGTCTTCTGTCCCTGGAGCAGTCTCTTATTTACAGAGTTTGTCCTCCAGCAAACAAGTCACCTCTCCTTTCTCCTCCCCTCCCCATCACACCCCATTCTTACTCCCCTCCAGTCGTCGATATGTGTCATGCCATTTGGATCCCATACCATAAAGGAACCCCTTGATTTGTGATCCCTTTCAGAGGAATTGTTCTGCTTAAAAATAACAAGATTTCACCTAATTTAAGCTTTGCTGAAATTCCTTCTGAAGGAGCTCTCCTTGCTGAAACAAAAACCCTAATTCCCCAGCCTGTGTGCTGCTTGTGGCAAGAACTGACGGACCGTGTTTTCCACGTAACACACGCCTTTGAAAGGGTCTCGGGGGGACCACTGCCCAGAGATGCCGTTGCCATCGGAATGGAAAAATACTTTGTCAGGTTTGGGGGATTTCTTTTTCTTTCTCCTACTGGAGATGCCCAACATTTGCATGTGGGCATAGCTGATTCCCAACAAGAGCACAGGGATTTTTTTTTTTCTATGCTTTTAAATGCTCTTGAGTTTTTAGTACTCTTTAATATTAATGCCTGACACTTAACGATTTTATATAACATGTTATTTAAATTATAAGTGAGGGTAAGGGGGCTTGGCGAGCAGATAGTGGCCCCCGTTAATTTCTGTTGATGATCGCTGAGATTTTTCATCAATTTTCCCTTCCTCCAATCACAAAGCTCGGTGGTGGCCAATGGTGGGGACTTCAGGGCTCTGAGTGAGGGGGTGCTTGTGCCAGCATTTGAGACTGTGAACACAGGGTTCTTCAGCCAGTTTCATGTTAACCACATGAATCTACGGGTCTGTTAATATTACAGAAACCTTGTTGGGGCCACATAACAAGGCTGTGTCTCTCCTCTCCCTCTTACCTGATCCCTCTTCTGGTCATGTTGCCCTCTGTGCAGGTCCCAGACAACCTTTCCAATATGAAAAGCTGCCTTTGTTGCTCTTCCCCTGCCAAAAATCTCTGGTGACGCCCATCACCCACCAGTTGGCGACTGGCCCCCTGCTATCTTCACGGGCACCCAGTCCTCCTGCCACAGCGACTAGATTACGCACATTGACGTGTGATTTCCTCTGTGTTCTTCTTTATTCTTCTCCTCCTCGTCTTTCACCTTTCATCTCCAGCCTGAGCATCTCTTCAAAACCATCCCTGATGCCCAGGGCGTGCCATGAACCTGCACTCGACCCTGTACATCCCTGGCATATCGCCCATTCCTCGAGGACAGGGTCTGGCACGCAGGTGTGGGACGTTGCTGAATGAACACTTGCTAAATGCATCGACAGCCGGCGGTAAATGGACTTCTGTTCCCATTACTACTTTAAAAACCTGAACTAAAAAACACACAGTGTATTTGTTTCCTTAGATCTTGAGCCTTGAAGTTAACCTCCATACGGGATAGATTTGCAATTAAATAGTCACGGAATCTATTTGATAATATTAGATGTGTTCAGGTATGAGATCTGATGGGAGACAATGTGCTCATGTGAGTGTGTGTGAGTGTGTGTGTCTGTGTGTGTCTGTGTTTGTGTACCTTTACTACAAATATGCTAGACTTGTAAATTCAAATTAGTGTCACCCTCCTCAAAATGATCACCCAGGTGGACAATATATGTATCGCCACATTTTTACAACTCCTATCTATAACACCTACTTTTTCGGGGTGCTTAGAGATACTTATTCCTTGTTATTTATTGGGTAGCTTAGTTTCTGGAAGTAGCCAGAAGTATTTGAGGCAATTCTGGTAAACAGAAGTGATACAAACCAACGGGAATGGTTTTCTTCTTTGCTTGTAAGTAGCTCTGAAAGTCTGTCTCAGTTGGGTGTAATGAAAAGCAGGTACATATATAGGACAAAAATTTATTTCTCTCTTTAGAGAAAGCCAGGTGTAGAGGTAAGCAGTAGAGGGTTAGCCTTTTGGCGGACCAAGATCCATTTATCTTACTCCATCTTCTTAGTGGGCTACCTCATGACCAAGATAGCTGCCAAAGCATGATGCATTGCTCCTGCATTCCAGCCGGCAAGGAGGAAGGGCACACGCACTGTTTTTAAGGCATCTTCCAGCAACTACCAACCAAAAAAGTTTTCTTATATCTCACTGGCTAGGACATACATCACTTCTAGCTACGAGAGAGGCTAGGAGATATAGTATCTAGCTGGGTGGCCAAATGCCCAATTAAAAATCAAGGTTCTATTATCAAAGTAGATAAAAAGAATAAATAATGGAAAGCAATCTACGGTCTCTGCAAAAGGATAATTTCAAAGGAGAAACTTGCAAAATTATTTTAAGAAGCTTGACAGTATCATGAGAATATATCTGTTTTCTTCAGAGGTGACAGTGTTCATTTGAATGGCCAAGTTCTGATGTTCGTTTTTAAATCCACCTTTCCACAGTAAAATAGGAACTCTTGGGTGTAGTTAGTGGGGTGTAAATTGGTAAAAACTTTCCAGAAGATAGTTTGACCTGGTGAGGTCAATTCTGGAAATTGATCCAAAGGAAATAATTAAGATTTGTCATGAAGATCGCAGTGTTCATTGTAATAATAAAATGTCAGGAGTAAATGAAATGTCTCAAAGTAGGAGACAGGTTATAACTTACACTATACTGTGAGATGAAATGTAGCTGTTAAGTGATTATGGAATTCACGGTATATATTTTTTTTAAATATTTTATTTATTTATCGGGGGGGGGGGGGGAGAGCGAGCACAGGCAGACAGAATGGCAGACAGAGGCAGGGGGAGAAGCAGGCTCCCTGCCGAGCAAGGAGCCTGATGTGGGACTCGATCCCAGGACGCTGGGATCATGACCTGAGCCGAAGGCAGCTGCCCAACCAACTGAGCCACCCAGGCGTCCCGAATTCACGGTATATTATACAAAAAAAAAAAAAAAAAAAAAAAATGGTTTCAGGATGGCTTGTTCCCTTTTTATAGATACTTATATGTACATGCTCATGCATAGAAAGGGACCTGGGGCCAGGTGCCTGGGCGGTTCAGTGGGTTAAGCCTCTGCCTTGGGCTCAAGTCATGATCTCAGGGGTCTGGGATCGAGCCCTGCATCAGCCTCTCTGCTTGGTGGGAAGCCTGCTTCCTCCTCTCTCTCTGCCTGCCTCTCTACCCACTTGTGATCTCTGTCTGTCAAATAAATAAATAAAATATTTTTAAAAAGGGGAGGGGCCCTGGGGTGATCCACATGAAGGTATTGATAAAGGGGGTATTTGGGGCAGATGGATTAGACGTCCTATATATTTTCATTTATCTGTGATCTCTGATTTTTTTTAGCACATATTTTGTTTATAAGGAAAACAGTAATAGAATCTTCACTAAATAATATATGTCAGATTCAATAATATACATATTTAAATAATTTTGTGTAGTTTCCCAGCTCAAGAAAAAGTAGGAAACATATAATATAAACCAGATTTCCTATTTGATTTATACTTTATTTGCTAGTGAGGCTAACAGCCCCACAGAGTGTGATCATTACATTGTTGTTATGGAAATAAATGCCAGCTCATCTACTTGGGACATGAATTGTGGATCTCTGCTTTTGAGACACTGCTTCCAGTAAAGTTTGGCAGAGTGGCTCAAAGGAGATGGTTTCCAATATGCTATGAGTGACTCTTCTGGGCTCAGAGACACTCTCCACCGCCCCCACCCTTTTTTTTTATTATTTGAGAATAACAATCAGACGCAGGGACTTGGTGTTATAGTATCACCTTTAATATTCCAGTTTCATCATTTTTAAAATAAACGATTTTTGAATGATTTAAAAAATACTTGTAATAATATATGTAATAAAATAATTTTTTAAATAATCATTTCTTCATACTAAGGCTTTTCAAGGTATTTCATGGAACATGATCATAATGCAGAGGAACAATACATCATCATGCCTTTAGAAGGAATAATACGCCTTATTGTTCCCATTGGGCTACTGCATTATCATGTTGGCCTCAGGCAAAGCTCGCATATGGATGTTACTACCCCCATTGTATAGATGTGAAAAGAGAGGGTCAAGGTCAGAGGAGCTAATGACTCCTCAGGAGTACACAGAGAGTAAATAAGAGAGGCCGAATTCAAAACGCAGAGAATTTTCTCCCCGCGCCTTAATGAAAGTGTGACTGGGGTCTGTAAGACTGCCATTGCAAGTCTGCCGCGGGCTACAGAGCCCTGGGAAGCTCCGTGTGGGGATATTGTGGGTGCGTGGGCGGGCGGTGAGTGGGTGGTTGACTGTCCCTGGGGCGATCTGGTCCAGGGTGGCCGGTGACCCAGGACAAAGCAGGCCAGGCCTGGACGAGGCAGTCCGAACCCGACCTCGCAGTCTCACCCGCTGTCCCCTCTGCCCCCACAGTGTGCCCGAGCGCGTGCGGGAAGCGCGCGTGCACCGAGAACAACGAGTGCTGTCACCCCGAGTGTTTGGGCAGCTGCAGCGCGCCCGACAACGACACGGCCTGCGTCGCCTGCAAGCATTACTACTACTCTGGCGTGTGCGTGCCCACCTGCCCGCCCAACACCTACCGCTTCGAGGGCTGGCGCTGCGTGGACCGCGACTTCTGCGCCAACATCCCCAATGCCGAGAGCAGCGACTCGGAAGGGTTCGTCATCCACAACGGCGAGTGCATGCAGGAGTGCCCCTCTGGCTTCATCCGGAACGGCAGTCAGAGGTCAGTCATGCAGCCCCCCCATACCCCCCAATACTCCCAGCCACCCCCCAACAACTCCCCCCTTCCCCTGCAACCACAAAATGAAATGCATTTGTTTTATATTGTGTCTTAGAAGTGTACTGCAAGCCACTTGAAGTTAAGTACATGGCTTGCTGTGCTGGCCTAGGTACGTAGAGGTCACAGTCTCCCCTCCCTGCACTCACTGGGCTGCCTGCTAAGGAGGTGTGGGGTAGACCCCAGAGGACGGTACAGTTAGGTTGTCCTATCCCTGGTGCCACCCAGCACCAGCTCTGGGAAGTCCTGGGGAGTGGTGGAGAGAAAACAAGCCCAGCCCCAAACAGCGTCCTTGAGGCAGGCCAGACGGTCTATTAGCACAAACTCCATCCTGTGCCCGCCCTAGCTACCGTGAAGAGTAACCAGGAGCTTACAGTAACCTGTTTCCCATTAGCACCTGTTCCTCTCTCTCTCTCTTTCCTCAACCGTGCCCGTCTCTCAGTTTCCTCTGCCTCTCTCGTTTTCTTTCCTGAACATTGAGACTTTGCTTGGGAAGCAAAGGGATTCTTTACAGCAAAAAGCATCCCTCTGGTGTATGTGGGCTGGGCTCCTGTAAATTTGTTGTTGGTTTATGTTTTGGAGAAGGCAGTAGTGGCGTTGTTATAAAATACGGAGCTGAAGCTCTGGAATCGAAAGACCAGAGGTTTGGGGTCGTTCTTCCCTCTCTAGGTAGAGCAGAGAACTTTTTAGGAAAGAATAGTTGTCGTGGGCCAAACGCTTCCTTCATCTTCAAACCAAAGATGAAACTTCCACTCTTTCCTAACATTAGACACAGAGCAACTTTCCATCTGTTGTCTTGTCTTTACTGTTATAATAGTAAAAATTATTCCGAATACTTTGTAAAAGCGAAGTGTCCAAGGACTCCCAGAGGACTGTAAAGTTTGCAAATACCACCCAGAATAAGTCTGCCGCATTTTACTCACAGTTTATTGGTAGCCTTAGAACTTACGAGGGCTTTCCCAGTACCCTGGGCCATGACTGGAACCCAGACGAGGCTCAGCCACGGCTCCTCCTGGGGGCGGGCGCAGAGATGGGTCAGCTAGTGCATGAATGGGGGTTGGTACTGTCTTTGTCCTGGGGATACACTGTCCTGTGATGTAGTGGGGGCCAGCAAGAGGGGACTGCTGTGCATTTCAGCAGTGTTTCTCCCATGGCGGTGCATTTTCAAAGACCTGAGCTGTTTTTTTCCCTACCCATTCTTATAGTCTGTTCAAAGCTACAGATCTATCTCTTCTGTTTTAAAACAAAACACCCTGAAGAACGAATAAATACCCCTCTCAACCTTTAAGACCTATTTGACACTGAGTTTAAAATATTTATTTATTTATTTATTTATTTTTAAAGATTTCATTTATTTATTTGACAGACAGAGATCACAAGGAGGCAGAGAAGCGGGCAGAGAGAGAGAGGAGGAAGCAGGCTCCCTGCTCATCAGAGAGCCCGATGCGGGGCTCGATCCCAGGATCCTGGGATCATGACCTGAGCGGAAGGCAGAGGCTTTAACCCACTGAGCCACCCAGGCGCCCCTAAAATATTTATTAATACCGTTTGTACCCTCCCTGTATCCAAATGGATTCAAGGAAGCTTGCTCTATAAACACGTAATCAGAGCACTTCCTTAGAAAAACATTTTTAAAGGGCTAGATGATTCCTAAACATTTTAGCAAAGGTGTTTGGTTCAGAAATTGCTGTTTGAATAAAACATCGGGGAAAGCTAAACATACACTTGACATTACGACCCAGAAGTCACACTCGTGGACACTCCTCCCAGAGAAATGAAAATGTATGTCCACGTAACAACACGTCCACAAGTGTGTACGGCGGCTCCGTGCATAATAGCCAAAGACAAAAGATAACTCAGGTGTTCTACCATAGAGAAATGGTTAGACAGACTATGGTACATCCACGCCGTGGACTATTAATCAGCCAGAAATAAAGAGCAAACTGTTGAAATACACAACGACTGGGGACAGATCTCAAGGACATTATGCTGTGGGGGGGGGGGGAGGTGATCTCAAAAGGTCCTGTATTGTAGAACTCCATTTATATCACAGGCCCAAAATGACAACATTGCTGGGATGAAGGATAGATTAATAGTCAGGAGGCTGGAGTTAGGGATGTGAGGATAGGAGGTAGCTCTGTGGGAGATCTTCCTGAAGTACTTCTGAATCTTGACGGGGTAAAGATCACAAAAGGGATATAAGGTGACACGGAATTATGCATTCATTGTACCAGTGTTCATTTCCTGGTTTTGATCTTCCATGTATAGTAGTATAAGATGTTACCATCTGACATGCAGGGGGAAAGTATGCTTTGTAACTTTTTGTGAGTCTGTGTTTCAGGATAGAAAGTTTTTTTTTTGTTTTTTTGTTTTTTTGTTTTTTTTAAAGAAGGAGGGTGGAGGCATTACATGGTGTATAGATAAATTAGAATAAAAGACCAAAAAAAAAAAAAAAACCAACAAAAAAAGTGGAGACAGGAAGCTGTTACCCATAGTGGAAATAAGAAGGTTGCGTATGATGTTCTAGAAAAGAGAAATCTCCCCTTCTGTGCTTGGCCCAGTTCCTTGGGAAACCTTGCCTAGCATTCTCCCCCTACGAAGTAGGAAAAGAGCAGGGAAGTTTTGTTTACCTGTAAGTTTGTAAACAAAACAAATCCCTGCATCTCTGCCTTAGATAGGCAGTAAGGTTTCATTAAAACAAAACAACACAAAAGCGTTCATGTAAGCCAACACTCACACTGTTTCCTTCAACGTTTTTTATTTATCTTCTCAAAGTTTAAAAGATCATTTAAGAACAATAATGACAATACACCTGGCTCTCCAATACGCCGTCCTATTTATTTACATGCACACACACACACACACACACACACACCCAATAAGGTGGTAGCCTTTGGTTTGGAAATCAACCTAGCTTTGATCTTATGTCTGTAGTCCAGCGGCCAGAGTAGCGTTGTGTCCACAATTTCGTAAATGAATGGTAGATAAGCAGGAGAATGCCGATCTTGCTCCCTGATCCCTGACTCCTGGCCGTCCTGCAGCATGTGTGGGATCGCACTGGAAACGGGAGTTTATTACAGAGTAACAGAAGTTCTTGCTTTCAGCGCACATGCCGCGAAAACAACATTCCGATCAATTTACGAGTTTCTGCAAAAACACTGTCAAGAAATAATTTCAGTTGTACATTAGCAAGAAAATTAGGGCTGTGTGTTCTTCCCCACGCATTTTGGAATTCCTTGCTAGGTTTTGCTGGGATGCCTTGACTGCGAGAGTGAAACGCAGAGACATCACGGTCCCTTTCCCGGTCCTTGTCCAGTCTCCCAGCTTCTCCCCCAGGGTGTGCCGGGCAAGGTGGCATTAGAGAGCGGCCCCGTTTTTCCTTGGGAGCCACCACTGTGTCCTTTCTTCAAGGCTGTTTCTCCCACATGGAACCAGCTGGCTCCCCAGCCGACAGCCTCTGATACACACATGCCTCAAGGATGCATCACATATTTTGTCTGGAAACAAGAGGCACGCTTTTCCTCTGTAGACACTTTCTTCTTTTGGTTGCAGTTTGAATGGCTGATCCTGGCTGGGTGGCTTTGGGATGAGATACGGTGTGCCCACTTGAGCCCTTCCCAACATTTGTCTTTGGTAATGTGTACCGCACAAATAACTTAGAATAAAAGAGTGTCTTCGTGATTTTTTTTTTTTTTCCCTTAACTCAAGAAGCTTGACTCAGTTTTCTGTGGTTTTGGTTGATTTTTTATCTTCACCAGCATGTACTGCATACCTTGTGAAGGTCCTTGCCCCAAGGTCTGCGAGGAAGAAAAGAAAACAAAGACCATTGATTCGGTTACCTCTGCTCAGATGCTCCAAGGATGCACCATCTTTAAGGGAAATTTGCTCATTAATATCCGCCGAGGCAGTAAGTATCCCGTTCCCCCCGAAAGAGGTGGCCGGACCGCTTGGTTTTCTTTTGTTGACTTGCTGTTCCATCCCCTCCGTGACTCACACCTGAAACCTGGGCCTGGAAAAAACAGCATGGGGCATAAGCCTCGTGCTCACTGTGTCTTTTTTCGAGTTTCCCTCAAGGATTAAAAAAAGAAAAAACCAGATTGAAAGGCAGTCTATTTTGCAGCTCTTGGCTGGGCATTTGTTCACGCCCAGGATCATGGCTCATCTTTCCGTGAGGCCCATCTCATGCAGGAGATGCACATCCCAGCACACACCAGCCCCAGAAGAGGCTGGGGATCAAAAGTGTTATTCAGCTGGAGCCAGAGCCACACGGCTTCAAGCCCAAAGAGGTCTGGTTACCTGGGAGGTGTTGAGGAGGCTGTGCAAAGGGAAGAAGTTAATGATACCCCTTTAAAATTTTATTAAGTCCAAAGAGTGGTTAATCTCCAAATTTACTTTGGAGAGCAAAAATAAAATAAAATTAAAATAAAATACTAGGGTGTGTCATCCCGTATTTAAAGCTTCGATCCTCACCCCTGTAGGATCACCGTCATTTGTAGGCGACGGCGTTCCTGGTGATTGCATGTGTGCAAAAACATTACTTGTGGACTTATTCCGTGATCTTTTCACTTCTGATCTTTAACTGACAATGGCTTCCTAGATTTAAATTCTCCACCACTGGGACCACTCAGTCAAGGTATCTATGATAGTTTCATAATCTAGAATAAAAATCATAAGAAGACCTTGAGGTTGAAAGGATTTTTTCCCCCCCTAAATCCTTTTGTGGATAGATTTTTGCAGGTTGATTCGAGTGGGGTGGGAAATGGCTGATTGATTTATTCTGTGGATTTACTTCTCCTTAATACTGTTTGTTCGGTGAGCAAACTGAGCTCTTACGGCTTAGAGATGGCAGAAACACGTTTGCGCTCAGTCCTTTTGGATCATTTGGTTCTCCTCATTTTCCTGAACCCTTTTCACCGCTCCACCACAGAAATAACTTTGCTTCGACGTGGCTAGAATTCTCTTACCCTCATGGTGCTTCTAAAGTTTTGTTCCTGGGGCACCTGGGTGGCTCAGTGGGTTAAACGTCCCGACTCGATCTCAGCTCATGTCTTGATCTCAAGGTCATGAGTTTGAGCCTAGTGTTAGGCTGTGGGGCCAAATAAATAAATAAATAAATAAATAATGAGGTTTTACTTCCTTTTGTTCTTACTAGATTTCTTAATTTTTGCAAAGATGCCCTCATTCCTAGAACATACCCTTTAAGCACCTAAACCTTTTTTTTCTTTTAAATTTTCATATTCTGAAGGTAAGAATTAAATCCATGAAGGGGTGGAATTAAGAAAGAATAAGCACAGATTCATGCATGGTGATGAAATGTGTCTTCCGGTGTATGTCCAATGGAAGAAATCACCTGGATACAGAGGAATAAAACATCTCACTGGAAAGGGCATCCCCAGCCTCGACACAAGACAGGCATCCATCCTACCCTGCATTTAAAGTTCGGGGTCTTTTTCTTGAAATATCCACCACAGGCAACTTCTAGTGTTTGTAACTTGAATTTCTCCTAGAAAACCATTAAACTCTATAGTAAGCATAGACCCCAGCCCTCCAAGACAAGATCTATAATAATAATAACCCCCCAAGATCGTTATTATTTTATTTTTATCAATTCAAAGCAAAGTAGAACCTCTCATTAAGCCTTCAACAAATCATGTGCAATAAAATCCCATTAGTTGGACCATACCCAACTGATTATAGTATCTATTGTAATTTTGGCATAAGTTGAACCAAAGTTGATGCCCCCCCCCTTTTTTTAAACTATGAGGAAAAGACAGGCTAAATAGGATGATGGAAAATACAGTGTGTATAGATTACATTGTTTTCACACACATAGTAGTAGCAACTATTTCTCAAACTGTCCTCTCATTATGAGAATCAGATGTGTGCATTATAGAAAACTCAGAAGCCCAGAAACGAATTTTGAAAAATCACCAGCAGATAACCTGGTGTGTTAATATTTTGGTGTGTTTTCTCCCAGTCTTAGTAAGACGGACTCTTTAAATATAGATCCCTGTATCTTAGGAACTGGAAATGCAGCAAAGGCAGTTCCTAATGAGACTGAGAAAATGTTGTTTATTCAGTCATGCCCTTGTACTGTGGAGGCAGTGCTGTCTGTTGACAGAGTGTATTAAAAGACGTTCCCTAGATTTGTCAGCCTTAGCTAATTGGCAGTCTGGTATTTATGATTTTACATTCGGTTAATCAGCCTGGGAGCTACAGTACCCGGCCTTCTAGAAAGTATCCTTCCCCTGCCTCAGAGGGGGGCCCTGTACCAGGAGAGGTCGTTGAAAGTCAAGGCCAGGGAGGTACATTTTTGACAAGAATGGCGGGCCCTGTTCCAGCAACCTGAGTCTCTCAGAGGCACCAAGACCCGCCACGGAATCATTCTCCTGATGTGTTGGCGAGAAACCGAGTGGGTCATCCTCACATGACGTGAACGCTCACTAATACGGCCCCCTCCTCTCACAGATAACATTGCCTCAGAACTGGAGAACTTCATGGGGCTCATTGAGGTGGTGACAGGCTACGTGAAGATCCGCCATTCTCACGCCTTGGTCTCCTTGTCCTTCCTAAAAAACCTTCGCCAGATCTTAGGAGAGGAGCAGCTTGAGGGGTAAGTGTGCCAGATTTCATGGGCTGACGTGCTCCTATTACAAACTAAGTCGCATGCTTTCAAAACTCCACGTTACTAAGGTGAGGACTCTTTCTTATTACAAACATGAAAGGAGGAAGCCAAGGGAAGGCCACTGCCCCTGCGTGATGGCCCGCCCCGTTGGGCAGAGTCCCGTGCAGCCAAGATTCTCCATCCTTGGGATATTGCTGCTCTGGAAAATGGCATGGTGACCTGTCAGTCAAGGGCTGTGTATCTGATGTGACTGTGGAAAGAGCAGAAAGGGGTGCTTTGGGGGACCCTCTGTGCCAAGAACAACAGGAATGGGTCTCAGATGCTTAGCCCTCTGTGAAATCATCATTGATATGGCTCTTATCCCCAGAATGCTATACTATATAAAATCATTCCATCTTTTAAAATACAGAAGTGCCTGGGTGACTTAGTCAGTTGAGCATCTGACTCTTAATTTCAGCTCAGGTTGTGATCTCAGGGTCATAGGATCAAGCCCCACATCAGGCTCCTCACTGAACACGGGTTCTGCTTGTCCCTCTCCCTCTGCTCCTCCCCATCCCCCTTCTCTCTCAAATAAGTAAATAAATAAAATCTTTTAAAAAGAAAGAAAAGAGAAGAAAATACAGTTGGCCCTTGAACAACATGTTTTGAATTGTGCGGGTCTACTTAGGCACAGTTTGGTTTGGTTTGGTTTGGATAAATACAGTATAGGACTGTAAATGTATTTTCCTTATTTTTTTTTAAATAATATTTTCTCCAGCTGACTTCATTGTAAGAATGCGGTATATCATGCATATAACATACAAAATACACGTTAGTCAGCTGTTACGTAAGACTTCTGGTCAGCAGTAGACTCTTAGTAGTTAAGTCTGGAGGATGTCAACAATGCTGTGTCAGTTGGCGATTGTGCAGAGTGTCCCCACCCAAACCCCCACGTTATGGGGTAAACTGCATATTGGCATGGAAGAGATTTGGAGGACTATGGATAGTTCATTTTGTTATAAAAGAAATCCTAATGGAGAAAACTGTTTAATTGATGAGCCTGTCGGATTTGCACACTGGTAGAATTATTGCCTTCTGGAGAGATGAACTTCACGATAGGGGTTTTAAACTAACCAGAGGCTTTTCAGTACAGGATAGATAAGAGCTGGTGCTTGTTGCTATAGTTTCTGTCCAGCAGTTGTCCTCTGGGTACCTCGCGTATATACCTTTCTCTTCATGCTCCCTTTAAATACAGCTCTTGCCTGGCTTTCAGCTTTCAAATAAAAGCAGACATCCATTAATGAGCGAATTCCTTCCAAAGAGAATTTGGGGAAATAATTTAGGAAAGAAACAGGTGGGAAGGTCATGGGAAAGGTTGTCCTTGCTGATTTATCTTCCCCGACTGGGTAAAGTTACCCCATAAGGGTTTCTTTACAGGGTCCCTACTTTTCTCAGACTAACTCTTGTTGGTCGGTCTCAAATCCTTAAAATTTCATCCTCTGATACAGCTAAAGAGCGAGGGCAGCTCTTCATTCCGTCCTTGAAAAGCACACTGTCCTCCCCACTGGGAACACTGATTCTCTAGGAAGAAAATTTTTTTCTCCTTGCAAATCTGGGGAGGCTGCCACCATGCCCAGTCCCCGAGAATCGCAAGTCACTTAACACGGATGGCATGCTGAGGCTTTGCATTTTGAGATGCTGGTTCTCATTTGTTGTATTAAATTTTAAAGAGGATATTAGCATGGTTTTTTTCCCCTCTCTCTAGGTAGGTTTGTTTCTGGAATCCCTCCTGTTGGAAAATACTTTGGAGGGGGGCAGGTCAGGATCTGCAACTTTTCCTGCTACTTGACGATACTCTTTTTCTTTTTCTAGGCTGAACAAGTGATAGACATAGAGGGGAAAACTGGAAGGAGAATGTAAATTTTTTTTTTAAGATTTTATTTATTTATTTGAGAGAAATAGAGGGGAAGGCAGGAGCAGAGGGGGAGGGAGAGAATCTCCAGCAAACTCCGCATTGAGCCCAGAGCCCATGTCAGGGCTCGATCTCGCAACCCTGAGATCATGACCTGAGCTGAAACCAAGAATCCCATGCTTCGACTGAGCCACGCAGGCACCCCAAGAATTTAATTTTTATGAAGAATTATTACATGATGGGATTACCTCTTAGCCATGGGTTAACTGAAGGTATTACGCCCTTATATGGAGCTGAGAACTAAGACTGGACTTTTATTTGCACGGATATTTAAGGTACATTTCTCATCATCTGAAGCTTGAATAAAACTGGATGTCCCAATTGGGAACACTTTAAGGATGCTTGCCATTGCTCAGGTGTTTGGAACTTCTCCAAGCTCAAGTACACTCCAGGCCCCTGCCCTGCCATGAACATGTTAGATGACCAGGGAGGGCAAATGGGCCTTAGGTTTTCATAGCCTGCTGCTGATCAGGGCCCTGCAGCTCTGAGGATACTGTCCTGCCAGCCTATCCCTCCCACATGCTCTATGTTTAGCTGGGCTGCTGAAGAATCTTGCTTGTCTGGATGGGAGTTGGGTTCTCTCACCTCCCTTCCTTACCCAGGATTCAAAGAGGTAAAGGCCATTCTCACTTGTGACGAACACCCCCACAGTTCTTTGGATCGGAGGTGACCAGTAGCAACAACTCCATTCTTTGTTGTGCATCCTCAGACTCAGGAAAGACACTAAGTCCCAGCCCTTGACCAGCTCTCCTCACTCCTGCAAGGAGGGAAAAGTCAGAGAGAAGCAGAGAAGAAAGGAATAAGATAGATTCAGGCCAACAACAATGCAAAGCAGAACTTGCAGGGAGCTCCGAAGGAAAGAAAAGGAATGTGCCATGGGCATGAAGAGAGGCAGAGAATCTGATTAAGAAGATCCAAGAGGGGGCTCCTGGGTGGCTCAGTGGGTTAAGCATCTGCCTTCGGCTCAGGTCATGATCTCAGGGTCCTGGGATTGAGCCCCGAATCGGGCTCTCTGCTCAGTGGGGAGCCTGCTTCCTCCTCTCTCTCTCTCTCTCTGCCTGCCTCTCTGCCTACTTGTGATTTCTCCCTCTCTCTCTCTGTCAAATAAATAAAATCTTAAAAAAACAAAACAAACAAACAAACAAAAAAAAAAACCCCACAGGCTTTCAAGAAGAGGTAGCATTTGAGATGGGCCTTGAAGGGTTTCCAGAAGCACTCAGAAAGCGTAGGGTGAAGAAGGCAGTTCAGGATAGGGCAATAAGAGCAAAAGCAGCGAGTTGGGGCATCCTGGGACCTGTTTGGCAAATAATGCTGGAGAGGTAAGTGGTATTAGAATTACGTAAGGTGTTATGCACCCGGGTGTGGAGGTTATAATTTAGGTAGGCAGTGGAATGCAGTCAAGGCTTTGAGCTGCAGGAGTGTTAGCAAAGCCACCTGGACATTTCATTATTGTGCGTCTTTGGTTTAAACCAAGATAACTTTTATCCCAGTGGTTCCCAGACTCTGAAGTTAGAACCATCTTGGGTGGGGCCAGGTTAAAAAAAAAAAAAAAAAAAAGTCCCAATAACCCAAAATGCACTCCCAGTTCAGTCAGAATGTCTGGGGGCAGGATCCAGGCATCACTGATTTTTCTTAAAAATCCAAAGTAGTTTCACTGTGTAGCCAAGATTAAATAACTCTGCTGTGTCCCATTATTTCTTCTTCTTGTATGTGAATCCCCAAAGCTCTTTCCTTTTTTTCCTAGATATTTAATTGTCACACTATTGCCTTTAAATACTGTCTTTCTTATCTTCTACAGGCAATGAAAACGTAAGTAAGTGTCTCCATTTGGTTCAGTAGGATGGAAGTCTTAGAACATTTTGTTTGATGGGGAATTCAAAGTGCTGGGTTCCTTGGCATCTGACCACCTTGGCTTTTCAAACGGGAACTGGGACCTGCCTCCAAGTCCCCTGGGCAGCCCAGACCCCTGAGTGACGTCCAGAGCATGACATTCAAGCACTAGAGCTAGAGTAGAGCTCTAGTCTATATCCAGAGCAAGCCGACTTTGTAATCGAATTTCCAGGGTGGTGAAAGAGGTAGGCAGAATCACGTTCCAACGTTCCGGTGGCTGGAGAAT
Organism: Mustela nivalis; assembly: GCF_964662115.1. NCBI lineage: Eukaryota > Metazoa > Chordata > Mammalia > Carnivora > Mustelidae > Mustela > Mustela nivalis. Next base: position 129,890,709 of record NC_139025.1, read on the forward strand.
GGGCCCCAGACGGCATCAGGCGGTCATCAGTTTGTCCATAAGAACTAAGACATCCAAGGGTGCCTGGGTGGCTCAGTGGGTTAAAGCCTCTGCCTTCGGCTCAGGTCACAATCCCAGGGTCCTGGGATCGAGCCCCGCATCGGGCTCTCTGCTCAGCAGGGAACCTGCTTCCTCCTCTCTCTCTGCCTGGCTCTCTGCCTACTTGTGAACTCTGTCTGTCAAATAAATAAATAAAATCTTAAAAAAAAAAAAAGAACTAAGACATCTGGGTTCCCTAGAGGATGTCACTCAGTCTGTGTAATGTAATGTGTTTCTAGACATTAAGAAAATCCAGGTTTTTCTGCTGTTTAGGGAGGAAGTGGATTTTGTAATACACATGTATAAGATTTCTAGAAAATGACTTATTTTTAAGTCCTCGAATAGAAAACTGGATATTTCTGTTATCTGGACAGTTCCTTGAGGTGAACAACCTTGAAGTGAACCCTTCTTAGGGCATTAGATAAAGAAAGAGGTAAAATTTCGGATTCTTTGGTACCACCAAGGATCATTGCCCCAAAAGCCTAAAAGCAGATAGAGGTAATAGGGTTCTAAGACTTGAAATTCTTGGGTATATTTGGGCATCTCTACACTTATGACCGCAGCCCTTGGCTTTGCAACACTTGGTGTTTCATTCTACCTTCCTGCAACTCTAAGATTATGTTGCAACAGAGCTGCGTGTTAATACTTCCCTGGGACTTTTAAAAAGAGTCAACCATGTGACTCAGCATTTCCAGGCTCTACCCAATATCTTCCCAAGAGAAATGAAAACATGCCCACGCAAGACTTGAATGTGAATGTTCATAACAATATTATTCACCCGAGCCCCCTCCTGCTCCCCCCACCAAAAAAACCCACAGGAAACAATCCAGATATCCATCAACAGATGAATGGATCAACAGAATGTAGTACAATGGAATAGTACTGCGACAATGATGTAACAGCACAGGTGAACCTCAGAATCATTAAGCTAAATGGAAAAAAGCCAATGCAAAAGGCTGCACATAGTATGATTCCATTAGTTTCTAGCAAAAGCAGGACTACGGAGACAGAAAGCAGATTGGCGAGGGCTGGGGGCAGGAGTAGAGCCTGACCACCATGGGCAGCGAGGGAACCTTGACATTGTGGAATGTTCAGAAACTGCATAGTGGTGCTGATGGGACAGCTGGATGTATTTACTAAAGCTCATGGCTCTGTATCCTTAGGGTGGGTACAATTTTTACTAGGTAAATTATACTTCAGTTAAGCTATTTGGAAAACCCTCAAAGAGGAAACATTTTCTGAGTTTCTCTTTGGTACCCGGTGCCACTTGAATATAAATCCCCAGCCTCGCCGAACCCCCAAGGCTGGTGTAAATATTGGATTTGAAGGAGATTGGACGTGGTGTGAGCATCTGCAAAAAAACCAAATCCTGGATCTGTTGCAGATTGCTAGGATGCTGGAGAGAGCCCTGTGTGCTGGCTTCTGATGCCCCCTAGAGACAGCCGGAAAGAGTCCATGCTTTCTCCTCTGAGAAGCGAAAGGGAGTCATCAGTTGTGTTATTTGCAGATCTTTTTTTGTTGTTGTTTTTTCCGGTTTGTCAGTAAGGACTGAAGGGGAGTGAGGTGAGGGGGTTGGGATATCCCTTCCTAACCCCGTCTTCTGGACTCCTAGCCTTCCACTACCACTGCTCCTGGGCTGGGAGAAGCCAAATAAATATGTTGACTAGCGTTGTTGCTTTAGTAAGTGGTGGAGATGTCACCCGGACCCTGATCTTTGGATTTGCAAAAACGATGCTCCAAACCCCCGCCCCGGGGTCATCTTCTGTGCACCGTGCCAGTCTCCAGAACTTTCGCTTTTCTCTGCTTCCACATCCTTCCTGCCCTTCATCAGAGCAGATGGGGAGGTGGGTGGTGGTTGATAAATCAGAGGTAAGACAACCCCAAGCCTGGAGCCATGTACACCTCTGCATATAGTGTACAACAGGCATCCAGAAGATCGACACAGATAACATACAGATATCCTCACGGAAATGACTGATCGCTTTCAACCTACCTCAGTCGGTCTACATCCCATCAGACGCCCCCCCACCCCACCCCAAGCACAGAAACAAACATCTTTGGCCGCACTAAGAAGGCTGCGAGTCAGAATACCAAGATCTGTAAAACCCAGGCATCTGTGTAAGCTACAGAAAAAATAAACAAGTTCATTTTTTAAAAATATTTTCTGAATGTAAAGGCAGGAAGTTTAGGAACAATTAGGAAATCACATTTACTGAGCAACTGACTTATATAGTCATTTCCTTTAGGAGACAATGAGAAGGGGTGTGTGTGTGTCTGTGTGTGTGTGTGTGTGTGTGTGTGTGTGTGTGTAAAATGTTCAGACAGGTCTCTGCCTTTTGCCATCTCTTAACTGTCACCTGATCATGGAAGGGGAATTTGGGAGGAGCGAGGCCCCAACCTGGGGTTGGAAAATCAAGAGCAGCATTGACAGGCAGCCCATGAATGGCTTGGTTATCATTCTGATGAGAGTTTTATTTTTTTTTTTCTGTCGCTCACAAAGGCTCCATAACGCCTGGGTTTTATTGATACTGGTATCCTGGCTCCAGGCCTTCTCTGCGTTGTAAAAAAAAATGTTTGTGTTTACTGTAAAAAGATAATATTCCTTTTCAAAGTGATTAATCACACACACAGAATTTCAGTGGGCCCGCCATTCATTTGTCAAACTCCTGATTTATAATTCATGCTTTCTCCCATGGGAAGAAGCATGTTTTGTTCAGGAGGTATTTTCAGCGCGGTTTCTGTTCCCTGCCGGCGAGATCCGTCTACTAAAAAGAAGCCTCGTTCTGTGTTGAGAGACAGAGGTTTGACCAGGTTAATGCCTTTGCTTCCGGCCTAGAGGTTTCTGCACTGACAAGGAGGTTTCGTCTCCTGGGAGCCAGCTGAGGATACTGGGAGCAGCCAGACCTTGGTCCTGGCACTACAGAGTGTCTTTGAGAGCTGGACGTATCCGTGGACAAGAATGGGCCTACCTAGGAGGCCTCTGGTTTCTACCCGCAAACCCCACCTTCGGTCGTCTGATGACCCAGTCACCCAGCATCAGCGACAGCCTGGCACCGGGGGAGCAAGGAGATGTGGGTGGCGACTGTTCCCTAGGGATGGCAGGTCTCACCTTGCCATGTCCCAGCGTTTCCCACCTGCATACCTGGGCTTGTGTTGCATATCCCAAGTAGATGGATGTGCACAGTGTCTGAGGCTCCTTTTCCAGTGGATGTATGTGTCAGGGAGTGAGCTCTTCCAGAGAGGAAAGTATCTGTCAATTCAAGTTTTTGCCACCTGCTTTGGTGACCTTGAATGTGTCCAGCCAGGGTGGGTCAGTGAGAAGGCTCATGTGGTTTCAGAGGTGCTGCCCTTGGACTCCCTCTGCCCACTGAACCATGTGCAGGCAGGGCTCCCACTCTCACCCCCTGCACATCTGTGCACGGGGCCCAGTGCCTCTGGAGGGCCTGGGCTCGGGCTGATGGGATAGCGTCCCCCTCAGCTCTCTGACTCCTCTCGGGCATTAGGGTTTTAGACTCGTAAGACAAACAGGGAGCTCAGGTGCTCATAACCCTTGTTGTTCTGTGAGTGTGTGTTCATGCCCCTGTCCCTCCAAGGAAACCGGCTGGAGGGCTACAGAGAGCACTAAGAGCCTATGGCTACGTGGATCATTAATGACCTTTGCAATCCTGGACCCTCGTCTCTGAACTCCCTGGGGAGTTCCCAGGCAGGTGTCACAAGTCTGCTAGGCCTTATTAGAACCATAACTTCTGCTTTCTTCTTAATGAGACTCAGGCTGGGGTTGACCGAGCGGGTAGAGGTGCTGGTGTGATATGTGCAAGGAAACCCATCAGGCCCCCATGGACACAGCCTCTGGGACAGAAGGGTGCTCTGGACTTCTGTCCCAGCTCTCCTGGCTTTGGAAAGCGGGCCATCCTCTCTTCTCTGCAGCTTGTGTGTTGGATCGTTCAGTGGATGTTAACAGTAGCTCAGAGTGCTCCACCCATTCCTAGACTCCATTCTGCATGAAGTCCTTGAGTGAGCTCCGGAAAGCCTGAGGCTGGGGACCAGGAGGGGGACAGGAAGGATTCAAGGTCCGTGGGGAGTAGACCTTTTATCACGGAGGACTTGGATGGGCAGGATCGTCCTGCCTACCTAGAGAAAGAGGTATACAGCCTGGATCCTTCCCGGACCCTGCAGCTGTAGCCGTCTATGCGCCCACCCCCGGAGGATGGATTTCTCTCTGGGCAGCCGGAGATCGCTGTTGCAGATTCTGGCTATCCTTCTGTTTTCCTTCAGTCGACAGGTGGAGCTTCTGCTTCTGCTTCTGGGTCCTCCCCGCCTAGGGACAGGACCGTATCTCACTTGGTCAGCTTATTGCTGACCCACAGCCCCTTGTTGGTGCCCACCACCTGTTAGCCCAGTGCCCCTCCAAGTGCGATCCCAGTACCAGTCGTGCTAGCATCACGTGAGTGCAGGTTGGCAATGCAGATTCCTGGCCCAGCCAGCCCTACTAATGAGAAACTCTGGGAAGGGGGCCCAGCCATCCAAAAACAAGCCTTGTGCACACTAACCTGGCAGTGTTGGTCACTGAGTCACTGCTGCCTGGATTGGGGGGGGTGAGGGGGCACAAGGGCACTGCCCAAAGGGGGCTCTCTTCCCCCACCTTTTCTAAGGACTGTGGTTGAAGCTTTTTAGGATGGGGTGAATCTGGAGGAGGGAGCTGGCCCAGCGCTGGTCCACCACCGGGTCTGTATCCCTGCCCCGGTCTGTCTCCTAGCCCACCATAGGCCGCGGATGGCACAGATGGGATTTACCCCCAAGGATAACAGCAGACTCTCCAGCAAATATGTAAGCCGTTCCGGTTGAGTAGCCGAGCATATCTGTTCTCCCATGGACTGATTTCAAGTTCGTTATACATACTCTGCTCTGAGAGAAATACCCAAAGGCATTTCTCCGGAATGATTCCAGTAATATCCTCTGGTGTGAGAGGCATTATTTGTTGGTAATAGAGGTCCTAAAATTAATTAGTGTCTTATCGATTTCAATATGCTGTCCTTGAGTCATGCTGTTGCTATTGTTAACAGTAACTGTCCACTCTCACACACTATTAATAACTAAATCTCTTTTTGGCAAAGGCAGCGTGTTCCAGAGCCCCGTGCCGAGGAGGACCAGCGGGGGGTGGCCGGCGGGCAGGAGGGGGCACTGGGAAAGGACCAGAGCATTCACGGGGATTTCTGTGCTTCCAGGAACTACTCCTTCTATGTCCTCGACAACCAGAACTTGCAGCAGCTGTGGGACTGGGACCATCGCAACCTGACCATCAAAGCTGGGAAGATGTACTTTGCTTTCAATCCCAAATTGTGCGTGTCCGAGATTTACCGCATGGAGGAGGTGACGGGGACAAAAGGACGCCAGAGCAAAGGGGACATAAACACCAGGAACAACGGAGAACGAGCCTCTTGTGAGTGGCCCCAGCAGCGGTGATAAAGTCAGCCCCTCTGCTGATCTGCAGCGATGGCCTGCTCCCTGGGTGGCTTCCCTGCTTGCCTCACTTGGGGCAGGGGGCGGGGGGAGGACACAGGGCCTCCTGAGCCAGCACTTTGCTCCGCTGTATGTGTAGTGAGGCTGATTCATGATAGATTCTTATTTGTCAGTGTCCCTTAGCTTCTCTAGGAGTGTGCTGAACATTTAGAAATGGGCTCCTGCTCAAAGGGAGTATTTTACGGAAGTGCCTTACATGGACCCCTGGGTGGCTCTGTCGGTATAGCGGCTGCCCCTGGTTCAGGTCATGATCCCAGGGTCCTGGGATCAAATCCCGAATTGGGCTCCCTGCTCAATGGGGAGCCTGCTTCTTCTTCTGCCTCTGCCCCTTCCCCTGCTCATGCTCTCTATCTCCCTCTCTGACAAAATAAATAAATAAATAAAATCTTTAAAAAAAAAAAAAGAAGAAGTGCTTACAGAATGTAGGGTTAAATGTCTTTTAATGCATAGATCATTTTTCCAGGAGGAGCTAGTCCTCTCCATTGCTGGGGAGCACAGTCGGCTCAGTCTTCCCCAGTGCAGAGGAAACCTCAGGGCAGAGGGAACTGAGCTCCAAGCCCAGCACGGGCCACGGGTTCCCTGTCTCTCCCTTCGCCTCCTCCCCACTCCCACCCCAACACAAAGAGGCTAGAGAGAGCCCACCTCGCTGAATGGATGCTGCTTTTTAAATTGAGAACCGCATAATTATAACCTTGCCGTGGTTATATATACGTTCAGCTCTTGTATCTGAGATCTAACAGCACGTCTCTCCTCTAACCCTGTTTATCAAGCCGCTTTTTAAAATGTTGTGGTTCTGTTCGGCTGGAGAGGGTTATAAAAGTAAATTGTCTCTCTCCACCATCAGCTTTTAATAAGGGGAGGGTACTAGGAAAAAAAATAAGAGTGATTTACATGATCAGAGGCAATTTGCTCACATGTACACACACACACACACACACACACACACACACACACACACGGGAGGGGAGGCGTTGTGAAACCATTAGCATTTGACTGATTCGTTTTGCTGGTGTCTGGATTTACCTGGTAGACACCCAGATTGCTCTGGAGGAAGAGGGAAGAGGCCTGCCATGAAGCTGCCTGGTGTGTTGGCAGCTGGCACCTTCTCCCTCACCCGCCCGCGGCAGCCCCTACTGGTCCCCCTGTTAGGACCAGGGCAGGGCCAATGTGAGCGTTTCCCAAGCATTTTCTCGGCCCAGTCAGCCAGTCTGATCTGTAGGCCTGTGAATACAGTAGCCGTTACTTTCCTTTGAAAACAAAATCATGTTTTCTCCTTAAATAACACGAGCAGGAGCTACAGCTTAGTTCTAACCTCAGACCAGCATGTTTTGCCCCACTGACTTCTTCCTTTTAACCGCCGTTAGCCTCTGCTTCACCCACTGAGTGCGCTTCGGGATTCAGGCAAATAGAGGCGGACAAGGACAGTCGGTCAGGGAGCTTCTGGTCTCCCTGAGGAGAAGCAGTCAGCAACTCTGCCCTGGTTCTTGAGGGTCATTTGAATCTGGACGGAAGAACAAGTCGGGGCTCAGGGCAAGATCCTCGCTGTAGCTCTCCAGCGACTTCCCCTGACGCACGGGCAGCTTGGCCAATGACATTGTTCCTGTCAGTGTGTCAGCCCCAGACGGAGGCCTTCCAGGGTGTCCGTATCCTTCCAGGTCGATGCCAAGTTTAGACACAGAAAAGTCCCCCCCCACTATGGCACACCTCGATCATTGGTGTGACTTTGCCAGTTGCACAGAACAAGGGGGAATCACAGAACCCCTGGATGGGTGCCAGCATATCACAGAAGATCAAGGTTTATCCTCACCTTCCTTGGTCCCCCCAGGAGCCAGGGGCCTTAGGGGTCCACTGAAAGACCAGGTGACTTGCTCAATCAAGCAGTTCCTCCTTGTCAGGTTAGGAATCACAGATTCATGTCCAAATGCGACCAGTTGTGCTGAAACAAAGGCGCGAGCTTTGTTGCATCTCTGTGTGGTAAAATGTCTGGGTTCTCCATAGAAAGGAGAGCCACTGAGAAGTCCAAGAAAGGGCTTGGCCTGTACAGCCAGCTTTGGAGAAGGGGGAGACAGGGCAGGGCAGGTGACTTGTTCCACTGGTGGAGGAAAAGGGTGTTGATCTCTGTCACTCACAGATGTACCTTTGTTCCCCAGGTGAAAGCGACGTCCTGCACTTCACCTCTACGACCACGTGGAAGAACCGCATCATCATAACGTGGCACCGTTACCGTCCCCCTGACTACAGGGACCTCATCAGCTTCACTGTCTACTACAAGGAAGCGTGAGTTTCTGCGCTCTGTGGGGAACTGTGGGCGTGGCTGTGGGCGGGGAAAGCGGAGCTTCATCCTCAGGGTCCCTCTCAGCTGTCACAGGATATCCATCACCATGGTGATGACCACACCATCACTGTGTTAGCCTGAGGCCTCCTGTTTTTCAGTGGGTAATTCAGAGGGGTTTGAATAAAAGAATTGCAAAGAGAAAAGCTTGTGTTTTAGAGAATTAGGTTAAGTCCCAACGTTCATGAAGTGGGATAGAGGATGTGTCCACTGACCCATACTCCAGGAGCACCCCGTGGGATGCTCAGCTCCCCTGGAGGGGACCCCCCAGACAGATATATCATGTTATTCCATGAGCCCTTCCCAAGACCTGGTCCTCTGCTCTAGGTCATGAACTAGGGAAGGAAAATGGAGAGAGACTGGCCTCTGTGTTCTGAACATTTCATGATTTACCCCAAAATCTACTGGGGGCTTTTCTCATGCCTTCTGGTGATATTCACCTGCCTCGGCAGCTGTGACTTGTTCCTCCAGACGGCAGCTCTTTTGGTCTCCCTCTTCCTTCCTTTGCCTCCTTATCCAGGTGGTACCACCAGCCTCCTTAGGTTAGTCACCCTCTTTATCCAGCTCTCACTGTGATACCATAGGTCTCCTTCCCTAGTGACTGGCTTCCTCAGCACTGGAACCAGAGCCGCCGAAGACAGTATCTGATCCCCTTTCCCCTGGGGTCATAGCTGTGAAAAAAGCAGGTCTCCGGATTATTAGGTGTTCAGTGTGTTTATGGATGGGGGTCATTCATGGTCTTCCGTCATGAGGATGGGGAGGGGTAGGTTAACCTCTGTTTCAGAAGCCAGGGCGCAGGGGCTGTCCAGACCTTTCATCTGATAGCTGGAGAACCCCTCCCCACCCAAGCATGTGTGCAAAGTACTCTCTTCTCTTTGATAGTTCCCCCAGTGCTCTGGCAGTGTCGGCTGGTAACCTCACCAAGGAGCTGGTGCTAGTTTCCGAGACAATCCAGAAACTAAATATTTGAATATTATCAGATACTAAACAATCACAATTGTTTGTAAGCAAATGAGATTTTGGAATCTCTATTTTAGAAACTCTTTTTTCTGTAGCAAAAGTCCTTTTCCCCCCAAAGTTTTATTCTTCATCGGTAGCTGATATTTGCATGAAATGATTATGCTTGTTTTTTCTTAATGGTGAAAAATGCCATGATTGGAAGAGAGAAAATGAGCCTTTTCCTGCATGCTTAAGGAGCAGTGTTTTCCATCCCAGTAAAATCAGAATTTACTCTTCCTGGGGCAGGGTACACCATTCTATGGTGCGTTTGTAAATGTGGAACCTGGTGTCCATTTTATTTTATTCTTCGAAACAAATCCAATGGACTTCCTGTTTTATTTAGAATTCCTGTTATAGAAAGTGTGACATGCTAGGCCCCTGGGGAAGATTTCAGTGAGCTTTGATGTCAGAGACCTAAACCTTCCTCTGGTTTGATCTACTGTCTTCCTAGACCTTTTAAAAACGTCACGGAGTATGACGGGCAGGATGCCTGTGGCTCCAACAGCTGGAACATGGTAGATGTGGACCTCCCTCCCAACAAGGATGTCGAGCCTGGCATTTTACTGCAAGGACTAAAGCCCTGGACACAGTACGCGGTGTATGTCAAGGCGGTGACCCTCACCATGGTGGAGAATGACCACATCCGTGGGGCCAAGAGTGAAATCTTGTACATTCGCACCAATGCTTCAGGTAGCCACAGCACCCATCCCGTATTTTTCATGAGCTCACCGTGCTTACTACAAGATGTCTCAATCCTAGACGAGTCTGTGTCTTGTATGTGTTTCTTATCAATATCTAGTGCTCTATCATATTGTTTTTTTCCCAGTCCCAATACCCTAAGCTCTTCCGGGACATCTTTCTGGCCCATGTTCCATCATCTGCCTGCTCTGTGCCAGTGAGCCCAGGTCCTCCTACCGGGCTGGGGTGGTTTGTTTGGAGGACCCAGCCAGGATTCAACCCACTGTTTTATTTTCATAGTTGAACCACCAGGAACTGAACACATGCTGATTTGGTGTTCCAGTTACCTCACGCGGCTCGTGGGTTTTCCATCTACATTCTGTAGAGGCAAGGGTTCCAAGGAGGTAGACGGAATTTGGAAAGCGTCAGACAGAATATACTGTGGACATTCCAGAAATTCGCTGGTGAAAATGTTCCTCCTTCTGTCTCTGTCTTCATTTTCTAAACCACCTCATTTTTCTCAACTCCAGAATCTGGAACTAATGAAAGCAAACGTTTGTGTCTATTAGCCAAGTATATGAAAACCAGCTTAGAGGTAGGAAAATGGACATCATTTCTAAATGCAATGATAAATATCCTTGGACGGTGGCTGTTTTATAAAACACCCATAAGGTAGCACGAAATAAATTTAAATAGCAGAGAGGGTGAGGAAGAAGTGTTGATGGGGACAACCCTTGGCTCACACGTGCCTCATTCCCCCTCCCTCCTCCCCTGCCCCATCTGAAGGATCCCATAAGTGGTCACAATCATGTCACGGGCCCTGAAGTGTTTATAGAAATAAATCTGGCACAGATTTCTGATTCTGGGTGTGGGATGCTGTAACAGAGGCTCAAAGGCAACAAAACAAGTTATTCTTCTAGGTTTGGAAGTAATTTATTGTACCCAGCTCAGGAAAAACAACATTTTTTCTTATTATGACAAGTTCTCTTTTTTTTTTTTTTTTTTAAATCCATTCACTTACTTTAGAGAGTGAGTGAGTAGGGGGAGGGACAGAGAGAGAGGAGAGAGAAGATCCTCAAGCAGACACCCCACCAAACACAGAACCCAATGTGGGGTTCAGTCCCAGGACCCCAAGACCATGACCCGAGCTGAAATCAAGAGTCAGCCACCCAACCGACTAAGCCACCCATAACGCCCCTTATTAAATGACAAAGTCTTAAGAAACCCTGATTTCCTTTCCCCAAAGATGGGAAACTAAGCACCAGAGGAACTGGGCCGGTTCCCTACATCTTGACCCCTGTCCTTACAAGTGGTAGAGACAGAGGAAGACTTGGTCCTCTGCCTCTGCTTTTTTTTTGTGACACTTACAGTTGAAACATCTGGGGTGTGCTGTTTATTCTTGAAATACTTGACTTTGGAAACCTGAAAGTAGTCGAGCATCCAGTGGTTATGTTTTTCCTGAAAAAGCTGGCATTAGTCACAGCTTTTCCCTAAAGCACCACTCCGTATAGGTGTTCAGAACCTTGCCTATGATATTATGGGCCTTAAAGTACCCTTAAGCTCCTCGCCCCTTTGAAATTTTAAAAAGTGGCTTGGATGACCATGTTGTTTAAGTGATAGACAATAAAGAGGTCTCTTGCACTTTGGAAAACCCCCGAAAATCAGTGTTTTCTTGGGAACCCAAGGAAAATAAGATTTCAGCGGTCCTGGGATGTGTTTGCCCTTTATACATAAGGCAGCTCTGGGTTTCGGTTTTTTTTTTTTTTTTTAAAGATTTTATTTATTTATTTGATAGAGAGAGATCACAAGTAGGCAGAGAGGCAGGCAGAGAGAGAGAGAGGAGGAAGCAGGCTCCCTGCTGAGCAGAGAGCCCGATATGGGACTCGATCCCAGGACCCTGAGATCATGACCTGAGCTGAAGGCAGCGGCTTAACCCACTGAGCCACCCAGGCACCCTGGGTTTCGGTTTGAGAGGCAGTAGCAAATAAAGCTTGACCAGATTATTATGCTTTGCCTGTAAATGAATATTCTTTGGCTGGTAACAGAGGCCATTGCCTGCAGTCGGGGCTCTCTGTGTGTTTGGGTTTTGGACTGCTTTCCCTTGTCCTATCTCATTTATCCCACGGAAGTGAGGTTATTGAGCCGAGAGACTCTGGGGCGCCTGGGTGGCTCAGTGGGTTAAAGCCTCTGCCTTCGGCTTAGGGTCCTGGGATCAAGGCCCGAGTCGGGCTCTCTGCTTAGCAGGGAGCCTGCTTCCCTTCCTCTCTCTCTGCCTGCCTCTCTGCCTACTTGTGATCTGTGTATGTCAAATGAATAAATTAAAAAAAACAAAAAAACAAAAAACGAGAGACTCACAGATCCTCGTCTTCCATGCCTCTTACATACCCCTTGCATACACGCGTGTGTGCACACACACTGTCCCCCTTTCTCACTTTCATTTTGGCATCTTGCCACTTTTATCAGAGCTCCAGAACCTCAAATGAAACCCAAATCAGTCCTTTCCACCACTTGCTAGAACTGCTGGAGTCCAGCAATTTGGAGACTGGTGGTTGGACTGGTGTTGGAATTAGCTGTAAGTTTTTAAGTCACCCACCTGTAACCCGTAACTTTCTCCACGGGCCTCTCCGTCCTGTTTCCACAGAGGTGATCTGAAAGTAGCTAATACAAAGAGAAATGCAGGCACTTAATGCGATTTCAAAAGAAGGTTCCCTTCATAGTTTGTGTGTCTGCATTCACCACCGTTTCCGTGTCCGGGTCAAATCCGTGGCTTCTTGTAGGCTTATAGTGATTCAGTGATCCAGTGGCCGCCTGGATTCAGGGTGTGTTCCATTTTCTGAAATGGCCTGTGTTCCCCTTTCCAGTTCCTTCCATTCCCCTGGACGTTCTCTCCGCATCCAACTCCTCTTCCCAGCTCATCGTGAAGTGGAACCCGCCGTCCCTGCCCAACGGCAACCTCAGTTACTACATTGTGAGGTGGCAACGGCAGCCACAGGACAGCTACCTTTACCGGCACAATTACTGCTCCAAAGGTAAGGTGGGGGTTGCCCGTGGCGGGGAGGGTGTGGACCTGGAACCAAACTCCCGCCGTCTGGAGTATCCGTGCTCCAACGTACCACGTAGCCCCTGACAGTTCCAGCCCATCCTCGGAGACCGACCACATTCTCCATTAAGCGTGCCGACGGCTGTCCCCTTCTGCCCACTGGCCCACTGGCCCACCCAGCTTAGCCTTCATGTCTGCTCTTGTCGGGCTTCTCTTTCCCGAGCAGACAAAATCCCCATCAGGAAGTACGCCGACGGCACCATCGACATCGAGGAGGTGACGGAGAATCCCAAGACTGAGGTGTGCGGCGGAGAGAAGGGGCCTTGCTGCGCCTGCCCCAAAACGGAGGCCGAGAAGCAGGCCGAGAAGGAGGAGGCCGAGTACCGCAAAGTCTTTGAGAACTTCCTGCACAACTCCATCTTTGTGCCCAGGTACCTGGTGTCGTTTGAAAATGTCTGCGGGCTAACGCTCCTCAGGCAGGCTCTGTGGCGCGCTCCCCACACAGGGGTTCTGTGAGGTCAGCAGCCTCGGGGCAGAACCCTGTAGCCATCGAGGGGGAACAACAGAACAACAAGAACAGTCCATCAGCTTGGGTGAGTGGGTGCCTGGGGCAGGCAGAAAGCACTGAAGGAAAGGGAGACCAGGGGATTGTGCCACTGGGGGCCACGGGCACGTCAGTGCCACTGCCTCAGCCACAAGGCATCCCGTGGATGGCAGGTGGGTTCTCAGCTGCGGGGACAGGAAGTGAAACTCAGAGAGGCCCCCACCCATGGAGACCAGCAAACGGACCATGGAGACCCGCAAGGGCCCTTCTGGCACATCCCACTTCTCCGTGCGGCCTCTCAAAGCCCGGCAGAGGAGAAGCGAAGCAAGAGGGAGAAAACCAGAGTGAGTTTTGAAAGTGGCCCAACTCCCAGACACAACCAGATGCCACAGACATCTGCGACAAGCAGGTTTGCGAAGCAGCAGAGAGGACAGCCTTTCGAGGCAATGCAGCCCCTGTCCCCAGGAATCTCTGCTGCCCTGCTTCAGTCCCCTGGTCTGCCAAGTGGGGACAAAAATGGAGGGAGGTAGAGGTGCAAAGCTGCACTTGTCACAGCAGCCAAAGTTGGTAACAACCCATGTGCCCAGGAGCGGATGAATAGATAAGCAAAATACAGTCTAGGCTCGCGATGGCATATTATCCAGCCATAAAAAGGAATGCGATTCTGATGAAGGGCACCGCTAGTATTGACCTTGAAACATTACACTAAGTGAAAGAAGCCAGATGTGAAAGGAACAGATATGGTAGAATTCCTTACCTGCAAAGCCTCACCAGAGGCAAATTCATGGTGACAGAAAGTGCATTCAGGTTTCCAGGGGGCTCCGGGGGAGAGGGGGATGGGGAGTTGGGCGTT